>NC_068370.1:35913585-36513585 GCF_020536995.1 Dreissena polymorpha
ACTTACATCTGTTTGTGTCACTTGAGCTAAACCACTTACATCCGTTTGTGTCACCTGAACTAAACCACTTACATCCATTTGTGTCACCTGAGCTAAACCACTTTCATCCGTATGTGTCACCTGAGCTAAACCACTTACATCTGTTTGTGTCACCTGAGCTAAACCACTTACATCCATTTGTGTCACCTGAGCTAAACCACTTACATCCGTATGTGTCACCTGAGCTAAACCACTTACATCTGTTTGTGTCACCTGAACTAAACCACTTACATCCATTTGTGTCACCTGAGCTAAACCACTTACATCTGTTTGTGTCACCTGAGCTAAACCACTTACATCTGTTTGTGTCACCTGAACTAAACCACTTACATCCATTTGTGTCACCTGAGCTAAACCACTTACATCTGTATGTGTCACCTGAGCTAAACCATTTACATCCGTTTGTGTCACCTCAGCTAAACCACTTACATCCGTATGTGTCACCTGAACTAAACCACTTACATCCGTATGTGTCACCTGAACTAAACCACTTACATCCATTTGTGTCACCTGACCTCTTAGTTTACTCAAAGGAATATTGTCTTCATCTCTTAGTTTACTCAAAGGAATATTGTCTTCATCATTGTCTGACAAACCATCATCTGTACGTATAACATTATTGTTAACCTGCACAATTTCATCATCACCATCATTATGATCATCTTGATGATAATCATCATCACCATCAGGCACATAGTCTGGATCTTTTGAATCATCATCTTCACAATCAAAATCCTCACCTTCAACATTTTCATAAAATTTGCTATAAATGCAATGGTCATTTATATTCTTGTCAATCTGTCTTTTACTTATGGGTACATCACTTAAAACCTTTTCATTAAGTGATGAGTCAACATCATGTTTGCTTGAATGGCTTTTGTGTGCTCTTTCTTCAGAAAAGGTAGATAAATCAATTGATTGCAAAAAGGTGGCACTATCATCTAACCCAACTATTGTTTCCATAATCATGTGATCAAAATCAGACCCTGCATTACTGCAATCAAAGTCAGATATAGATGAAACACTTGAGCATGTGCTAACACTAGAGCTTTCAACAACTGAGTTTGCAACACGCTTTGTGTATTCACTGTCACTTACAGGATCAAACCCTGAAAACTCACTATCTGAATCAGAATGTGCTGTGTTTTCATTGTTTACCATTGATAGTTCAAATGGAACTGATGAAGGAAGTTTAAGGGAAGCAGCTAGATGTCTTATAAACAAGCAAAGGGAGGAGACATTAGAATGTGAGGTTAAGGTAGCTTTGCCATCTGAGCTGAGCATACCACACTCATTTCGACTGTGAGGGTCAAAAAAGAAATATGTATTAGAATGCTTCATTAAGGCACTTGAATAGCATGGTTCTAAATCCCCCATAGTAAACATGCAACCCGCAGTTTCTGCTGTACCAATACACTTACCAATAGCATCTTCTAAACTAACAAATGTTGAGTCATTATCAGCACCAATAGACAAAGATCCATAAACAATATTTTCAAGTCTACAAACAGACTTTGGAATGTCTTCAATACACAAGTATTGCTTTTTCAAAGCAATTGATTGATACATAATGTCACCTTCTTTTAAAATAGAGTCAAGTGCTGAGGTGTCCCATTCAGATGGATTTGACTGTGAACACTTTTGCGCAGCGCATATGGCATTTGCTATGCACTGTCGACCATTTCCACCAAACTTCAAATGCCCTTGACTGTAACTGGCTTGTACCACCATCATATTGGAAGGTCTCTTTCTGTTTATATAATAAAAGAAATGCTGTCAAAAATAATAAAATTTTCATAATTATTCTCCAGAACAGAAGATAGTACATAAAGTTTATAACTTCTTTATTTGTTTTTGTGACATTGTTTTAACCAAGTAAATTACAATCTTAAAATACCTTTTAATTTGCAACTTCTTTCTATTCAATAACTTTTTATCAAAACGTAACAAAAGACATATTTTTGTGTTACCTTATTTATTTTTATGCTGTTATATTAAAACCAACCTGGCCACGGTAAGTTAAAAATTCTACAGAATACAGGCTGTTGTAATCGCCACGATTCTGAAACATAAAGCATAATCGACATTCATGCCATTCAAAATTTATATGATCAATTAGCATGATAAAATATCAAAGAACAAAAAAACATAATGAAAAATACTATTTCTTAAATAATAACTAAGCGTTGTAGTAAAATAAATAAAGTTTTAATGTTTTAAATAAGAAAACTGTTACCTGAATACATGTAGTAAACTAATTTCATTGTAGAACTTCATTAATTGTTCTGCTTTGTTTGAACAAAATTTATATACTTGCAGATGCACTGCAAAAGATAAAACAATGCTTGGCTAAATTTATACATAATTTTCTGAGAACTAAAGAATGCTCTTTAAGTAGTGATCGAACCCGTGACTTCTTGGGCGACACCATAATTATCAATTACACCTGTTTGACCAATTAATATTTTTATAAGTGCAAAAGAACCAATGCTTTTTTACCTGCACAATGAATAATTTCAGATTTTGTAATGCTTTAATCTCATAATATTATATAAAAGTATTAAATGGAATGCTTAAATTAAAGAAACAACAACATAATAAATTAATAATCTTACCTTTGGCATGGTTTTAAAAAGGTGCATCAAACATTTGATCTTGTAGATATTATATGAGATGTACGAGTTTGAAAATAACTCAAGATGTTGTAAAATACTATTTAAACCATTTTCCAAGATAAACTGATGATGTCATCAACATTATGACAACATTATGACATCACATTGTGTTGACTGAGACTGTATTGCAGGAACAAATACCATGAAGATCAATAAAATGTATGTGCAATAATGTAGTAAGTTGACTTACTACTGTATTGCAGGAATGTTTATATTCAGAATGAGATAAGACTATATTGCATTATAAACATAAACACTATTTGCTTTAAGAATAAAGCAAAACTTTTTTTTGCAGTGATGTAAAACATGATAACAGGTATAAAAATGCAATAAAGTCAATTTTGAAAAAATATGCAGTTAAGACAGTCTTGCGGGCAGCCCTCGATATGGCTATAGTAAAACCTTGTTAACAATCTAGAGGCCACATTTATTTTCTGATCTTCATGAAACTTGGTGAGATGATTTGTCCCAATGATATGTTGGATAAGTGTGAAAATGATCCATCATCCAAGCTTTAGTGAAGGATGATGGGCATTATTTGAGTAAAGCCGGAGGCTGAGCATGTATACTTAGCATATCGGGATGACGATATCGAGTGATCCGCATTTTAAATAACGCGCTTAAAAACACCACGTGACTCACCTACATACCCGGATATTCAACCAGATTTTACCATTCTTTAAAACTGTTTTGTTGCTTTAAAATCGTACACAAGCACAAAGGGAAGGGAAAAAAGTTGATCAAACTTCAATCAACCGAAAAGCCATATATTAAATTATATTCTCAGAATACATAATATAATTTCATAAAGAAGGGTGGGAGTATACATGCTCAGCCTCCGGCTTTACTCAAATAATGCCCATCATCCTTCACTAAAGCTTGGATGATGGATCATTATTTTCCGTAAAGCCTCCGGCTTTCACATGTATACTTAGCATCTTTAAATCTAGCAACAAAACCGATCACAAACAATAACAACGGCGAGTATCTTTTACTAAAGACTTCCATCATAACTATCATTATCAATCATTTATGGATGTAACACTACAGACATTTTCACAGGAGATTCAACCCTGTTAAAACAAATCAACACAACATTTTGGATATGCAATCTTCATCAACACATTTCATTACTAGTTTAAAATAATAATTATTAACTACCTAACACAGCGTCATTAATTGACACTGATTTATCTACTCCAGTTATAAAAATTCTTATCAAATTTCCAGTCTGGAGTTTTGAAAAATGCCCACGAAGGATCATCCTTTATTATATGCTGCAGAAGTAGCTGCATAAAACACTAACAAAAAATATACATTTCTAAAGGCTTTCTAAAGGCTTCAGTACATTTTACATAAAACAACACGGTATGCATAACATACAATTTCTCATAATGAAATTTTCTAAAACTAACAGATAATTATTATGCTTATTAGTGATTATGAGATGATTAGGAAACACAAAACACACATTATTATTACTTGTCTTCATATAGCCTAAGTGTGTTAAGTAACACTAAAGTCTAAGCCCTGGGACGCAGGATAATACTATTAAAGCAGACACCTAAAGTGTCATCATTTTCATAGTCAGTTTATTTAATGGATACAAAGACCATAAAATTTGAGAACAGTACTCACACTCCATGTGAATATATATATCTAGGAAGAACTGGCCAAATATTAAATATTCCTACATAAATTTAGTTATAAAAAATATATTGGAACACCAAATGTAACCATTGTAATAGCATTGCATAATGAGTATTTAACACTAAATAGGATTTCTAATCCTCATGGAGGTCATACACCACTACACCTTCAGTCATTTGAAAGGGACTGTAAAGCCATTGAACCACACCATAAATACCACTTTTTCCAGGTCAAACGATATTGATTCCTTGTCCATGGTATATAGGCTGACAGGGCAATTTCTGCAGTTCTTTGTGAAACTCCCCAACTCGACAATGATTGCCGGATATAGTCACCACGACCATCTTCAATGAATGAATGAGAGGATGCACCATGCTGCTGTGCGGATGAAACAATAGGTCCAAATGTCTCAGTAACCTGACTGGCAAAGAAATTATATTAGACAATACCAATGGATACCATGATTATATTAGACAATACCAATAGATACCGTGATCAACTTTTCCAAACAGGACAAACTAAAAATGACTGTTATACTTCATCAGAAATAATCATATTGCATATTTTGCCAATCAGATTAAATGGTTGAAAATATAAGGCTACATACCACTACAAGACATATAAAATACATCAACACCATAAGACCCTAGTTCTGGGAACCATTAAACAAATGTATCTATGTATTAAGCCTAGACGCAAAAAGGTCTGTATCTGACTAAAACAGGTGTCTTCAACTTCTAGAAAAAATATCAGATTTAATATCCACTATGTGGAGTTTGAAAACTTTTTAGAATAAAAATCTGCTTAAATATTAGTATTTCCTGGAATATGAATTGCTGAAATAAAAAATATTTGTGTATATTAAAACACCAAATCCAAATGCCTTATACCAAGCAATCCATAGGACCTTAATTCATTGCTCCCATATCTGTAATATAAGACACAGAAGTAACATTAACACTTTGTATCTTAATGTGAATATCACAGTGACAAGAAAATGAGGATTGCAAAGAATAAAAGATGGAAATAGCTCCAAATAATTAATAGAATGTTACATACACTATTCTTAACTCCATCTACCATATGCATATTGTTCACTATATCTGCAACATAACAAACCCATCCTTCCATAGAGGCATCAGTTGCTAAGTGAAACAAAATATCCTTTTGCCTTATAGTCTTTCCATTTCCAGAGACCACAATAGTTATCCACAGTTTTAACTCCTCCTTACTTCCATTACTCAAATATGTACCTTTATCAAAGTCATTAATATCCCCATGACCTCTAAACTTATCGCGCTCTAAGTTTCTATAATACAAAGGCGCCTCTATAATAGCAAAAAATGCATTAACTACATGGTATCTGCCTGTGAAGGAAACAATTTCTCGTACTCTCACATGCCTTGTATGCAATACAGTTTCATAATCAGTCACAATCTTCTGTGCTATGCCCTCTGTTAAAACACCATAAACCAGACGGTATCAATGACAAAACCAAAATGACTACTAATCACTATTATCTGCGAAGGCTGTAATACAGATATTTAATTATTTATAATTAATCCTAAAAATTTCAATATGTCTAGAATCCGGTTTAAATTTTGTAAACAGGTCTCTTTAATTTGATGCATATTAATTGAAACATCTAGAATATAATATAAACACATGATTTCCATAAATCTAAACCAAGCATGTATTGGCTGTAAATTTATGTTAACAATTTTGGAGCTGGCGCTAAATTAGGCGTCAGGCAAACAAACTTATAGAGTTCCATTCAATCCGAAAATAAATTCTTTGATCATGTTCACTCCAAGGTACTTAAAGTATATGTATCCTGCAGATCTATACTCTAAAATAATCATTCTTCTGAATGAGATCCAAAAACATATATAACATTTCTTATTTACAGTGCTCATAAACAATTAATTCATTAGATATTTCAAATTAATTACTGGTCTATAATTCTCATTTGCTTTAGGCACTATAAAAATATTAGAAATAAACTGATTGTTTTCATCACTTGACTGTACAATCGCTCCTTTTTTAAGCAAAAGATTTACTTCCTCATTAACAAATAATATTTGATCAAAACTAAATGGAATTTCATTTGAAATAATGTTTAGCCAGGAATAGTCAGAAAAATCCAGGAGTCTAGTAAAAATTTCTCCCATTTTTGCACGTGATACTTAAATTTTCCCTCAGTGCATACCAATAGTTTATTGACTGGTCAGCCATAGTAACAGTAGCATTGGGAATAGTCTACTTATCTAAAGGCACCGCATGATCGAGTTGCCCCTATGTATGAACCCCTTTGAGGGTATGGTGAACCTAATGGCATTAGGAGGTTCAAAACTTCCAATGAAAGTTGCAGGATGAAAAAACTTCTACCCAGAGAGCGTCTTAAGGGTCTTGCATAGAACGCTCGCATTCTCATATCATTCACAAAGCAAAACAATTGTCACAGTTTAGAATTTCTTTGCTAATATTATCACCAAACTGCATTGATGAAACTGGTGTATTAACATTACACAGATTTGAATACTTTTTGTTTACATTTGGTCTTATCATATACCTGCGCCTAAGAGATAGATTATATAGTACATTATGGTCATATAAGAGACTAAATTAATAACCTCAGGACTATTAGCAATCTGTGTCCTTACCATATTGGCCAACTTAATAATAGGCACAATCCCTGTTGCCACGGCGCTAAATTCTAAATCTCCACCATGTCCTGATTTTGTGACCTTGCCCTTTTCCCTAGGACTTTCCAAATTTCATTGTTAATCAAAGGTGCACCCAGATACAAACAATTATCTGGTAATTTATATTTTAAAAAACAATTGAATCAGTGTCACACTGAACAGAACAAACGGCGTAAATCAAATTAGGCCACGACTTTTATATTTCTTGGTTTACAAAACCGCCGACCCTAATTTTTGGAAAATGGGAAAAAAAATAAAATCGGAAAATCGTCTTTTTTTTATATATTTTATTCCCGACCGCACTGAAAAACGAGCGAAACGAGAAAAAAAAACGATCCGGTTTGAGTACGGTTGCGAATAAAATCAAGTAAGTACAATCAACGATTGGTTCACATATATTACAGAGATCGGGATATTTTTCAATGTGACACAGTCCTTTTATGGGCACTTCTCAAAATTTATTTAATTACAGACAATAGGAAAATCAGCGTCAGTAAAATGTCGACCGCATCAAAATTTATTTCCGAGTCTGTGACGCAACTATATTGTTTAACATGTTTATTATATTAAACATACCCGATATTATAGTAGATAAAAAGTATTACCTTGCAATTTGATAATTAGTATAAATAATCCAATAAAACACTGCCATTATTTACGATATATGTGTTTAGGAATTTTGTAAACACGTCCGCCATAGTTTATAGGAACTGTACAGAAAGTTTGGAAATCGGAACAAATCGGTATATCTCGGAAAATCATTGATAAATGTATTTGTCGTTTTAATGCTTAGGGCCGAGTAATTTCGGCAAATCGGAACTCAACTTGCGTATTAAAAATACTAGCTCAATTAACCGTTAAACTCCGCCTCCGTTCTCTGCAAAAGATTCGAAGGCGGAGCTATGCACGTGCTATTATTAAATTGGAGGATTGCAATTGAGAAACAAACGCACGATTGGTTCGGCATGTTGATTGCTAGACAAAGGAAGCCAATTTTGTCGGCGCGAAATTTGTCGCTTTATTGCTTCGACAGCAAGCGGCTTTCCTTTGATGACGTCAAACTGTCAATTCACACAGACTGCACATTTTCGGAAGACTTTAACTGGCTCCTTGTTTACAATTCCAGTAAAAACACTTGCTAACATTAAACTTTAAATTAAATTATCAAAATAAAGCAAAAGCCAAGTTGACAAATATGATTGTATTAATTCGCGTCAGTTTAATAAAGACGTGTTGCGTTGTAAATCAACGAGTTTTCATGACAACAACAACTTTAACAAACATTACCGCGACGACGCGGGGATCGATCTACCTCGATTTTTTTTCATGGACGATGTCATAAGTCCAATAAGAGCAAACACATACTTTGTGTATGAGTAGTTTATCTTATATAAGATTTATGCAACGGGCATCGCATTGCGTAATGGTGCGCATCGAATTACGGAAATGAAGCGCAGTTTTTCGTTTTAATGGGAGAAGAACGCATGTCATTTAATGGAGTGTTTAAAATTGCCTGATGTTACAAAAGGTGCTTTTAGGTGACTCATTTCATTTGAAGATATAGATGTGTTTCATTGCATAATTAGATTTTTCGTCTCTGTGTTAAGGTTATAAAAGATATGATGTCTTTGTTCTGATGTTATAAGTATTAACTTCTTTTTCCAATGTTTTTTTTTTTTTTTTTTTTTTCGACCGCCCGATGGACCATTTTCAAAATTATTTTTGTAAACCAATAAAAAAAAAAGTCGTGGCCTTAGCCAAATATTGGGGAATCGCAACTTCCTTTTCAAATGCCCTTAAAATTAGGCAAATCCCCAAAAACCTCTGAGGAGGGATCATTGTCAATACCATCAAACACGTCTGCTGAGAACTCAGCCCAGTATTCTTTTAATTATAATTATATTATTTTACTATAAGTGAACATTACTGTCACTATCATAATGGTCCATTTTCAAATGGATGTTTGGTCAATGGTATAAATTATGCCCATAATAGTGGGTAATGTCATCATTTTCCGTGACTACGTCATCGGAATTTACTCCAAAAGCAATTTCAAATTGTCAATTTCTTGCTTGGACAATTTAGAAAAAGAAAACACATTGGAATTCATTATTGGATTGATGCACGTGCTCATAGAAGCTGACGACATATTTCTGTCAGTCTTTTAACTTACTTTTTGAATAAATTACACATATATATAAGCAACCTTTTAGCAAACAACTGCCTTGCCTTTCGTTTTATTAATAACTATAAACTATAATGTCTTTCTGAGAACAAATGACAATAAAAAATCATCACATCCAAAATCCGAAATTTCGGACAGTGTTTTCCGATGCACGTGCTCATAGAAGCTGACGACATATTTCTGTCAGTCTTTTAACTTACTTTTTGAATAAATTACACATGTATTATAAGAAACCTTTGAGCAAACAACTGCCTTGCCTTTCGTTTTATTAATTACTACATACTTTAATGTCCTTCTGGGAACAAATGGCAATAAAAAATCATCACATCCGAAATCCGAAATTTCGGACAGTGTTTTCCGCGAGCAAAGCTCGTCAGATATTTTTGCTCTAATTATTGCCAAACAAATTAAATACTAGGACTACGTCCTTAGTAAGGCAGTATTAAACAATAAAAACGATAGATACAATCAATTTCAACAGGAATTTACCTACCTGTCCAGAGAACGAACCACTCGACAGAACGCCAAATCGAAGAATGGTAAAATCTGGTTGAATATCCGGGTATGTAGGTGAGTCACGTGGTGTTTTTAAGCGCGTTATTTAAAATGCGGATCACTCGATATCGTCATCCCGATATGCTAAGTATACATGTGAAAGCCGGAGGCTTTACGGAAAATAATGGTTTTGGTTGCTTTAAAAACATGGCCACCAGGGGGCGGGGCATTTTTCCTTATATGGCTTTATAATGATATAGTAAAATCTTGTTAACACTCTAGAGACCACATTTACTGTCCGATTTTCATGAAACTTGGTCAGAAGATTCATCCCAATAATATCTTGGATGAGATCAAAAATGATGCCAGTTGGTTGAAAAACATGGCCACCAGGTGGCGGGGCATTTTTTCTTATATGGCTTTAGTAAAACCTTGTTAACACTC
Organism: Dreissena polymorpha; assembly: GCF_020536995.1. Lineage (NCBI taxonomy): Eukaryota > Metazoa > Mollusca > Bivalvia > Myida > Dreissenidae > Dreissena > Dreissena polymorpha. Next base: position 35,923,779 of record NC_068370.1, read on the forward strand.
CAGAGGCCACATTTATTTTCTGATCTTCATGAAACTTGGTCAGAAGATTTGTACCAATGATATCTTGGACGAATTCGAAAATTGTTCCGGTTGGGGGAAAAACATGGCCGCCAAGGGGGCATGGCACATTTCTTTATATAGCTATAGTAAAACCACGTTAACACTCTACTTAATGTCGATCATCATGAAACATTGTCAGAAGATTTGTCCCAAAGATATCTTGGACAAGTTCAAAAATGGTTCCAGTTGCTTGAAATACATGGCCACCAGGGGGCGGGGCATTTTTCCTTTTATGGCTTCATGAATCTTCATGAAACTTTGTCAGAATCTTTGTTTAAATGATATCTTGGATGTGTATGAAAATGGTTCTGGTCTGTTGAAAAACGTGGCTGCCAGTGTGTTCACTAGTCATGAAAGTTGGCAAGAACATTTTGTTCTAATGACATCTTGGGCTGCACAGAACTGGTCAGTTTCTTTCCTCTCAGGTGATCGACTTTGGGCCTTTTAGGCCCACTTGTTTTAGGTTGAGGGGAAAGGTAGCGGGGCCCTTTAGCAGGGGAAGTTCGCGTAGTTTTGCTGGAAAAGGGGAATTTTTAGCTTGTTGAATAACTGTGTGTTTTAAAGAGTTAAATCACATTCAATAGCTTATACAGTGTTTCTTAAGTTATAGAAGCATCTTTCAAGCTCATTAGCTATTCTCTTAGAGGATATAGAGGATACATTTTAAGATAACACAAAACTGTCATGTAAAACATCATATTCTTCATAGCCAAAGACTTCAATGTAGATGGAAGTCATGTAAAACGTTGGGCAAAGATGATAAATATGAGTAGGCAAACCAAATGTGAAAGCATATACCGACTTGAAAAACACAAGTAAAGCTGCTTAATTTCAGTTCTTAAACCAGGTCAGATTTTTAGGTTAATCAATTGATTATCACGTATAAAATCACTGACTGACAAATTTAACCACTTATTACTAAGCAATGAGGCAATGAGTGTTTTGAATTACTTCCCTTTTATATTGTACATTGTACCTGACTAGCCACCATTTGTTTAAAAAAAACAACATGAGAAAGCCAATTATTTTATCTAAGATGTTTTGTTTTAGATAGAGCTAGCTATATTAATTGAAAAGATGCCCGTTTCAACTCTTCTTTCTTATTATTTCTTTGAAAAATCAACAAAATACGGGGTCGCAAAAACCGATGACAAATAGAAAATCGCAGAATTTTGGCTTCAGTTTTCTCATACTAGAGGTGAAATAATTGTTTGAAATGATTTTGATTTGTTTTGATACACATGTTTCCTTACATGTTTCTCATAACTTGGACTGAATTTATGGAATAAAACTATTCTTTTTTTTACATTTTGTACATATATTATAGACATCCTGAGGAAAAGGGGAAATTTATATTTGTTTTAAGGAGAGGAAAATGGCCCCAAAAAACCACTGGCAATGTAAAGTAGTATTTGTCTGACTACTTTCAAGTAATAATAGTTAAGTCTGACATCGTTCAGCAACAAATGGAGATGCTTGGATTCATTCTCAGAATTTATCTATAGTTGTTATTTATGTTTATGTAAGGAAATATGAACCGGTAATCACAAGATAATGATGTGAAAACTGCAAGAGGATTACAATCTTTGGAAGAAAATATTACCCAACAGCAAGTCCAAGAATCGTGCATTTCACTGTGGGCCTTTCGAAATATTAGTTAGCAATGTCCATTTGGTCCTCAATGCTTTCACCATGTCTGCTAGTGCAATTTTTATTTTAATTAACCCATTCTGTCCATTTCAGATACTGACACTAAGTTATACGAATCAAATACGTGTACAGGAAGACCCTGAATGCCTTTTTTATCATGAAGAAACAAAAACAATGGAAGAATGCAATGAAACCAAACATGGTAAGTCTGCATAGTGATTCTTTAAATTAGTTTCAGGGCTCGAAATTAACACTCGCACACTCGCACAATGCGATAGAAAAATACCGTTTGCGAGTTAAGTTTTAAGCCACTAGTAATTTTTTGCAAGTAAAGAAATAGTGAAAAAAAGCAGTAATATTGCTGATGCGTTCGACGTTCTGAACGCTAAACCATAGGTAATAGAACGTCCTAATACCCGTATGCGGAAGCGCGCACCTTGTATATAGACTAGTATACTTATAGTACAGATACGAGGATAGCATTGGTACAAAGAACGTTTAACAGTCGACTAATTCACACGTGTTGATTGAACTTGAACAGACATGGTGTCGAAGCGAAAAATAACTAGTTTCTTTTTGCCGACAGATGGAAATAACAATACGAAAGATAAAGCAAAGTTAACTGTTGAATAAAAAAAACGAAATTAAATTATGTTTCCAGCAAAATTTGCGAGAATGTTTATGATTTTGCGAGTTGGTATTAAAGCTGCTCGCAATGTTTTGCAAGTAGAAAAAAAAATTAAATTCGAGCCCTGAGTTTGGTCTGTTGAAATGAATAATGTGTATGGAAGGTGCTCTATCAAGCTAGCGATGAAAATGAAAGTTATTAATTTTATATAGGATGCAGTACAAAAATAAATGTTTTATACAGACATAGAGGAAGACTGTCACAATTTAAAGACCAGAATGGCCCACAAGGAGAAAATATTTACAGACCAGTTGTTAATTTCATCTATTAGAAGTGTTTAAACGGGAGGGCATTTGGGCATTGCAAAATAAGTTTAAAAAAGGCGTTTTAAAACATGGTTGATTAAGAAATGGGGAAGAAAGAGTGTAAAACCCAATTTTGGAAAATAAATAAAGGGTGTTAGAGCAAAGTCGGGTAATTTCGACACCTTAAGAGTAAAATTTGATTTAGTCATGATGTGTCGAAATTACCCTCCAAGTGCCCAAACTTAATGAAAAACACCGTTTTGACTTGTTGATATTTGCTAACGAACGTTATTATCGTTGCCGGCATAACTCAAAACTTGAAGCGATTTAACTAAATGCGGCAGAGTGTAATTTCGACAGTAAGCGGCTAATTTCGACAGCTAGCGGCTAATTTCGACACTTGTCTTTGTATTAATTTTCAACAAATGTTTTTATCAGTTATTCACATTGTATCTCTAAATTAATAGAATTTCACGATCTCTTTAATGTCTAGTGTTAATTAGGTTGCGGTGGTTTAGTGGATGTGGTGTCCGCCTAACGATCAGGAGAGAGTGTCTAAATAAGTCGTAGGCTTTCCATGCAATGGAGCTTAAATAAATAGGATAATACTTAACTAGTGTTAATTGCAAATCAGAGAATTATAAATAAATTGCATTTAGAGTTCGTATTGTGCTCCCACTTGACTCAATATACAGTACAGACACCGTGTACTTAAACAAACGCCACTCGCCGCGATGTTCATCTCACTGTTAGCTTACCATTATGAACCCCGCGATTGGTGTTCAGATCAAATGTCGCGGGGGGCCGTTTGCCATAGACGAACACCGCAAATCACCGCGGACCCATAATGTCTACCGCGGTGTTCATCGTGTTCGCTAAAAATAATTTAACATAAACGTATTGAATTGATCCCTTTCATTTAAAAGTGATAATGAATAAATAAAGTCTATTTTTATGTACATGGTGGTCGAAAGGATGTGATAAGTATTTAAAATATATTGGCGACAATAAAACGCCCACGATACATATGTGTCAACTATATCTATCGCATACATGCAACTTCTCCCATCTTTATCCATTAGATCTACTCGATAATCCCATATACGCCCGATTTCCGTTTGTAAAGCAAATTATGTGATGGTAATATAGACGATAAGAGTGCTCAAGAATGTCATAAACATAAACGTTCGCAATTTTCGAAAGTATCAAATGAATTTCGGCATATGATTCTATTTAAAGATTTGATGAAATAAATGCCCAAACAAGACAGTTGTATTCCAACATGCGAAAATCACCTTACACGGTTTGCACGCGCCGGGTACAGCTATTTTCGGTAAGCAACTTCTAGATGAAATAAATGAATTTCTTTGTCCTGATAAAAAGCGCGCGAAAATTGGCTTGGTGTATTTATTTGTAAATAAAAATTTCGTAGCGGGTACAACATTGAGATCCTTTGATTTCCATTAAAAGCTTCGTTGTGAATTTCAACTAAAGTTGAAATATTTTGCGAAATATTTGACATTGCCATTAAGAGTTAATAGTATTGATCATCTAAACGCTTTATTTACGTTTCCGACGTTATGTAAGTGTAAAAATTTAAGTGCATACGTGTGCACATACATATAATATCTACATGTAGTACACATGTATATGATTGTCTTTTGTACATGTACATTTAAAACGCGTGAATGACCCTCGCAGACAGGTGTTTACGGTGGTTGCGCAGCATCCGCGGTGATCACAGGTGATCCAATTAACGATATAATTAAGTAATAAAAAAATACAATTTCATTAATCAATAACCGTCACAATCTTTAAATAGCTCTAATTTTATATAATCTGCTTGACAAAATATAGAGAGCTAAATAAAATATTCAATAAGCTGCATACCATTAAAAGAGTACAGTAATTCTATTTAACGATTCTATCTTTCCATATGCGCTGGGAATGCTTGAAAACATTTGGAGTGTCGGAATTACCCACCATCGTATAAAATCGGAGGATAATTTCGACACCCCACAAATCATAGTCTAAAAAACGCTTGGCGCCATTCAAACACAAATACAATGTCAAGTGAAACACATTTTAAACTAGAACTTGTACAAATACCAGAAATACAGCGAAATCCCGAAGGGACGTAATTGGCAATTATGTAACCTCCCTTAGCGAAGCTCATAACGTTATAAAAATTCGCTAAGTAATACAATGTACGTATTTTAAAAGACTCACTTACATGCAATTAGCGATACGTTTGATAGAGAGAGATGTTATCTGGTGACGTCACAACACCAACTACGTCACATTTTACAACGAAATCATATGGGATGATGATGATTTAAAACATGTCTGATAAATATTGTGAAAAGTGTCGAAATTAGACGACTGTCGGAATTACCCGACATTGCGCTAGTTTCAATTTAGGGAAAATATTTACACCTATAAACATAGAGACTTTAGTTTCATTAGTTTAAACCTATTTATTTTAGCTCGATTGCATAGAAAGTAATTCCTACTCAGGGGTGGCGAAATCAAATGTCCGAGTTGCCCGAGTCGTACATTTGCTTGTCTGGGCAACTGATTTTTTTCAATTAAGTTGTCCGTGGACAACAAGTTTTTTAAAAGTCGGGTCCAGGTATACAAAAAAATACATTGTATTAAAGCCGTAATTAAACTTTACAAAACCCGATGTTGACATGCGATTACATTGCCAGTGCTATTTGCGGAGCAATCAAGCTAAAATACGGGCACTCCCCTGCGCAGTGATCTCCCTTATTCTATAAGAGACCAGGAGCATGCCACATTTTAAACATTTGGCCCGACTGTTAGACAGTGTACAGACTGGTTTCTTTATTTTTACAATCAGACGGAAATAAAAAGTATCAAAGTAAGGTAATCAAAACACGGTCTACCTTGTTATTTAAAATGACTTTAATGGTAAAATTGGAACATTTAGTTTTTTTAAATCTTCAACAACGGAGCAGAAACCCGAAGCTTTGAGCAGTCCACCTCCCAAAAAACTAAGAAAGATTATGATAAAAAATATGATCTAAGTAAATGCACCAGAACTTTTCAAGAAATTTGGCTCACAGATTTTCAATGGTTACCAGTTGATGATAATCAAATTGCTACCAGTGCGGAGCCTCAGTCTGATGAGGTCCACATATTGGACTAGTTTAATTTGTTAAGATTACGGTGTACTTATGTTCAACACATGTTTTAATAACAATAGCTTTGCAAGATTAAAAGTTTTAGAAAGTCTTTATATTGTTTATAATATACTGCTGTAATAAATGTACTATTTAAATACAACTATAAACAAAACTAGCAAATCATACTCATTTTGGTATATTCCACATTGTTTTACATTAATCAATAAATGAGTGTATAATTTATATAAACATTAACGGACAAGTGTAGTTCAGCAACGGACAAGTTAAATTTCCTAAATGGTTGTCCGTGGACAAGTATAGTTTTTTGAGATTTCGCCACCCCTGCCTACTTATTTGAAATGCTCTCGAGTCCGTTTCCTGGGCCTAGAACCAGTACTTGGTGTCTATATGGGTGATCGAAAGAACGCTCCCACAGCGGGGATCGAACCCGTGACCTCCTGGTCGCTAGGCGGACACCATATCAATTACACCACTTTAGTTTCATTGATGTATATTACTAACATATTAATTAATACATGTATACTTAATAGGTTTACCTTTAAATATCTTCTATTTCACTTACATGCTATTGAGGTAAACAGAATAGAGTGACAAACAATAAAGCATTAAACTGTGAAACCATTATTGATCGTCCGGCATTAATTTTTGTGTATTTCGTCAGTCGACCGATTGACAAAGTTAAGATCCTAATGAACAATTACGTCCCATATTTGAACAAAATTAAGACTGAATTACCCAAGGCATGAGTCATTAAAATCCAACGTAATCCGAGCATACATACTTCGTTTGTTTTGTTATCAAGATACACCTGGTTTTGACACAGAGGGGTGTAGATTTCACAGTGTACTTAACTGACACATGACATTGCTGTAAAACACATGTGCAGTGCAGCTGTATCGACTGCGATGACTTTATTTAGGTAGAATAGTAATAATTAGCTCTGATTGTTAAGAACTTTATTGTCCATTTTGTGTATTGTGTTTTTAAGCGTTGTTGCAGATTATAATTATAGCCTCCAAACAGCGAATCCGTATCAAAGACAATAAAGGAAATTAAAAGATGACAATGTGTGATCAGCACCTATCTGATATACATTCTCTGCATTGATAACACATTAATACAAAACGAGGGCTGCCCGCAAGACTGTCTTAACTGCCTTTTTTGAAATTTTACAGGAGAAGCAAAAAAGCATTTCATTTTCTCCATTTTTATTGTTAACAACAAAATACTTCACATTATATTAAAGAATGGAGAAACAAACATGTTTCATATAATCAAGACAATATATCTTGAAAAATAAAATAACTTGAATTGAGTTACTACACTCTTGCGCTGAAATTGGACATGTTCAGGATTTTGAATTCCCTGCAAAACTGTTTTAAGTCAACTAACTACAGTATTGCAGGAAATATTAATTGTCAGCAATACTTTTTTTCTCTGCAATACAAAAGTAAGGGTTATAGAAATAACATTAACATTCTTAAAAAGGGAACTTTTTGTATTTTTTTAGTTTTTCAACACATGTTACACTAAAAATTTGCATATTTGCATATATATTTGGCATTTGGTATGAACAATTTAACAAAGTATCAAAGAGTACATAAACATGGAAAAAACTGCAAATTGATTATCATTAACCTTATTATCTTAATAGATAGGCAAAAACATTTCATATCTTAAATATTTCATGATTTGCTTCATTTTGTATTATAAAATCCTAAGTTTTCAGTAATTTCAATAATTCAGTGCACACATTAGATAGAACTTAAACCAATAAAATAACAATAGTAATTGACAGCAGGCAAATCGTTTTGTATAATAATTTTTCAATGTTAATGTTAGAATAGTTAACATCTATTACTTCATTTTAATGTTATATATGTAATTATTAACTGATATAGTTCTCAGGGATTCTGTAAGAACTACCTCTATTTTTTACTGTCAGACATAACTGCTCAAGTTAATCAATAATTAAGAATTAAAAACAAATTTCTAAAAATGTTAAGTATTATTCAAATTAGAATAATAATGTCTAATGTATGTAGCATTTATATACCGAGACATTGTTCTTGTCCATAAACAACTTAACAGCAAGTATAGTTGACAGGTCTGTAGATACAAATTAACAGCACTAATGCAAATTCATGATTGTATTCTAGTTTATTGTTATCCATTAGAACATACTGGTGAATAATAATTAGTATTATTCATACATTAACGTCAGTATCATTCTGTATAATATTGCCATGCTAAAATATGACCGATTTGAGTTACTTGTGGGATAACAATAGGAAAATGATCAATTACACCTTTAGACAACCATAAGGCCGACCAGGAGGCGGCTGCAGAAGGCCGCAGGGCGGCCACTGATCAGGACGTCAGCAAAATGGACACAAGGGGTGGGGTCATCCCGACCGCCAGCCACGTAGAGTTGTCCAGCTATGATAGCACCGCGGTAACTGACCGTAAGGTGTACAGTTATCGGAATCCCACTGGTAACAGCCAGCACGAGTTGTCCAGCTATGATAGCACAGGGGTAAACAGCCATGAGGTGTCTAGTTATCGGAATCCCACTGGCAACAACCAGCAGGAGTTGTTCAGCTATGTTAGCACAGCGGTAACCGACGGTAAGGTGTCCAGTTATCGGAATCCCACTGGTAACAGCCAGCAGGAGTTGTCCAGCTATCATAGCACCGCAGTTACAGCCATGAGGTGTCTAGTTATCAGAATCCCACTGGTAACAGCCAGAAAGAGTTGTCCAGCTATGATAGCACTGCAGTAAACAGCCATGAGGTGCCTAGTTATCAGAATCCCACTGGTAACAGCCAGCAAGAGTTTTTCAGCTATGATAGCACTGCGGTAAACAGCCATGAGGGGTCTAGTAATCGGAATCTCACTGGTAACAGCCAGCAGGAGTTGTCCAGCTATGATAGCACTGTGGTAACCAACAGTGAGGTGTCTAGTTATCAGAATCCCACTGGTAACAGCCAGCAGGAGTCGTCCAGCTATGATAGAACCGCAGTAACCAACAGTGAGGTGTCTAGTTATCAGAATCCCACTGGTAACAGCCGGCAGGAGTTGTCCAGCTATGATAGCAGTTTGCAAAGCTTTTGTTCCCCAAGTGTCTGTTGTTGCAGTCGGACCATGTGGTAGTGATGCTGATTCCGTTTGATGTCGCTGATGTCGCATCAAGCGTCCTCGTCCTGCTTAAGTTGCTAGGTTTGCTCCTGGAAAGGCCCGGTAGAGAGCCACTAACTAGTCCATATAGTCCTGTTTCTGTTTCCTTACTAAGAGGCTCCCCTGACGGCCCATTTGTCAGGTACGCACCAGAGTGCAGTTTACGGTCACGAAGTGCAGGCGATATCCAGTGAAACTCCCATGGAGGCGACGCACCCCCCTAACAATCTTCTTGTTCTGAGTAACCCCCTGGTCCCAAGTAATCCCCCCCACCCAGTGGGATCAGGATGTTCTGACCAGGCCGCCAAAGAGCCTGCTTTATGATGGGATGAGAAATTGGTTTGTATTTAAAAGCAAATTTGAGTGGTACGCCAAGATTAATGGCTGGTCGGAATTGATAGGCTGACTGACTGCCTGGGCTGGTGCCTCACAGGTAAGGTGGTTGACTTTTACACGTTGCTCACCGAGGGGAGAGGGACGGTACTTTACGCGGAGCTTATGCAGCAGCTGCAGAAGCGCTTTGGCGCCAGGGAGCTACCACTACTGTGCAGGGGCATTTCTATGTTGCCCATCAGAAAGTAGGCTAGTCCATAGACAATTGGTCAGATCGGGCACTGAAGCTGGCAACCATGGCGTTTTGTGATCTGCCCTACGCAATTATGCTGCTGAGCAGGCAGAGACGGAAGTTTTGTCAGGGTTTGCTTGATAAGGAGGTTGGCAAGCATGTAAGCCTGCAGTCATCCACATCAATAGGGGATGCAATGCACAGGATGAAAATATATAGCCATGTTCAGTCCGTTTGCACTGAGGCTCCAATGGATTCCCAATAAGAAAAAAAAAGAAAAATTGCGGTGGGTTCATGAGGCGGAAAAGGCACCCACTCCAGTCTGATGGGGTTAGTTGGTCAGCGGTCGACGAATTGACCCAGGTGGTCGCGACAGTTGCTTGCGAGCAACTGCTGGATGCTTAATGGAGCGATTGTACAACTCTTTTGAAAGTTTGGGCATCAATACCTGTGTCCGACCACCGGGTCAGCCGCTGCGAAATTAAGGAGACTACGTGAGTACCTTGTGGGAGGCCCATACTTAGGAACTTCCGCAACCAGTGGTACTATGACCGAAGCCAGGATAGGTATCTTGTTGGTGAGGGTGGTGGTGGACACATACCGGAAACAGACCGCCTATGAACGTGGTCCTGGTCCCAATGCTTACAAAATTGGAGCTGGAAACAGGCGAATTAATGGTAACCATATTGGGTACCAAGGTTCAAATTTCCATCCTGAGGGATCAAAGTGAAGCAGATATGGTTCCACTTGGGGCGAGCATTCTCGGCGGGACATATTGTGCCTTAAGTGTGGTGGTTTGGGACATTTCCAGCGTACCTGTGTGACCAATTAATATTTTTATATATGCAAAAGAACCAATGCTTTTTTACCTGCACAATTAATAATTACAGATTAAGTAATGCTTAAATCTCAATATCTAATAATTATTATATTAAAGTATTAAATGGAATGCTTAAATTAAAGAAACAACAACATAATAGTTTAATAGTCTTACCTTTGGCATGGTTTTAAAAAGGTGCATTCAGGGTTCTCAATAACTTTTGAGCCAACAGGCCAAAAGGTGAAACCAACAGGCCTACTAGTGGGGTCCGGGGGGCATGATTAAAATTGAGCACTTGATTTCCTGCATTTTGGACCATTTTATGGCTATATTAGTGGTCAACCAGGCACTTAAATTTGAGCATTTTTTGTGTGCATTTTATGAATTTTAGCTTTTTCTAAGTTAATATGAAAAGATAATTGGAAAAATCTCTTTATTACTTTTGTAAAATTTTAACTCGACATGTGATGAACAGAACATCATAATATTTTACTGCTTTTTGACCGATTCCAATATGCGCCTTTTCATTGTTGTTGTTGTAATGTGTTAAGAGAGATAATGAATCGACGTCTTTGCTTAATAGCAAAAAGTAACCAAATTACCAAAAAGACAAGCACATTTCGAAAATTCAATTGCCTATTTTCCAAATCTGATCGAATTTCAACCGGCCAAAATCTGATTTCAAACGGCTGATTTGGCTGGCTCTTATTGAGAACCCTGTGCAAAATCGGATCTTGTAGGTATAATATGAGATGTATGAGTTTGAAAATAACTCAAGGTGTTGTACAAAACCATTCAAACCATTTTTCAAGATAAACTTATGATGCCATCAATATTATGACATCACATTTAATTTACTTGAGACTGTATTGCAGGAATTTTTATTTTCAGAATGAGATAAGACTATATTGCATTTCAGACATACACACTATTTGCCTTAAGAATAAAGCAAAACTTTTTTTTGCAGTGATGTAAAACATGCTAACAGGTAAAAAAATGCAATAAAGTCAATTTTGTAAAAATATGAAGTTAAGACAGTCTTGCGGGCAGCTCTCAAAAACATATTTATTTGTGTTTGCATTTAACTACAATACAATAGCTTGTGTTTCGTGTATGGGCTATCAATCTTTTTAATCATTGACAGCTTTCTCAAGTTGTACGATACACGTTTCAAATCATTGTTATTTGTAGACAATATAATTTAAAATATTGTCTGCTAAAAAAAGCCCTATCAGGGGACAAAAATATTTATAAATGGCACTCGTCCTGCAGGACGAGTGCATTAAAATTTTCACTCGTCCTGCAAACACATGCACTTGTCCTTCAAATATGTGTGAAAGAAAGATTGCAAAGGACTGATATGACTAACAATGTTTCCTAAATCACTGCTAAAATGCTGCTTACTTAGTTATTCATGCCAGCTGATCACAGAAGAAATGTTAACTTACTTTATTTATGAGGAACACAAAATAAATAAATGAAGACAAATTAGGTTTTTCCTTTTTCTAATACTTGCGTGCTTTCCATTTCGGATGGTTGAACATCGCTCCTGCCCCCTTTAAAGAACGCTCGTATGTCAGACATTTTTCAGATGAAATTCAACTGGTTTAAAACCGTACTTCGCAGTAAAATAATTCTTTAAAAAAATCAATACTTACAGTGAATGAAGTCAGATGGTTCCCTGTCAACATGGACGCGCAAAGTTTACACCAAAAAGCCAATATTTACTCGGGACACAGTCTCGCATAACAACGCGCACCTGCTGTATGAAATTTACAATAACGATTTCTGGTTCATTCGCGTTCTACTTTCGGAATAGATATGCTTTAAGAAAAGATTTTATTTAATGAAAAAGAGTCTTACTGGTCAGAAAATACATATTTTAACATCAGTTTTTTTTCACTCGTCCTGTAGGACGAGAGCTTTAGGGAAATTCACTCGTCCTTTCAAGATTTCACTCGTCAATACGAGCGGACGAGTGGAATTTTTGTCCCCTGCCTATGAACCCCTTGTCCGACTCCATAAAGTACTGTAAATTTTACACTTCTGAAAAATGGTGTATGTTTGTGTTTATGAAATTCTTAAACACATTTACCGAGACTTGGACCCTGTCATTGGCGTTTCATGGGAGTTACACAGTATTAACTAAAATTTGCTAAATTCATTGACATTATTAAACATTTCATTTCATACAAATCTTTTATTGTACTTAAAGTGATCAAATATTTACTAGTCTTGAAACTTTATTGAAAACTGACAAAAGTTGTTTGCTAACACTAATTATAACCGTTTTCACCTTCTCTAATTTGCGCCAATAAAGGTTAGATTGTTATCAGTAATTGAATAAGACCAAGTGGCAATTGGCTTGCAAAAAATTAACCCACTTTCATACAAAACACACTTAAACCACCATTAAACTGTTTTTTCTAAGTTTTTCTGAGCGGAAGTTGTTTTTTGCTATAAAAGCAAGTTTTATGTGAGTTAAACTGTTATTAACTGAGTTTAAAGTTAGTTTTTTAGCTCACCTGTCACAAGTGACATGGTGAGCTTATGTGACCGTGTGATGTCTGGCATCCGTTGTGCGTGTGTGTGTGTGTGTGTGTGTGTGTGTGTGTGTGTGTGTGTGTGAGTGCGTGCGTGCGTGGCTGTGTGCGCGCGCGTGCGTGTGTGCGTTTGTCAACAATTTGTTTGTGTAGACAGTAGAGGTCACAGTTTTCATCCAATCTTTATGAAATTTGGTCAGAATGTTTATCTTGATAAAATCTGGGTTAAGATTGTATTTAAGTCATATGGGGTCAAAAACTAGGTCACTAGGTCAAATAATAGAAAAACCTTGTGTAGACAATAGAGGTCACAGTTTTCATCCAATCTTTATGAAATTTGCTCAGAATGTTTATCTTGGAGAAATCTGGGTTGGGATTGTATTTGGGTCATCTGGGGTCAACAACTAGGTCACTAGGTCAAATAATAGAAAAACCTGGTAAAACCTTGTGTAGACAATAGAGGTCACAGTTTTCATCCAATCTTTATGAAATTTGGTCAGAATGTTTATCTTGATGAAATCTGGGTTGTGATTGTATTTGGGTCATATGGGGTCAAAAACTAGGTCACTAGGTAAAATCCTAGAAAAACCTTGTGAAGACAATAGAGGTCATAGTTGTTATAAAATTATGATCTTAATGAATAGCAACTCCAGAAGCTGAGTGGCTAATCAGCTGATAACAGAAGAAAACCAATAATAATTGACACCACTTCAACTAAAATCGGTCTTACACATTTGTTTTTAAAGATATGATTATCATTTAAAGTTATTTAAATAGGAAATAAAATTACCTTTCAAATGGTATAAATATCAATTTGATACTGATTGATTACAATTAGACGGCTTGAATTCAGGCTTGTCCAGCGTCTTTGCCAGGTCACAGGCTTTTTCGTCATGAACAGGCCTAGACACTGGGATGTCTCTTGACCTAGCATTTGTGAACCAGGTTGTGAGCGCTGCTTCCACATCAGCCGCTTTCCCAGACCGATGACGTTTTCGTTCTGGGTTAGCATTAGACTCATATACCTCCATTATGTTGGCTCCATTGGAGGATATACGAGAAACTTGACCTTGGGAGCATCCCATCTTCTGCGCTATTTGTGTCTGTGTCATTTTCTTGTCTAGCAGTTTTATGACTTCATATTTGTCAGCAAGGCTGAGATCGTTGCGTTTTCGCTTATTTGACATCATGTCACATTCCATCACCTTTTGCAAACTGTGGAGCAAGACACGTCAACAGTTTGTTTTCGGCAACACACTCTTTAATTGTTTCTTAACACAACAAACTGTTGAAATGTGTTACTCGACAGTTTGCATTTGAAAGTTCGCGCCTGACTGCACACCGGAGACTCCAGTGTTTGCATTGTACAAGCTCGCATACTACACCTGTTAGTCACGTGACGCTTGACAGATGCTGCATACATGCATGGTGTGAAATAAAAACAAAGGCTGTCAATTGAGCGCGTCTGTCAAAATCGTCGATACGATTCATATCCTTGGAGATTTATGACATACTTTGCTGGATTATGGAACAGAACAGAACAGACATTTTATTTAGACTTATACATAAGTACATCGTCTTAATACAAACAGTATAAAATAAATATGTCACGTTTTCATTACATTTAAGTTGAAAACAAATACATGTTTAACCCTTTCCCTGATAGACCTCTTATCTGATCTGCTACTCCAGGCCAATACCAGTCCTGCTGTTCTGATAACAGTGACTCCATATACAGCTGATAAGCCTGACTACACCATCTCAATAGGGTTATTGGGAAAATAATGGAAACATTCTCAACTGTTACACCTGTCTTGTTTAGGCTTAATTTTCACTAAGTTTCTTGCATTTCACATCATTTGTGTCAATGTAAATATTGTAGAGAAATAAATTCTCATTCCAACCATATAAATTTTAAGTCTGTATTCTAATAAATAATACGAGGATATAAGTTATAACAAGTAATACAAGTGTATGCGAATGCAACAAGAAATGCAGTGAGAACCCCACCTTAAAATATTGAATTGTAACATTAAGAGATTAATCTTTTGATTTGTCGGCATTTTGTTTTTATTTCAGACTCCATGCAGTTTTCAGATCATAATCTCTGTGCTTTATTACCCGAACTCGTTAGTTTCTGGACACGTGTACTACTGAAAAAAGCCACCGGGATTGCGTTTTATGTCCCAAACAAGCCCAAAGTGTCTAGTATCCCGTGTGTTTTATCCCTAAATGTTAGATAAGCACATGCATTATTAATTATTATGTTGGTCAGTACAAAAGGCCTACTGAAAACTGCCGACTGCGTCTTTGTTTTATTGCTCAATCAAGCAGCGATAATCCAATATCCTGTGTATTACAAAAACACCAACTTTAGATTAGCACGTGTCGTCTGTAAAAACTATGATTTTATATGTCAGTAAATATATTGAAGTAATTCTCGTAAATGATCTCGGAAACGGGACTTGCTTTAAACATTTATCATTACGATATTAATTTTCATAAGATAAATAAGAACCAAACAAACATACACAGACAACATAAAATATTAATAATTATGACAAATTAAATGGAAAAAAACGTTGGTCTATTTTCGAAAATCACTTTTACTTTCTCCCAATTTCCAGAAAATGACTTGTACATATTGCATAAAATCTAAATATAGACCCTTCCCAAATAAGTGTGTAAAACTCGAGTTAAACACGAGTTTTATCCGTGTTAAACCAAGCGGTATTGGCAGTTGGTTTTTAGTGGGTTTTGGTATGTTGGTTTTTGTGAGTTTTGGTAAGTTGGTTTTTTCTGTGTTTAAAGTGGGTATTTTTACCAACTTGGTTAAAACACAGAAAAAACTCACTTGTTACATAAATGTGGGCTTTGGTAAGTTGGTTTTTTGTGAGTTTTGGTAAGTTGGTTTTTTGTGAGTTTCGGTATGTTGGTTTTTTGGGAGTTTTGGTAAGTTGGTTTTTTCTGTGTTTAAAGTGGGTATTTTTACCAACTTGGTTAAAACTGAGTTAAACACAGAAAAAACTCACTTGTTACATAAATGTGGGCTTTGGTAAGTTGGTTTTTTGTGAGTTTTGGTATGTTGGTTTTTTGTGAGTTTCGGTATGTTGGTTTTTTGTGAGTTTTGGTATGTTGGTTTTTTCTGTGTTTAAAGTGGTTTTTTTTAACAACTTGGTTAAAACTGAGTTAAACACAGAAAAAACTCACAAAAACCAACATACCAAAACTCACAAAAAACCAACATACCAAAACCCACAAAAAAACCAACATACCAAAACTCACAAAAAACCAACATACCAAAACTCACAAAAAACCAACTTAAACACACTTCTGTCTACAATAGTGTGTTTAAGTTGGTTTTTGTGAGTCTTTTGTTCGCTTAAGGGATCATAAAATTTTGCTTGTTTGACCTGTAACCTTTGTAAAAAAAAATATTTACACCTTAATGGTAAAAAGGTTATTTGAGATAAAATCACAACAGATCATTACAAGCCCCATGTGATTATAAATAAAAGACACACACAATTTGCAAAAAACAATGTTTATATTAAAAAAAACAAATAATGTGAACATTTTTACAGTGCATTTTTAACAAAACCAGGAAAACATCTACCCAAGATACATTATCACAATATGCGAGCACATTTAACATAATAAATTAAAATAAATAACATTCTCCTCTTTGGGCTACCACAGGTAAAAATGGGAGGAAGGGTATGAACCATGATTATATACAGTTTCAGTTAGTGAGGGGTGATACAGAGGATAAAATTAATAATAATTTTTTTAACTGTGTTGGTGGTACCGGATTTATAAAATGACAACATTAAGGAATCCTTCATCCTATCTTTTCCTGGAATAGCACTTTACACATATTTACACCTATGAACAAAGGAACATATTGCTCAGCACTAAACAGTTTATATATTCTCCCCGCAGTACATGACACGAAGCCTCCTCAAGGCCCATCTCATGTTCTCTTCCACTGTTGATATGGGCAGGGCAAACTTTTTGGAGATGACAACTGAAATGTATATGAACAATCAATGCAGGATTTTACTGTACATTACAGTATTAAAAAAACATGTAGAAGTTTATTCCACCCAAATCAAGTCTGATCTGAATGACTTGATTTTGGTTGAATAAACTTTTACATCAATATCATCAGTTCAGATATCCCATTTTAACATCATCTACATTAGAAGGATTTCAAAAGAGGTTTTTGAAACAAGGAGGCAAATTACTGTTGCTTGAATTTTTTATATCGTTCAAAATTAGAGCTTGATCGTTAACTTTATACTGAGGTTATTTTTGTCTGCCTATGTGTTAAATTCTCAAAACTTTTATTCACAAACACAATTTTTAGTAACTCTTAAATTTTAGCAGTAGTATTAAATTAACGCAAGACAGATTATGTGCTGGAGTCAAATTTGAATCAATTGCATTATGTTTGTTTCAAAATGAATATGGAGGCAGTAGAACACCTATATATTTAAATCCCCTTTTTCCCTATAAAAAAGAATCATACCAACCATGGCGTAGTGATCAGCAATCAGGAGACCCTCTCGAATCTCCCCCTTAGGGGAGGTTGAACAGCACTTCATAGAGCAGTCACCAGCTGATCAGGTCTGAAAACTATACTGTCATGGCCTTTGCGAGGTGCGTCTTGTGCATGATCTCATTTGAGATCAGGTCCTGAAAGATATTTTATAATGTAAGTGATAAATATTGCTGTTATGGTATATCTTGTTACTATAAATATTATTAATTTAAATCAAAACAAGTTTGTTTGCTTGTTGTTTTTGTTTGTTTATTTTTGCAATTTAAATCCTGTGATCACATGTGACTTAACGCTTGTCATAAATAATTAAAAGAAATTACGTGTGGTAGAAAATACTGTTTGAAAATGTACCAAGATATGTGGTCTCATTTGGCTGTGTGGACTGGTCGGAAGTGTGACGCCTTTCAAATGCTAAAACCTGTATAGTTTTACCTCTCAACAAATCCAACTTTCCTTGGTCAAGGACAGGGCTCGGTTTTCCCACTCCTGATCTACTCAAGTTGGGCTGCTCGTGCAGGGTAAAATCTGGTGTCAAAATCCATACATCAGTTAGTCCCCCTTCTGCTGTCTTTTGGCAGGAATATTCTATCCAAAGAATCTTCCAATCAATGTAAATTTCACCTTGGGAGTTTAACCTTCAAATTTAAAATATACAAGTTTTCATTGAATATGTGGGAAAGAAATCTGTTCATTATTGACCAGAAATAGGTATAAATAACATTTAAGATGACAATAATCATAAAATACAGCCATAGTTATTCAAATGGTGTTGTTTTTCCTTATAATTGCATTACATTTATATTATCCATTTACATTTCCCAGTGACAATACATAAATATGATAATGATCATAATTAATTCAATATAAAACTAAATAAAAAAGTGATGTAAAAATGAAAATACAAACCTAAAACAACTGTTCTTCAGTATTCCAAGATAACAGGCAGTTGATGAATTATGAGACCATATCACTTTAACCATCCACTTTGAATCTCCTTTGCAACAAACTTATTGTTGATTTACACATTGTAGTACATACACATTGTTTTCACCACACAATACTTCATGCTGAAAGTTATTCAAGACATTTTAAACTAGAATTATAAGTCTTAATGTTACTCAATTATACCTTAAAGCTCAAAGTCAGTTGATGAAAACCCCCTTTGTTTTCAAAACATAACTTCCTGTCTCCAGCCAATCAAAGTCTCTTGTTTTCAAATAGATGGTGGCTCAGCCAATCAAAAGTCTATCAACACCCCTTTGTTAGGCCTATAGATGGAGCACTGATACTGTGATAAGAATTAATGTTTATGATTTAATTGGGGGGGGGGGGGCTAATCTCTTATGTGTGTCAGCCAATTACTAAATCTGAGAAATATCTACTGATTTCAACACCAACATATATGTATTTATTGAATAATACACAGCACCCTTAGCATATAATATTTAATTGTGAATATTTAAAAAAAAACATGCTGAATGGTGTTAGCAAATAATATTAATAGTATAAATGTTATTTATTTTTATTGCCTTTTAAATTGTATGTTAAAGGTCAATGTGGTAGGCATTAATTGTATTGGGGTTAAATATCAGTATAAGAAAGTTAAAATAGTTATTGTTTTTATGTTGAGAAGATATAATTGATGCTGGCAAGCCCACATAAGTTTCCATATATTAATCAACACTTTCACACTGAAACTAGTTTTATTTATTATAGAAACAGTGTCACTCTCCCCCTCAAAAAATGAATAAAAAAACACACTGTAAGTCTATTGAATTCTCCAAAGAACATGAATTAAATGGAAGTATTCACATTTTTATAGATGTGTGATTGTTCTTATAATATATTTAATATTTATGTATTGATTCAAAGTGAAAGACAAACAATTTCATATTCAGGTATAAAACTAAGTTTGAACATTTTAACATTTTTATAGTATCTGTGAACCTGTGATGTTCTGAAAGAGCAATTTTTATCCAATGTTTCCTTAAAATTATGGGGAGCCCATAAATGTACAAAAGGTGCAATGGCAAACAAGCTGTAAAAAAGCCCCTTTACAATTCACCTTGATAATATATGGCTATAAACATGAAACAAAGACCTAGTTGAAGAATTATTGTTTTATTGTTGAGTTATGTTAATAAACAAAAGACCAACTTATTGATAAGTGTGTTAAAGTGAGTCTTTTAGCCTTGTTGCGGCTTTCAAATTATTTATAAAAAGACCAACTTAAACTCGCTTTAACCCACTTCTGTTTATAAAAAGACCCACTTCTGTTGTAAAAGACTCGCTTATGAAACAAAAAGACACACTTAAACACACATAAACCAACTCATAAATAAAAAGACTCACTTTTGACACATAAAAAACCAACTTCTTACAGCAAAAAAACTCGCTTTAACACACATCTACTTTAAAAAACCAACTTTAAACTCAGTTAAGCACAGTTTAGCTCACATAAAACTCGCTTTTATTAGCAAAAACCAACTTCCGCTCAGAAAAACTTAGAAAAAACACAGTTTTATGTTGGTTTAAGTGTGTTTTGGTATGAAAGTGGGTTAACTTTTTGCAAGGGGATGACGCTGTTAATTGGTCGTTGTAAAAGAATATTCATGAACTGTACACGGCACTTTGCGTGCAATCAGATACAGTACAATAATTGTTGCAATATTGAAGGAACTAACATATGAAAATGATACAGCATTTATTACTTTTATTTTATTCAGGAAAATGTCAAAATCATTTGCGAGATGCCCCAATACTTAAATGGAAATTCACTACGAAGCTTTTACGTTGCTGTCTGCGCTACGCAGTTTTTGTTATAAATAAATACACCCACGCCTATTTTCGCGCTCTTTTTGTCCAAACAAAGACCTGACACGAAAATATCATGGGCATATACATGTATTTATTTCTGGCTACAATTTGTAACAGAACAATAACTGTACACGATGCGCGCACACCACATTATGTTATTTACGCTAATTTGAACACCATTGTCCCGATTGGACACATATTTCATCAAATCTTTAAATAGAAACATATGCCAAAATTTATTTGACACTTTAGAAAAATGTCGGATGTTTGTGTTTATGAGTTTTCTTGAGCACTTTTGTCGTTAATATCAATCAGAATTTGCATTTGAAAATGGACATTGGGAATATACGGGATTATCGGGTAATGGATAGACACGGCCAAATTCGCATGTATGTGGTAATCGATAGAGACGGTAATAAACGCATGTATCGGGGAATCGATAGACTCGGGATTATACGCATCTATCGGGGAAAGGGTTAAAACACAAAAAAAATTATTATAGTGTACACTAGAAAATTGGCTATTTAATTAACCAAATTACGTCATATTTTCTATCAGAATATGTGGAATATTAACAACGGGAAGAGATGCAAATGGTTTGGTGATTTCAATTTCTATTCAATTAACAGAATTATTTGATTATCCAATATTCAATTAAGTGGAATCTACTGTATAAGAACTATCACATATCTATAAAAATGTAAAAACTTCCATTTAATTTATGTTCTTTGGAGAATTCAATAGACTAACTGTTGTTTTTGTTTTTTTGTGGGGGAGGAGGCCTGACACTGTTTCTATAATAAATAAAAATAGTTTCAGTGTAAAAATGTTGATTAATATATGAAAACTTTAATGAGCTTACCAGCATCAATTATATCTCCTAAACATAAAAAAATGACCCCTCATCCAAGCTTTAGTGATGGATGAAGGGGCATTATTGGAAATAAAGCCTGAGGTTGAGCATGTATATTAAGCATATCGTTCTGACGTTATTTCTAATCGATCGCGTTTTAAAGCATAAAAAAGAATCGAGTGTAACCTCACTTAAACCGGAAGCGCTCTTTGATTGGAAGTCATAATTTACAGTAAAAAGAATGTATTGTTGCATTCCATCATAAAGGGTGAGAAATCCATAGATTCCTTTTAAAAGGCCGGACGGCCGGTCTTGTCCGGCAAAATTCTTTACGATCCGGCGAAGTTTCTAATAATGCCGGTCCTTGTGACAGGCCAAAAAAATTATGACTTAATTCTGCAATGTCTAATACTTGCCAAAAGAACAAAAACATCCCCATTAGAATCACTCTTTTCGTGAATTTCAAGCCTTTTTGTCATTAAGAACACTAACGCGTCACTAATTCTTAAGAGTGCTCTCCCTTTGAAATGTTGTTATTTCGAAAACATCAATTTCAATGGTCCGACATATTACCATCTATCCAATTTAATACAATGGTTTTACGAAAAACTACAAATGAAAAACGTATGTCATTGCTAAAGTTCTTCAATGGCAACACCAATCGTGTTATGTTATTTTGTTTTGAGTCTGACTAGAATTTAAAGCTGTTTTCCATCATACACTGTAATCACTTGAACATGCAAGTGTGTTTTGATTAACTTAATCGAGTGTACTTATACACAGGCTTCACATTGCAATAAATATGATGATATAAAAAAAATAATATATTAATTCTTCAGTTATAAACTCACGCTGTTCGGTCAGGTGAATTTTTGACAGGACAGGCTAACTTTTCCATCAGCCTGTCTGGTTGAAAGGCAATTTTTGGGACTTTTCAGGAAGCCTGTCAGCCTCAGGCTTTATTTCCAATAATGCCCCTTCATCCATCAATAAAGCTTGGATGAGGGGTCATTATTTCCATAAAGCCTATGTATATTTAGCATCTTTAAAAAGTAACAAAACCATTCTTTCCATAGAATAATACATAATATAACACACAAAATAATAAGTGTAACAAGTATTGTCTTCCACTCTTATATGAACACACCATATATGTTATATAACAAGTTCATATAGCATTATGTATAATACAAAACATATTTGATAATCGAACAACACTATAGACAATGTCCATAATAAATATTGTGTCTAAGGCCACGACTTTTTTTTTATTGGTTTACAAAAATTATTTTGAAAATGGTCCATCAGGCGGTCGAAAAAAAAACAAAACAAACATCATTGGAAAAATAAGTTAATACTAATAACATCAGAACAAAGACATCGTATCTTTTATAACCTTAACACAGAGACGAAAAATCAAATTATGCAATGAAACACATCTATATCTTCAAATGAAATGAGTCACCTAAAAGCACCTTTTGTAACATCAGGCAATTTCAGGCCTCGACACTAACGGTGGTCCGGGAACCTGAGGCCCCCAGATTTTGGCGAGGACCACCAGTTCTTTCAAGCTGGGTGGTCCTCCGGGAACACTAAATTTATAGAACCATGCATGATATCAAAAGTTTACAAGACAAGGTTATGAGCTTTTAATGGGTCTGCTTTAAAATGGCAACAGAATTGAATATAGGAAAAAAAAAATGTACTAGTCAGGGATCATATTTTTTTCGGTTTTGTCGGTCCTAGACCGATTGGGGTCATGAAAGACCGATTGAAAATCCCTAACAGTCGGTCCTATTCTGTTTGCTAAAATTCGCATGTCATGAAATCGATTACACAGGGAACATGCTAACACCCCCTATTTACATTCTTATCTCGATTCGCTGCAATCTCTAAACCGGTCAGGACCAGTATATTGCATGTCAGCCGACTAGTATGACCCCAAGCAGCGAAGATTCGCGCTGTTGTTTATTAGTCATGCGTGAATAACCCGTGTCAACATCAATCGAAATTTCAATGGCTTACACCTAGCACACTAATTAATCGGTCAGTAATGTGTACTCGTCCACGATTTAATCGTTGACAGTTACTTCGGAGATTAAAATCTTGATGTAATCCTCGTGGAAATTGTGCATTTCATGCATGAAACAGTTAACTTTCATATAAACAGTGAAGAAAATCGGATATTCTGAAATAATTGTGGGCGGACCTTGTATACTGAAAGCACGCGCTGTAACTAAACAAAACATGCCGATACATTTTCCAACATCGTAATAATCCGTTAAAGGGGCCTTTTCACAGATTTTGGCATTTTTTAAACTTATTCAATAAATGCTTTATATTGATAAATGTAAACATTGGATCGTAAAAGCTCCAGTAAAAAATCAAGAAAAAAAATTAAAAAAGGAAAAGAACATTGCCCGGAGCAGGTTTCGAACCAGTGACCCCTGGTGTCCTGCCAGAGTCCTGAAATAAAAACGCTTTAGCCTACTGAGCTATTCCGCCGAGTACACATTCTTGACATATTTTATACATTATATAAGCAATCTTCGTAGTTTCACAAAATTTAACGACAAAAACAGAACTTTCCAAATTATTCAATCGTTTCGCGTTGCAACGCTTTATATTTTTTAGGTTTTAAAATCGTCAAAAGATGCATATAATGGCTATATTAGAGCATGGTTAATGTTCAGTATTACTGTTTTCTCACAAATATCATAACTAAAACGAAAACTTACGAATCTGAAACAACTTTTTTCAATTTTGTCAATTTACCAAAGCGTGAAAAGATCCCTTTAATAAATGAATGAAAGTCGCGAATCTGATCGACAGAACAGCCCAAAGTTATTTTATGGGCGGAACTTCACACAAGTACACAAGAAAAATAATATACATTGTGTAAAGCTCTAGTAAAAATCGTGTTAGAATCGAAATAATTCGTGTACTTTATTGTTTGTTGTTGAATAACCACGACCGGAAGTTTAGATGTGTGGTATCAAATCGCACAGATTATTAATATTGACAACGATGAAAAAAGTCAGATAAAACAGCACACGAAACACGGAGCGTACATTGACTCATCTAGAGTCCGTGCAGAGTCTGTGCACGAAACAACAATGAAATAGCAAATGATAAAACCAATTGAGAAAACTCGTATTTACCGTTTAAAAATGCCTAAGGGAATTTAACTTGTACTTTTATTATACCACCTTCATGAATGGCAAAATCAATTGTATATATTTTAACGTAATTTGTTATGATTTCGGATATAAATTTTCGGACACATTTTCCCCAGTTAAATCAAGACCGATTGATGTTGCCGGAAAATATGATCCCTGGTACTAGTATGCTTCTTGTACTTATTTGCCCTTACGCAGAGAGTAGCTGTGTGTTGAAACAAGAGGGAACCCTAGTTTGGGTGAGGGCCACCAAAAGTTGAAAGTAGGGTTCCCTCCGGGTACCCTGTCAAAAAAGTTAGTGTCAAGGCCTGAATTTTAAACACTCCATTAAATGACATGCGTTCTTCTCCCATTAAAACTTAAAACTGCGCTTCATTTCCGTAATTCGATGCGCACCATTACGCAATGCGATGCCCGTTGCATAAATCATATATAAGATAAACTACTCATACACAAAGTATGTGTTTGCTCTTATTCGACTTATGACATCGTCCATGAAAAAAAATCGAGGTAGATCGATCCCCGCGTCGTCGCGGCAATGTTTGTTAAATTTGTTGTTGTCATGAAAACTCGTTGATTTACAGCGCAAAACGTCTTATTTGAACCGACGCGAATTAATACAATCATATTTGTCAACTTGGCTTTTGCTTTATTTTGATAATTTAATCCAAAGTTTCATGTTAGCAAGTGTTTTTACTGGAATTGTAAACAAGGAGCAAATTAAAGTCTTCCGAAAATGTGCAGTCTGTGTGAATTGACAGTTTGACGTCATCAAAGGAAAGCCGCTTGCTGTCTGAAGCAATAAAGCGACAAATTTCGCGCCGACAAAATTGGCTTCCTTTGTCTAGCAATCAACATGCCGAACCAATCGTGCGTTTGTTTCTCAATTGCAATCCTCCAATTTAATAATAGCACGTGCATAGCTCCGCCTTCGAATCTTTTGCAGAGAACGGAGGCGGAGTTTAACGGTTAATTGAGCTAGTATTTTACGCAAGTTGAGTTCCGATTTGCCGAAATTACTCGGCCCTAAGCATTAAAACGACAAATACATTTATCAATGATTTTCCGAGATATTCCGATTTGTTCCGATTTCCAAACTTTCTGTACAGTTCCTATAAACTATGGCGGACGTGTTTACAAAATTCCTAAACACATATATCGTAAATAATGGCAGTGTTTTATTGGATTATTTATACTAATTATCAAATTGCAAGGTAATACTTTTTTATCTACTATAATATCGGGTTTGTTTAATATAATAAACATGTTAAACAATATAGTTTCGTCAAAGACTAGGAAATAAATTTTGATGCGGTCGACATTTTACTGACGCTGATTTTCCTATTGTCTGTAATTAAATAAATTTTGAGAAGTGCCCATAAAAGGACTGGTACATACTGTGTCACATTGAAAAATATCCCGATCTCTGTAATATATGTGAACCAATCGTTGATTGTACTTACTTGATTTTATTCGCAACCGTACTCAAACCGGATCGTTTTTTTCTCTCGTTTCGCTCGTTTTTCAGTGCGGTCGGGAATAAAATATATTAGAACTACTTGAATTAGAGAGTGAACACGAAAAGTGTTACGGAGGACAGACAGACGGACAGTGCGAAAACTATATGCCGCCCGTTGGGAGCATAAAATATTTTTTCATGTAAATGACATGGTGTGCAGAAACAACAAAAATGTAAAAAAAAATATTCCCTTCTAATACTTAATATATTACCTATGGATGACAGACTGATTGGAAAACCAACACAAGATACACATTGTTGATATTTTGTACTCAAATTCATGCACATCAATAAAAAAGTATTGTATTTGTTCTTTGAAGAAAAATCACCTGTTAAGTCTGGATTAAAAAATCTTATCTGTTAAAAAATGTCAATCACAACACAACATGAACACAATATATTGTCCATATTATCATCCACACAGAGTCCAAACTGTCAGTAAACTTGGTAAGCTCAGGTTGCATCAGGATTTGCCAAATTCACACAAAGATCTGCAATAACAAGGGCTGTTTGTAAAACATGCATGCCCCCCTATATGGGCTAAAAGTTGTAGTAGCAGCCATTGTGTGAATACGGTGGTGGTGGTGGTGGTGGTGGTGGTGGTGGTGGTGGTGGGTGGTGGTGGTGGTGGTGGTGGTGGTGGTGGGTGGTGGTGGTGGTGGTGGTGGTGGTGGTGGTGGTGGTGGTGGTGGTGGTGGTGGTCTAGCACTGGCAGTAAATATGTGGCTCATTTACAGGTCATATTTGGAATCTCTGCTGTAAAATGAGATTTTAAATGAATTTAAGGGTGGCAAATGCTGTAACAAAAAGAACATGCATAAACGGTAGATGGGGCTCATTTACAGGTCATATTTGGAATCTTTGCTGTAAAATGAGATTTTTAAATGAATTTAAGGGAGGCAAATGCTGTAACAAAAAGAACATGCATAAACGGTAGTTGTTTCCCTTGTTTGAACCATGCTAAATCCTTAAAATGAATATTTCCAGTAACTGTGACCTTCACCTGTGACCTTGACCTTTGACCTAGTGACCTCAAAATCAATAGGGGTCATCTGCAAGTCATGATCAATGTACCTATGAAGTTTCATAATCCTAGGCCCAAGCGTTCTTGAGTTATCATCAGAAAACCACCTGGTGGACAGACCGACAGACAGACAGACAGACAGACAGACCGACATGAGCAAAGCAATATACCGTCCCCCTCTTCTTCGAAGGGGGGCAAGCATTACAATAACAATACTTAAGAATGATCAAATGGGAAAAGGTAACCTAGCACTGGCAGTAAATATGGGGCTCATTTACAGGTCATATTTGGAATCTCTGCTGTAAAATGAGATTTTAAATGAATTTAAGGGAGGCAAATGCTGTAACAAAAAGAACATGCATAAACGGTAGTTGTTTCCCTTGTTTGAACCATGCTACATCCTTAAAATGCCTATTTCCAGTAACTGTGACCTTCACCTGTGACCTTGACCTTTGACCTAGTGACCTCAAAATCAATAGGGGTCATCTGCAAGTCATGATCAATGTACCTATGAAGTTTCATGATACTAGGCCCAAGCGTTCTTGAGTTATCATCCGGAAACCACCTGGTGGACGGACCAACCGACAGACAGACAGACAGACAGACCGACATGAGCAAAGCAATATACCTCCTCTTCTTCGAAGGGGGGCATAATTAAAATAAAAATGACTGATTAGAAATCTTAAACAAACACATAAAAAATACATATCACCAGTAGATACCATAGGTTTGTCAACAATTTATTGAAATTGAAAACCATGTCATGTTTGAGTTTTGCCTTAATGCTTGTTTAACTTACTCTATGTGAAAATAACACAAGAAATATTATTAAAATTATATAAACAAGACGAAAACAAGATTATTGCTTGGTACATTATACAATCTAAACCCTCAAGATATGCATAGTGAATAGTATATTGTGAATGTTTAATATTAAACAAGAGCACCGCCTTGCGGGTGCAGACCGCTCATCACACTATACCACCCTCCCCCCCACCCCACCCCCTCCCCAATTGTTTTTTTTTTAAACGGTTAAAAAACAAAACTATTTATTTTGATTATTTTATGTTTGAAATACCGTCCAACCATCGCACCCAAGAATCCCCCCCACCCCCCCCCTCCGCCCACCTGAATCCCCCCCCCTTCACCTTAAAAAAGAAAATAGATGAGCGGTCTGCACCCGCAAGGCGGTGCTCTTGTTTAATATTAAACATTCACAATATACTATTCACTATGCATATCTTGAGGGTTTAGATTGTATAATGTACCAAGCAATAATCTTGTTTTCGTCTTGTTTATATAATTTTAATAATATTTCTTGTGTTATTTTCACATAGAGTAAGTTAAACAAGCATTAAGGCAAAACTCAAACATGACATGGTTTTCAATTTCAATAAATTGTTGACAAACCTATGGTATCTACTGGTGATATGTATTTTTTATGTGTTTGTTTAAGATTTCTAATCAGTCATTTTTATTTTAATTATGCCCCCCTTCGAAGAAGAGGAGGTATATTGCTTTGCTCATGTCGGTCTGTCTGTCTGTCTGTCGGTTGGTCCGTCCACCAGGTGGTTTCCGGATGATAACTCAAGAACGCTTGGGCCTAGTATCATGAAACTTCATAGGTACATTGATCATGACTTGCAGATGACCCCTATTGATTTTGAGGTCACTAGGTCAAAGGTCAAGGTCACAGGTGAAGGTCACAGTTACTGGAAATAGGCATTTTAAGGATTTAGCATGGTTCAAACAAGGGAAACAACTACCGTTTATGCATGTTCTTTTTGTTACAGCATTTGCCTCCCTTAAATTCATTTAAAATCTCATTTTACAGCAGAGATTCCAAATATGACCTGTAAATGAGCCCCATATTTACTGCCAGTGCTAGGTTACCTTTTCCCATTTGATCATTCTTAAGTATTGTTATTGTAATGCTTGCCCCCCTTCGAAGAAGAGGGGGTATATTGCTTTGCTCATGTCGGTCTGTCTGTCGGTCTGTCCACCAGGTGGTTTTCTGATGATAACTCAAGAACGCTTGGGCCTAGGATTATGAAACTTCATAGGTACATTGATCATGACTCGCAGATGACCCCTATTGATTTTGAGGTCACTAGGTCAAAGGTCAAGGTCACAGGTGAAGGTCACAGTTACTGGAAATATTCATTTTAAGGATTTAGCATGGTTCAAACAAGGGAAACAACTACCGTTTATGCATGTTCTTTTTGTTACAGCATTTGCCTCCCTTAAATTCATTTAAAATCTCATTTTACAGCAAAGATTCCAAATATGACCTGTAAATGAGCCCCATCTACCGTTTATGCATGTTCTTTTTGTTACAGCATTTGCCACCCTTAAATTCATTTAAAATCTCATTTTACAGCAGAGATTCCAAATATGACCTGTAAATGAGCCACATATTTACTGCCAGTGCTAGGCCACCACCACCACCACCACCACCACCCACCACCACCACCACCACCACCACCACCACCACCACCACCACCACCACCACCACCACCACCACCACCACCGTATTCACACAATGGCTGCTACTACAACTTTTAGCCCATATAGGGGGGCATGCATGTTTTACAAACAGCCCTTGTTATTGCAGATCTTTGTGTGAATTTGGCAAATCCTGATGCAACCTGAGCTTACCAAGTTTACTGACAGTTTGGACTCTGTGTGGATGATAATATGGACAATATATTGTGTTCATGTTGTGTTGTGATTGACATTTTTTAACAGATAAGATTTTTTAATCCAGACTTAACAGGTGATTTTTCTTCAAAGAACAAATACAATACTTTTTTATTGATGTGCATGAATTTGAGTACAAAATATCAACAATGTGTATCTTGTGTTGGTTTTCCAATCAGTCTGTCATCCATAGGTAATATATTAAGTATTAGAAGGGAATATTTTTTTACATTTTTGTTGTTTCTGCACACCATGTCATTTACATGAAAAAATATTGTATGCTCCCAACGGGCGGCATATAGTTTTCGCACTGTCCGTCTGTCTGTCCTCTGTAACACTTTTCGTGTTCACTCTCTAATTCAAGTAGTTCTAATCCGATCTCCATACTTGGTCAGAAGTTGCATCCGGATAATGTCTAGGTCAAGACGAACATAAGTCATGCCGGGCCAAAAACTATGTCATAGGGTCACTTAGTGCATTTCAAACATTCAGCATGGTGTCTGCTCTCTAATTCAAGTAGTTTTCATCCGATCTTTCCCAAACTTTGTCAGAAGTTGTATCTACATAATGTCTACGCCAAGTGTGAACATGGGGCATGCCGGGAAAAAAACTAGTTCACTGGGTCACTTAGTGCGTTTTAAACATTCAGCTTGGTGTCCGCTCTCTTATTCAAGTAGTTTTCATCTGATCTTCACCAAACTTGTTCACAGGTTTTATCGAGATGGTCTCTAGGCCAAGTTCGAACATGCATGCAAAGAATTGGCAGAAAAAAAACCATCTACAAACTGCAGCAGATGACATATCGTCGCTGTTGTTCTCAAACCTCGTAGCTCCAAAATTTTCAAAACATTTCTTTCGTCTTTTCCGAATATATTAAGTCTGGCGCGTGTTTCGTGCTATATCTCGTAGCTCTACGCCAATCAGAGCCCTTGAAAAAGCCACGTGACGAAATGTTGTAGAATGATTGTTGGCTTTTTTCCCGGCGAAAAGTCGTAGCGACGCCATTTCACCTATAGGTACATCGTTTCGTTTGGACAAATTTGACAAAAACGTTTTTATAAAAAAAAAATTTGCAACTACAAGGTTTCCTATCAGGACGATTTGTCATACCTCATAAAAATGACAAAACTGTGGTGACAAAATATCGTAGCTACCATGTCTGACTGTCAGTATGACTTATCAGTATGACTTACGCGTCTACGGCTTATACCATATTTTGCAGCTTCATTTGTTTGGTATTTGTACAGAATTTCTATTTCTAAAACATCGTTATAAAAAAATTAGACGTTTTTTTCTCTCTCCTGAAAAGTTTGCATTTTGTAGCTACGAGTTTTGAGACCGACAGCGACGATATGTAACAAACAAAATTTAAATATTGAACACCTGTTATGTAGCAAACTAATAGTTAAATAAAATAAAGGTGATGTATATCTCAAAAACATTTACACACTTATGCTTTTATGTAGTGACAAAGTTACAGTTGGGGGCATCCGTGTCGTGTGGACACATTTATTTGATTAATGATAAACAACTCATTCATAGTGATCTAACTATAATATATTCTTTACATGATAAGAAATACATTGTATTGTATGCCTGCTAATATTGTGGTCTTAAAATTATATCACTAATACTGTTGTAGTTCATTACAACATCAAGATATGTGATGTTAACGTATGTGTTCATGATATGCTTGTATTTGATTTATTTTAACATGTAAATGAATATTTTGGTGTTTAAAGTTCAATCTATAGTGAGTTAATTAGTGACGTGTGCCATTAAATATGTAATGCTTATTGCTTTAATTTTGTTTTAGTTGAAAATCATGTTTTTGAATCTCTACGTATGAAATGCACTAGTGAATTTGGTTTGACGCTTATGCGAAGATTAATAATATATTAACTTCAAATACATTGTTGATCACAAACAGCATGTATATGCAATCCACAAATTAGTGTGTCCATAGCAACTGTTAACTTAATGTGTTTTGTCTACTTAATTTTATCAATCATGGAACAAAATTGAATTGCTAAATAAACAAAATAATGTCTGGCAGTAAAGACACACAACACAAATTGTATCATGAGGAGTTATTCGTTTTAGTTTTAAGTTCATAGCTGTACAAAATGTTCAATTTCTGAATACACACCTTTTTCCAGAAAATGTGCATATATTTATGTATATAATAAACATGTTGATGATGTTCCATATTTGTCCAGAACATATTTTGTTGATTTTCTGTGCTTTTTTTGGCTTAAATTCTTTAAAATAGTAATAAATATGAAAAAAGAACATTTTTTGTTCCCATGGCAACCATGAGTATTTACGGATTAATATTAGTACAATTAATTCCGTAGTTTGAAATTAATTATGTTCATCCAGATACGCGATCAATGGAGATATTGATCAATGGAGATATTATCAACACAAACTGATCAGCATAACATATTGCCAAATATCTTTGGCTAACAAATCCATAGAAATTGATGTCATGCCACCCATGTCATTAATATATTTTATTGCTAATATGTTATCCGATTGTATTTCTATGTGAATATTACAATGATAAACATATAATGATTGTAAAGCATAGAAAATTGAAAGTAATTCTAAATAATTAATTGATAGAGCTGATTCTTCAGGATTCCATCTGCCGTTAGAATATCTTTCAGTGTCTAACTCTTTACAACCCCGTCCTTGCTTAGATGCTTCAGTCCGACATCTCGACTGAATCGAAAAAGGACAAATCCGTTTTCCATTTTTTAATCTTACATTCTCTATCCACCACAAAAGTTCCATTTTACTTTCTTCAGATAAACTCATCTTTTGATTAAAATTTGTACAAGAATTCAACCATAGAATTTGTTTCTTTCTAAAGTCCTGTAATGTAGGGGTGCCTCAAAAACTGCATAAAATGCATTTATAATCAATCCAATAAATGACCCCAATTCTCTTACAATAATAGTATTTTTTCTATAAATATTTCTAGCATACAAAATAATCTTTTGTAACTTCTCTTCTGTGAGGAAAACCATGAATTGAATACTGTCAATAATAAACCCCAAAAAGACAATTCTTTGTGTTAGGATCAGAACTGATTTTGAATGGTTAATTTTATAACCTAATTTCTTCAAAGTGTCAATCATTGTTAGCGTGTTAGCCTTACAAATAGCTTGATTCAGGTTCATATTCAAGATATAATCAATGTAGTATGAACAGTGTATGCCTAACTGTCGAAAATAGGAATACGCTCTTTTCAAAATTTTTGTAAAAATATATGGGGCACTTGCCAATCTGAATGGAAGGCATGTGAACGAGTACAACACTTCGTTCCAATAAAATTTAAGTTATTTCTGGCTTTCTTTATGAATTGGTATAGAATAATATGCTTGTTCCATGTCTACTGATGTCATGAAATCATTTTCTTGTAATAAATCCAAAACAACATGAAATGTTTCTTGTTTGAAATGATGGTATGTTACAAACTCGTTCAAGGCTTTAAGATTAATAATTGGTCTAAATTTACCACCAGGTTTTGGTACAATGAATATATTTGATATGGATTCATTTGGTTCTGCTTTGGATACCTTTATGGCACCAATTTCCAGTAATTTTTTAATTTCAGTATCTATTATAATCCGTTGTTCATTATTAAATTTAATATTATTTGGAAGTTTTTTCTGAACAGGCTGTTTGTAAAATTCAATGGAATAATCATTGACAACATCTAGTATCCATGTGTCATTGGTTAGTTTTTTACAACTTTTAAAACAATCTTTTAGTTTACCGACCAAGGAATCTACTTGTCGTTTGGGTAACTTAAGCTGAAGTAGCCCCTACACGGCCTGCTCTGGCCCTGACAGGTATTGAGAAATTTTCTCTCTGTACAGGATATGGCTTCTATCTATAATTCACAGAGTATCCTCTGCGAAATAGTATGTTGCTTCCACGACCCTGCCATGGTTTGTAGGACCCATACTGAGAATTCTTAGCAATATATGCCATAGAGTCACATGACTTAATTTCCTTGGACACATCATCGCTAAACAGATTTTTTGTAATAGGCATTGATATATTGCACAGTCCAAAGTATTTCTTTTTCAAATGAGGACGAATGCTATAACGCCTTTTTACTGAACTATTGTACTGTACTTGACCGAGCCATGTAAGTGTGTCTGACAAAAGGGTTTTCGTTCCCTGATTTTATTCAGTCGATTTCAGATTTTCAGCTAATTTGATGACCGGTACCATGGCTGTGGCAACAATATTCTGAATTTCAGCCAAACCTCTGTCTTGTGTGCACTCTTTTATCTAATATTTTCCATATTTCGGGCTTAACAAGTGGTGGTGCGGCCATATCAACATTTTCAGGTATCTTATATTTCTTTGTAATTTCCTCTATATAGCACTGAGAAGTGCATGCCACATTAATCAATTTTGCTAAAGATTTAGCAATGGGTCTATCTGTTTCTAAAGCCTTCAATTTAGGAGGCTGCCAATTTTCATCCTCAGAATAACTGAGCCAAACAGTTCTTCTTCAATATTTATTGACCTAGCAGGTCCTGGAGTTTCAGTGTCTGAAACATCCTCTGCATTTATTTGCACATGCATGTTAGGCCGATCCACCTCTTGATAAGAATATTCATCAAATGTATTATAATAGTGGGGGTCAACATCTGGAATACCCAGTTTCTGTCTCAATTTTACAATATCTTCCTTAGAAAGCTGATTTACATCAATAGAAGATAATGGTAACTTTTTAGACCTGTTTGAAGGTTTTGTACTAATTGGTTTTGGGGCCTTTTTGACAACAGACTTAACTTTCTTCTTTCCCTAAACGGGACTTTTTCCACATTTCTCTTTAGCATTTACTGTGGCCACCTCAATTGTTGAAGCAACATATGGTGTATCTACGATATCACCAGAGTCGAAACCGGAAAACTCAGAGTCTCCGTTTACATTCGATAAGTCGAGAACATCGTTCTCAACAGAGCTCATTTTTACAAATTATAAACAAATATAATGAGACTTGCTTATAAATTAATATTTATTAACAAGGACAGCGTCCTTGTGAGCCCTTTTCTTATACGAACACAAAATATTCTAAGTGAAACACGTGTGTAAAGAAGCACTAAAAAATCGTGCCTACCTTGCTGAACGCCGAAACAATTATGACTTCCAATCGAAGAGCGCTTTCGGTTTGAGTGAGGTTACACTCGATTCTTTTTTATGCTTTCAAACGCGATCGATTAGAAATAACGTCGGAACAAAATGCTAAATATACATGCGAAAGCCAGAAGGCTTTATGGAAAATAATAACTATTTGAACTTTTTTATACTGATATTTAACCCCAATACAATTAATGTCTATCACATTAACTATTAACACAGTGTGCAAAACTCACTTTTTTGTCTTCATAGCCATTGTGGCTATGAAATAGGGCTGTAACGAATACACTAGGTGACGAATACAATGCGTATCACGAATACAGTGTGGTGAATACTAATATTTATTTGTGAATATGAATTTCAATGTACAAAAGTAATACTGACAACTTGCCATGACATTATATAGTATGAAACTATGAGTATTTGTCAATTTGGTAAATTGAGTATCATTGCATACTGAAAATATGAAATATAACACTTGGAAATAACAAAACACTTACTTTAACTGCTTAAACTTTGAACATAGTTTTGAAACGTTTGAGAAAACATGACTAGTACCAATAAAATCCTGGAGTAGAACAATTAAGAGTCAACAGTGTTGACAGACCCGCAATATCAATAGCATTCCCTTTGCTAGGCTCCATGTTTGTTGATAAGTTGCACATTCATTATCGTAAAGATAAACAAAAAAGAAATTTCATCTGCTAATCCTTTGTATTTTGAGCATCAAATCACTCGTATTTACCAAAATAAACATTATACAACCCTCAAAAGATTTTTCAATTCAATGTGGTAAATATTCAACCCTAGCCCGCTATTTTTGTTGATAATCTCACTGTGTAACATGTGGGTGGGGTAAACATGATGAAAAACGCGGGAATAAGGAGAAAAGCATTTAAATATAGGGGTTTATTGTATGAACCTTCATTTGTAAAATAAGATGATTAAACTTTCAAAGTCAAAACCACGTGCTTTGTAATCATCAAATATTCTGTTTGGGAGGTGGCGAATAACGAATACGATTCGTCCACAGCCGTATGCGAGTAATTCGAATATTCGAATGTTTTGTTACAGCCCTACTATGAAACTTGAAAATGTCATAGCCAGAGGAAATTTTTCATAGCTAGAAAAAAATTGAATTAATGACATCATGAAAGGACGACAATAGTCGTTATATATAGATTGCATTGGGGGGGGGGGGTTACTGTAAGATTGTAAACAAATCAGTATTCCAGGTTTCAAACTTTTATTCCGTCGTAGCTTTCAGTTTCAGTCTAATAATTGTTGGCTTTAGCAGTACAATAAAAGTGTAATTCTCGGCAGCAAGTAGTTACCAGTAAAAATACAAAGCTGGTGCTCACGGGTATCGATCTTAATCATATAAATGATAAACACCAGGGCTCAGCCTAGGTTCAAATTTGAGCAGGAACAGCTGGAATTAAGGAAAAGCTAGTCCAAATTAGGGATAAGTGATGCCACTAAAAGGAGAAGTGGTTTCTGTTCAGCATTTAATAAAATCTTCACTTGTAACTATGTTTTATAATACCCTTCATTACACCAAGCCTATCATCATCAATGACAAATAAATACTAGTAATATTTTCAAATTCCATAAATCCTTACATATTAAGTCACATAAATCAATTCATAGAAATACAACTTATGATTTACACGTGCATCATAAAAATCAGCAGTACATCAATATTGTCATCACAATCCAACACCCTATTTACATTATAAAGTATATGATTATTACATATTGTAGAGCTTAAACCCAAATTAGAAATCTCATTTTACTTATGTTTTTTCTATTAGCAGTCAAATTGCCTGCCATACTCATGCCTTCTGTCACATACAGGCTTTAAATTAAAGCCTAATTTAATAAATTTATAAATCTACCACACTTATCGGTCCCAACGGATATATGCATCCACAAAAATCACGGCCAGTTACTTAAGACTGATAATGAAAAACAGGTGTAATCCTTGTGGATATTGAGCATTTCATGCATAAATAAATTTTTTATCGAAAAACACTTCCGAATTTTAATGTTTACACGACCTTAAAATAACAACATTTGTGCTTCAAATAAACAGTGTTCATGTATATTGTGTTGACCCACGGTCCTGATTAGAAGCTCGCGAAAATGATGCAGGACATGTACAAACATCACTTATCCGCATGGAAAGCGAGGACGTATTAAATTTTGTGCACTACGTATATACTAACTTATTTATTCATATTCGTTACAGACCCACATGTCTTGTTTAATAAGAACCTATGGGCACATATTAGCTAGAATGTTAATTTTTGTTTTGTTTTATGAGTTCAAGTGTTTTGATTTAATTGATCACTACATTTTGAAAAAATATTTTTTATTTGTATGCATTTACTTACATAATACACTAAGATGGATATAAAATAAAGTCGTTTACATATGGATACATTGGCACTATGCACGGGTGAGTTAGTTTTTGTGTGTAGGGTTATGAACTCAAAATAAATTGCGCATCAACTGGGGAATTATTTTGTAAGAGTTTTGAAACAAGAAACAAGTTAACAGTATAACACCCTAGAGTAAATCCTATTCATATTTACTGTTGGGAATGTGTTGCTCGCGTTTACTTTTTTTTCGTTAATACATGTCCATAACGACCTCATTTCATCGCTTAGGTAAACTACTGCATATTTACATACAATGCGTGAATTCTCATTGGTTACTATCGATGTTAATGTACCGCTTTACTCCGCCTGCAAGGCGGAGTACTAATTGTGCTTCCAGAACAGAGAACGATCGAAATTGTCGGCAAAATGATACTCGCTTTCATCTTTATATCTAACCCTTAATTGTTTGGAGTGAATGCCCATGTATGCTAGTTGACTGGATAAGCTTTCACATCAGTGGATCATGATAATAAACCGATATTTTAAAAGCGTCATCGGCAACTTTATGCGTGTAAATATTGGAAGTGTTACACTGTTACGGTTATTTCATAATTTCAAAGCTATGTATAATACACATTCAACCATTTAACTTAATATATAAAAAAAATATTATTATTTCATTTTGCCCCTTGGGTAAAATTTGACTACCCGGGGGTCACGAAACTGAACAAACACTTATATGGGGCCTATTTTGGTGAAAACTTAAAAAATATTCTTGTCCATAACCATTGGGCCTAGGGCTACCAAATGTGGTATGTAGTGACATCTAAAAAATCTCTACCAAATTTGTTCAAATAATGCCCATGGGGTCAACTTTGATCCTGCCCTGGGGGGTCACAAAATTGAATAAACGCCTATAAAGCGCCTATTTTGTGATATCTTAAAACACCTTCTTGTTGAAAAGCATTCAGACTATGGCTACCAAATTTGGTATGCAGTAACATCTTACAGTCCTCTACCAAGTTTGTTCAAATTATGCCCTTTGGGTCAAATTTGACCCTGACCCGCGGGTCACAAAATTGAACATTATATACGCTTATATCTTGCTTATTTTGTGAAAACTTTTAAAATATTTTTGTCCTTAACTCTAGGACCTAGGGCTACCATATTTTGTATGTACATGTAGTGAGATATAGTAGTCCTCTACAAAGTTTGCTCAAATTATGCCCCTGGGATTAAATTTGACCAAGCCCAGGGGGTCACAAAAGTGTACATGTGCTTAAATTGGGCCTATATTTAAGTATTTGCACATACAAAGAATATTTGTTTCAGCCTTTTTTCAGCAGTGGAGCTATACAGGGCCATCATGGCCCTCTTGTTTTTGAATACTGAAGAACAGTTGTTACAGGTTTGTATTTTCATTTCTGCATCCCTTTTTATTAAGTTTATTATGCTCCCCTAAAAAAATTGGGGGGAAGCATATAGTCGCTGCCTCGTCTGTTCGTCCATGTGTCCGTCCGTCAGTGCACAATTTTTGTCCAGGCTATTTCTCAGCAATTATTGACCGGAATTCAATTAAACTTTATGGGAAGCTTCACTACCAAGAGGAGATGTGCATATCATCAGCCAGTTCTGGTCAGATGATTTTTCACAGAGTTATGGCTCTTTGAAATTTTCCATTAACTGTACATATAGTGCAATTCTTGTCTGGGCTATTTCTCAGCAACTAATGACCGGAATTCAATAAAAATTTATGGGAAGCTTCACTACCAAGACATGTGCATATTATCTGCAGGTTCTGGTCGGATGATTTTACACAGAGTTATGGCCCTTTGAAATTTTCTATAAAAAAATTCTTGTCCCCCCAACTACTGTGCCCTCAAGACGTTTCCTTTTATCTGAATATATAGTGCAATATTGTGACAAAAAAAAACACTTTGGGGAGCATTACCTGTCTCCGACAGTTTCTTGTTGAATTAATTATTATCATTATCCTATTGATGTATTGTCACTGGGAAATGTAAATGGATAAGTAAATGTAATGCAATGTAAAGGAAAAACAACACCATTTGAATTATTATGGCTGTATTTTATGGTTATTGTCATCTTCAATGTTATTTATACCTATTTCTGGTCATTAATGAACAGATTTCTTTTCCCCATAATAAATGAGAACTTATATTTTAAATTTGAAGGTTAAACCGCAAGGTAAAATTAACATTGATCGGAAGTTCCTTTGGAAAGAAAGAAGTGCATCATTGCCTGCCAAAGAAGGGAGCAAAAGAGGGACTACCTGATGTATCAACTTTTATAACAGGTTTTACACTGCACGAGCAGGCCAACTTGAGAAGATCAGGAGTGGGAAAACCGCGCACTGTCCCTGACCAAGAAAAGCTGGATTTGTTGAGAAGGTAAAACTATACAGGTTATTGCATATAAAAGGCGTGACACTTCCGACCAGTCCACACAGCCAAATGAGACCACATATCTTGGTACATTTTCAAACAGTATTTTCTAC
This sequence comes from Dreissena polymorpha, assembly GCF_020536995.1. Lineage (NCBI taxonomy): Eukaryota > Metazoa > Mollusca > Bivalvia > Myida > Dreissenidae > Dreissena > Dreissena polymorpha. The sequence continues at coordinate 35,963,424 of NC_068370.1, forward strand.
CAAATGTAATTTCTTTTAATTATTTAAAAAAAGCATTAAGTCACATGTGATCACGGGATTAAAATTGCAAAAATAAAAAAACAAAAACAACAAGCTTGTTTTGATTTAAATTTATAATTTTTATAGAAACAAGATTACCATAACAGCAATATTTAACACTTAAATTATTAAATATCTTTCAGGACCTGTTCTCAAATGAGATCATGCACGAGATGCACCTCCCAAGGCCAAGACAGTAGTTTTCAGACCTGATCAGCTGGTGACTTCTCTATGAAGGGTCGTTCAACCTGCCCTTAGGGGGAGATTGAGAGGGTTTCCCGATTGCCGAACGCTGTGCCAAAGTTGGTTGACTTTTTTTAAGGGAAAAGGGGGATTTAAATATATAAGTGTCCTATTGCCTCCATATCTATTTAAAAACATACATTATGCAATTAATTCAAATTTGACTCCAGCACATTATTTGTCTTGCGTTAATTTAATGCTACTGCTATAATCTAAGAGTAACAAAAAATTATGTTTGTGTATAAAAAGGTTTTGGAGAATTTAACACATAGGAAGACAAAAAAAGCCTCAGTATAAAGTTAAAGATTAAACTTTCATTTTGAACGATAAAAAAAAATTCAAGCCACAGTAATTTGCCTCCTTGTTTCAAAAACCTCTTTGAAATCCTTCTAATGTAGATGATGTTAAAATGGGATACCTGAACTGATGATATGGATGTAAAAATTTATTCTACCAAAATCAAGTCATTCAGATCAGACTTGATTTTGGTGGAATAAAATTCTACATGTATTTTGAATACTGTAATGTACAGTAAAATCTTGCATTGATTGTTGATATACGTGATTTCAGATGTCATCTCCAAAAAGTTTGCTCTGCCCATATCGACAGTGGCAGAAAATATGAGGTGGGCCTTGCGGAGGCTTCGTGTGATGTACAGCGCGGAGAATTTATGAGATTAATTGTGTAGTGCTGAGCAACTTTGTTGCGTTTCTTGATATAGGTGTAAATATGTGTAAAGGGCTATCCCAGGAAAAAATATGATGAAAGATTCCTTAATAGCTTCATTTTTCATATCCGGTACCACCAACACAGTTAAACACAATTGTTATTAATTTTATCCTCTTTTTCACCCCTCAAAAACTGAAACTGTATACATCATGGTTGATACCCTTCCTCCCATTTTTACCTGGGGTAGCCCTGAGATAATTTTTTTTATTTATTTTAATTTATTATGTTAAAGGTGCTGTAATATTGTGATAATGTATCTTGGGTAGATGTTTTCCTGGTTTTGTTAAAAATGCACTGTAAAAATGTTCAAATTATTTGTTTTTAGCTCCACTGGCCAGAGGCCAGCGGGGCTTATGTCATGGTCATGTGTCCCTCATGCGTGCGTGCGTCAGTTAACTTTTTCTTTAAACATCTTCTTCTCCTTAAGTACAAGTCCAATTCTGATAAAACTTCTCGCAAATGTTTCTGGGGTGAACCTCTTTCAAATTTGTTCAAATTATGCCCCTCGGGTCAAATTTGACCCCGCCCCAGGGGTCAATAAATTGAACATATGCTTATATAAAGCCTATTTTTTGCAAACTTTAAAACTTCTTGTCCATAACCGTAGGGCCTTATAGGGCTACCAAATTCGGTATGTAGTGACATCTAATAGTTCTCTACTTAGTTTGTTCAAATTATAACCCTGGGGTAAAATTTGACCCTGCCCCGGGGGTCACAAAAATGAACATACGCTTAAATAAGACCTATTTTGTGCAAACTTAAAAAAAATTCTTGTCCATAACCGTATGGCATAGGGCTTCCAAATTTGATATGTAGGGACATCTAATAGTCCTCTACCAAGTTTGTTCAAATTAAGCCCCTGGAATCAAATTTGACTGTTCCCCAGGGGTCACAAAATTAAACATATGCTTATATTGGGCCTATTCTGTGCAAACTTTAAAAAAATCTTGTCCATAAACATTTCTACCAAATTTGGTATGTATTAAAATCTTAAAGTTCTCTACCAAGTTTTTTCAATTTATATCCCTGGGGTCAAAATTGACCCTGCCCCGGGGGTCACAGAAATGAACATATGCTTAAATAAGGCCTATTTTGTGCAAACTTTAAAAATCTTCTTGTTCATAATTATAGAGCCAAGGGCTACTAAATTTGGTATGTAGTAACATCTAATTGTCCTCTACCAAATTTGTTCAAATTATTCCCCTGGGCTCAAATTTGACCCTGCCCAGGTGGTCACAAAACTGAACATATGCTTATATAAAGCCTCTTTTGTGCATTTTTAAAAACTTCTTGCCCATAACCATTGGGCCTAGGGCTACCAAATTTGGTATGTAGTGCCATCTTATAGTTCTCTACCATGTTTGTTCAAATTATGCCCCTGGGGCCAAATTTATCCCTTGAAGGCTCCCATTAAAAAGTTGTTCAAGAAAATTTGATTCACCAAAAAACATGGCCACAGGAAGTCCTTGAACTTTGCATGTTTATGCATTTTTGCTATTTATTCATTATGGAATGAATAAACTTTTTTCTTCTCAAACTAAAAGTTTATAAAAATACACTTGGAATAACTTTTTAATTATAAGAGATAAATGCCTACATCTCAAGCGTGAAAGGTAGACCAACATGTTAACTATCCATAAATGTTAACCCTTTACCAAACAACACATTTTGGACTGCCCCAAATTGAAAGAGATTGCAGACGAGAAATTTCTACCTATGCGCATTGCATGCTTTTTTCGCATAAAAATCAGTGGAAAGATACAGGGCCATCATGGCCCTCTTGTTTAAAATAAACATAGTTTTTCTACAAGTTTTTTTTTTAAATCACACAGGGCTTGTAATGATCTGTTGTGATTTTATCTCAATAACCTTTTTTACCAGAAAGGTGTTAAATATTATTTTTTTACAAAGGTTACAGGTCAGACAAGCAAATTTTATGATCCCTTCAGCGAACAAAAGACTCACAAAAACCAACTTAAACACACTTATGTAGACAGAAGTGTGTTTAAGTTGGTTTTTAGCTCCACTGGCCAGAGGTCCTGTGTCCGTCGTGCTTGCATGCCTCCGTGTGTGTGTCCGTCCGTGCGTTAACTTTTTCTCTAAACATCTTCTCCTAAACTGCTGGTCCAATTCTCTTGAAATTTCTCAGGAATGTTCCTGGGGTGAACCTCTCAGTAATTGAAATTCAGATTTAAATCTACAAGCAAGTTGGGCTAGTGCTATGGGAATTTGAACAAGCCCGAGTCCGATTTTACTAGCCCAAACATTTTTGTTAAAAATGCAGATAAACATAACATAAAACATCCAAAGAAGCATTCATTTATTCAATCTTTAGAATACAATACAAATCTCTTATTAATTTCATCCTCATCCAAGTTAGCTTCCTCGTCATCTGAGCCAGCCTCTTTCGGATCCTGAAATAAGAAGAAATTAATTTATCCCACTTTTACAGCGAATTCCGTTGATTAAAGCCCCGTTGATTAAATATCATCTATAATCAACGGCAGGAAATGACGTCAATATTTCGACGAAATGAAGTCATAAATCCAGCGAAATTATCTAGTCAAACTAATTTTGTTTTAAATTTTAATAAACAAAAAGGTTTACAAAATAAAAAGTGGGATAATTAGAATAATAGATTAGTGTTGATTATAGATCAGGTAAATCATGCTCGGCACGAAAACGAAAAAGCACTCGCCAAGTCTCGTGCTTTTTGGTTTCGGAGCCTCGCATGATAAACCTGATCTATAATCAACACTAGGGCTGTCACGATACGCCGTGAGCGTACCGCGGTATATCGTGGTACGGCAACACTGTATCGCGGTACGTACCGCGGTATTTTACAGAATATGTATCTGTGAAGAAAACAGCAGAATAACAAGTTTTACAAACTTTATTAAACTCAATAATCAGAAAACAATAAAACTGTAAAAGAAACTGTAATAAACTTGATAGAAGTAGTCATACTCTCTATCGAAAAAACACTCTTTTGAAAACACATTTTTATGACTAGAATGTTAAGATAACGCTATAAATTATAATGAAGAACAATGATGATTTAACTTTAAACTGTCCATATGTTATCATCACATAACCTAAGAAAATGGACAGAAATTATCACAAATCACAGTTCTTTTTACAAAATAACAACATGTCAACCAATTCTGGAGCCAAGGACGCCCTTTGGGCAGTTACAATATCACCGGCTGAGCTGAACACGCGTTCAGCTGGCACAGATGTTGCTGGTATGCACAGGCGTTGTTTTGCGACAGAGGCAAGTAATGGGAACTGGATACAGTTTTTCTTCCACCAGTCTAATGCGTTGCTTTCTATGCTTATCTGATTCATTAGCTTATATTGTTTTATTTCTTCTTCGATTTTCTCCTGCAAGGACATGGGCTTGGCGGCTGTGGCCTCTTCAACATTCTCAAAGTCAAATATAGCTGCAAGACCAACTTTCTTTGAGGAGTCTGAGGACCGCTGACATTTGGCTGCATTCTCTGAAATATGAAATGTTATAATAAACAAATATATACCAGTTCTTAAAATTATAAAGTATGATTTGCAACATTTTTTTTACTTTATAAAAGCAGGCATAAGTTAACAGGTTAATATATAAAAAAAATCACCTTAAATTTTTGGGTTGAATAAAGTACATTTGACATTTTACTGTAACTGCTGCATAGTGCACTTGTTGTTTATACCTTCATCAGATGTCTCAGTAGGAGATGGTGATTGGCTGGTATTTGGCCTCTCGGGAAGCACAGGATGTGGAGGAATATGTTGTCTAGGGGTAGGAGCCTGGGTGTCAGCTTGAACGTGTACCTGAAACAATCGGATTTTCTTTTCATTGCTAGAGCTTTTTGTTGTATACATTTCTTTGATGCATCAATGCTGATAAAAATATTTTGCTCTGTTTTATCACTTTACTTAATACTGACTTCCCTTTATAAAATGTGTTCTAATATTATAATCAATATTATCATTTATCCGGCATTATTATTTTCACTATTTATCATGCGAAATAGTAATAGCAGAAGCAGTAATGCAGTATGTTTTGTTTTGTAGCTTTGTAACCCCTACCTTTCCATCCCCAGATTGTAACAACAGCGCAAAGCGATGGTAGGTGTTCTCCATAGCCTCTGGTGTCAAGTAAGTGGTCTTGAAACGTGGATCCAGAAGAGTGCACTCAGACAGGAAATTCTGAAGCTCCTCACTGGTGTACCTGCAGAATGATAACAATACTTTTCTGGTTGCTCACAATTCATGCAGACATGTTTTAAAATTATCATTCTCTTTTTACTGATAACTAATTTGATCAATTTTTATTTATAGTTTTTCAGTTTACATTCTATTAATTTATCACAAAATAAAAATTTGATAATTGTTAATTGTAAAGCAATAACCAAATTATTTTGAAATTAACATAAAAATGGTTTAAATATAGTATAAAGTTGTTTTCATTTTATGGTACCTAGTGTTCAAGTCACTTAGGACGGCCTCCTTGATAGATCGTGACATAGGGGAGTCTGTGCCTATCAATGCCATATTCTGTTGGACTTTCTGTATGAGCGGAATGATAGCTGAAACTGTTGGCATACTCTCTGTGCAGACTGCTTCTGTTATTGCCTTCAACAGATACAGGCATTTCACTATGTCCTCTGCCAGTTTTGTGTCTGCTTCATTCAACATGCTTGTCTCATGGTCTATGTGGCGACTTATTTCTGGTGACAAAAGTGTTGCATAAACAGCAGGCTGCAACTTGAGGTACCGTTCCAACATGTCAGCGGCAGAGTTCCAGCGTGTAGGAACATCGCAGGTCAACTTTAAGTTTTTCATACCTAAAAGATTGGTTTTTGCTGACAGTACTGCTGCTGCTGTAGTACTACGGTGAAAATACCCGACAAGTTTCCGAACACGCCCTAGTATCCTTGAGACGGAAGTAATCTTCAGGGCTTTCTGCGCACCAAGATTGAGTGTATGAGCGAAGCAACCAATGTGTGGTTGGCTGCCAAGTTCCCTAGCCGCAACTGTCATATTTGCTGCATTGTCAGAAACTAGTGGGGGGTTGGGGGTAGTGATGCACCACTCTGATATGGCATCTCTCACAACATTTGCAATGTTTAGACCAGTGTGGCTCTCTGGCATACTGCGTGTTTGAAGAACAAAGTTCTCAAGTTTCCACTCTGGTGTAATGTGGGCAGATGTGACGGTGATATATGACATATGAGCTCGGCTGGTCCATCCATCTGTGGTTAATGCAACTGTCTTGGCATTGGAGAGACTAGACTTAACTCGGACTGCTGTCTCTTGATACATATTTGGAATCAATGTTTGGGAAAAGTATGTTCGACCTGGGATTGTGTACCGAGGATCCAAAGTCATAATCATCTTTTTGAACCCTGTTCCTTCGACAACAGATACTGGTCGTATGTCATCAATTATATATTTGCCAATAGATCTAGTGATGCACATGGCTCTGTCGGAATTAAAGGGATATTTAGAACCAAACATACCATCAAGGGTTTTTTTGCTTTTTAACCACATGTTTTGTCTCATCCTCTTCATCTGTTGCCTTTGACGTACTGGATTTAGTAGCCCTGCTGAGATTCGGATGACGGCGATCGATGTGGGTTCTCAGATTTGAGGTACCTCCACCACTCATTTTAACGTCCAGATTGCAGTGGCTACAGACGGCAACATTATCAACTAATTGATTTATCTTTGTATTGAGTTTCAGGCCAAAATGTTTCCAAATGTCACTTTTTGCTTTCTTGTTTTTTACAATTTTAAACTCATTGTTATTGTTATTCGCGTCTTTTATGTCCGCCATGTTGTTTACAATAGATGTGACTACGATCTGTGTAAATCGAACGCTTAAAGGACATGTTTAAAATGCGGAGTCAGCGGGCCCAGTATTGAAAATCCGTAGCGTTCTGACTTTTCCTCGACTTATTCAGAATCTTAAGATAACATGATTCGGAAGTGCCATGCTTTGAACGATCGATATACTAAAGAAAGAAAATAAGAAATAGAATAAACATCTTTTTGATAATTATGAACTTATTTGCAAAGGAAATCGGTCCCAAATTCCAAAAAGGTTTGGACCCATACATCGCCGTATTTTAAACGTGAAAGTAAAACATCTACAAGTGGAAGCGCTTGCTTGACCTGGATATTAACGGATTATTTATTAAGCCCTTTTGAATCACTTCTACAGTTTTCAAAACGATATCTATATCAAAATAATTATGTTATGTATTTATATCTGTGCTCATATAATATTAAAAAACCGGTGCGCAACGCTGTACCGCGGTGCGATTTTTTTCACGACATGCACCGCGATATACCGGTATACCGGTGAATCGTGACAGCCCTAATCAACACTAACCTTATATTCTCTATTTCACACACGGATTTCAATCAAATCACAATAATAAATATATAAATAAAGTTAAGGTAAAAAATTAGCAGAAATGTATCCCATATATCCATGTGAAAGAGAGAGCAAACTTGAACCACCAGAAAATATATAAGCAATTAAGTGCCAGGTTATTCTACAAAAAGCCAGTTGACAAATGCGTCAATCACAGTTACCTCAGATTGCATTCCTCAACGACGTACTTGAATGACAACTGTTCGGCCATTACTCTCTGTGTCCCAAACGCAACGCAAAACATTTATTTTACATAATAGTAATCCGGGAATCACAAAACCATGCGCTTTATGCGCAGTAATCCAATTATCGGCTGATTGCCCAGCACGTGTGCGCAGTGTGTTAAAACAGTGGCTGTTGATTTAAGGGACTCAAAACTTTGTTTACAAATATTGATAATGAAAGTGGAACTTGTTTTCTGTTTAATGAATTGTACAAGCACGTCGGGCTTGTAATATTGGATTTCCTACAAGCCCGAAAGAAAAAATACTAGTTTTTTGCTGTCAGACTAGTGCGAAATTCGACAACTGACCTCTTCCAAATTTGTTCAAATTATGCTCCTGGGGTCAAATTTGACCCTGCCCAGGGGGGTCAAAAATTGAAAATTTGCTTATATAAGGCCTATTTTGTGAAAACTTTAAAAAATCTTCTCGTCCATAACCATCGGGCCTAGAGCTACCAAATTTGGTATGTAGTGACATCTTATAGTCCTCTACCAAGTTTCTTCAAATTATGCCCTTGGGATCAAATTTGACCCTTCCCCGGGGGTCAAAAAATTGAAAATTTGCTTATATAAGGCCTATTTTGTGAAAACTTTAAAAATCTTTTTGTCCATAACCATTGGGCCTAGGGCTACCAAATTTGGTATGTTGTGACATCTTATAGTCCTCTACCAAGTTTGTTCAAATTATGCCCATGGGGTCAAATTTGACTCTGCCCCACGGGTGGGGGGGGGGGGGTCAAAAAATTGAAAATTTGCTTATATAAGGCCTATTTTGTGAAAACTTTAAAAATCTTCATGTCCATAACCATTGGGCCTAGGGCTACCAAATTTGGTATGTAGTGACATCTTATAGTCCTCTACTTAGTTTCTTTGAATTATGCTCCTGGGATCAAATTTGACCCTGCCCTGGGGGGGTCAAAAAATTGAAAATTTGCTTATATAAGGCCTATTTTGTGAAAACTTTAGAAATCTTCTTGTCCATAACCATAGGGCCTAGGGCTACCAAATTTAGTATGTAGTGACATCTTATAGTCCACTACCAAGTTTCTTCAAATTATGCCCCTGGGGTCAAATTTTACCCTGCCCTTGGGGGTCAAAAAATTGAAAATTTGCTTATATAAAGCCTAGTTTGTGAAAACTTAAAAAAATCTTCCCGTCCATAACCATTGGGCCTAGGGCTACCAAATTTAGTATGTAGTGACATCTTATAGTTCTCCACCAAGTTTCTTCAAATTATGCCCCTGGGGTAAAATTTGACCCTGCTCCGGGGGGGTCAAAAAATTGAAAATTAGCTTATATAAGGCCTGTTTTGTGCAAACTTTAAAAATCTTTTTGTCCATAACCATTGGGCCTAGGGCTACCAAATTATGTATGTAATGACATCTAATAGTCCTCTACCAAGTTTGTTCAAATTAAGCCCCTGGGATCAAATTTGACCGTTCCCCAGGGGTCACAAAAATGAACATATGCTTATATAAAGCCCATTTTGTGCAAACTTTAAAAAATTTCTTGTCCATAACTATTGGTTCTATTTCTACCAAATTCGGTATGTAGTGACATCTAATAGGTCTCTACTTAGTTGGTTCAAATCATGCCACTGGGGACAAATTTGACCCTGCCCTGGGGGTCACAAAAATGAACATATGCTTAAATAAGGCCTATTTTGTGCAAACTTTAAAATCTTCTTGTTTATAATTATAGAGCCAAGGGCAACTAAATTTGGTATGTAGTGATATCTAATAGTCCTCTTCCAAATTTGTTCAAGACTCGCAGATGACCCCTATTGATTTTCAGGTCACTAGATCAAAGGTCAAGGTCACGGTGACTCAAGTTAGAAAAATGGTTTCCAGATGATAACTCAATAAGGCTTACACCTAGGATCATGAAACTAAATAGGTACATTGATCATGACTCGCAGATGACCCCTATTGACGTTCAGGTGACTAGGTAAAAGGTCAAGGTCACGATGACTTACCACAGTAAAATGGTTTCCGGATAATAACTCAAGAAAGCTAATACGCCTAGGATCATGAAACTTCATAGTTACATTGATTATGACTCGCAGATGACCCGTATTGATTTTTTGGTCACTAGGTCAAAGGTCAAGGTCACAGTGCCAAATAGCGTATTCACACAATGGCTGCCACTACAACTGACAGCCCATATGGGGGGCATGCATGTTTTACAAACAGCTCTTGTTATATTTTGAGATGATTCTTTACAAAGAAAGATGCTACTATTGTATTTGTTATAAATGTCTGAAAGGCTCTTAAGAAGGAACCAAAGATTATTAACCCTTTACCAAAAACTTTATAAATAATTGTGATAAAAGGAGAAATTGCTCAAGATGAGCAATTTCTCCTTTTATCACAATTATTTCTTCCCTACCTGATCATTTCCTTCAGATTTCATTACAATTTAATTGTAGTGCTACCTCTTTCAAATTGGGAATGTCCAAAATGTGTTGTTTGGTTAAGGGTTTAGGCATTTTGATTCATATGGGTCTTGTGAATCTGTTTCAAATCAAATGCGTAGATTTGATCTTCAGCATCTAAAAATATGTGAAATAGAAAGAACGACAATATCTTTTGGAGAGATAAATGTACCTAAGTTATAAGCAAAGGACCTGTGCAACAATTCCGTGCTTTTTAGTCTGTTTAGTTAACACGGTAGTAACTTTTTCCATATATAAAAATGCTCACCCTTCCAACTTTAAGCGCCCAGTGGGACAAGGGATAGAAAGAGAAAGTCACGTGCTTGAGTACATTTCAACCCATGCGCATTGCAAGTTTTTTTCGCATAAAAAACAGTGGAGCGATACAGGGCTATCATTGCCCTCTTGTTGTAAGTCTTGTTGCATGCAAAAAAAAACACTCAGTTTCGGTAAGTTGGTTTTTTGTGAGTTTTGGTAAGTTGGTTTTTGTGGGTTTTGGTATGTTGGTTTTTTAACCAACAAAAAACCAACTTACCAAAGCCCACATAAATATTATGTGTACCAAGTGAGTTTTTTCTGTGTTTTATTCAGTTTTAACCAAGTTGGTAAAAAGACCCACTTTCAACAAAGAAAAAAACGAATTACCAAAACTCACAAAAAAACGAACTTACCAAAATCCCCATAAGTTAGTTTTTTCTGTGTTTTACTCACTTTTAACCAAGTGGGTAAAAAGACCCACTTAAAACACACAAAAAAAACCTTTCCAAAACCCACTAAAAACCAACTTACCAAAACCAACAACAAACCAACTTACCAAAACCCACATATGGTACCAAGTGAGTTTTTTTCTGCGTTTTACACAGTTTTAACCAAGTCGGTAAGCAAAGCAAAAAAGACCCACTTAAACCAACTGCCAATACCGCTTGGTTTAACACAGATAAAACCCGTGTTTAACTCGAGTTTTACACACTTATTTGGGAAGGGAGACGGAAGGATGGGGATCTGTGTAAGAATATTGTCTGGAAACCATTTCCAACCAAGCTGAGAGATAGTGCTGAAAGGGACGTAGGAAGAGATGTCCCAGCAGAATGACCGGTGACCACACCTTGACTGTAAAATCCTTGAGAATAAGAGTTGTGAACCCTTTCTACTGCCTGTTATTCCAAATCATAAATAGATAAAATATTACAAAAATAAATTCTGATCTTGAAATCAATTAGTTTTGTTTGAGAAAATCACCAAAAGGATATCCATTCCCAGTTTGATGTCTTCTTCCAATTTCACATAATAAGTGTTGTATTATTATCAACCACCATTTCAAAATGGGTGGCGTAATTTCATTGACGATAAATGAAATATACAATTCAAATGGCTTTTTAACTTACAAACACCATCATTACAACAATATCCAACCTAATGTTTAGCTTTTTTCATTTTTTCCTGATCAATGAACGATTGGAAACGTTATTTCCGCAATAAACGATAATGTTATTTTTACTTTCACATTCTACAAAGTGCAATTATCAAAACACAGTATTGATTTAACAAGCAAAGACAACCAACTTTCTTTTACTATAGAACATCACTCTTTATAAAAAGTTTTCCGAAATAGCTCGTCAATATTAAAATACGTGTCAATAAATAATGGACGCGTTTGTGTTTTTAACTTTAAGGACGAGTTTAAGGGAAGAATTTTGTCTCTTAAATTTTAAGGAAAAAAACAAACAGTTTTAAGGAATTTCTTAATATAAGAATATAATAATTTAAGGAAAACAAGAGTTGTGTTTGTCAGAAACACAATGCCCCCTAATGCCCTGCTATGATTTTTTTTTTCGACCTTTGACCTTGAAGGATGATCTTGACCTTTCACCACTCAAAATGTGCAGCTCCATGAGTTACACATGCATGCCAAATATCAAGTTGCTATGTTCAATATTGCAAAAGTTTTGAAGACGGTTTAAGTTTTGGGACACACACACGGACACAATTACAGACAGGCCAAAAGCATATACCCATGATCTTTCGATCCGGGGGCATAAAAAAGTAGTGGCCAAATTTCAGCCTTACGATGAAGACCCACATAAAAGCTAATTTTCTCTATATATGAGTGTACCTGTTGCTTTGTGTCACTGTGTTGGACTAACAAAGAATGAACAACAACATAATTATCATCTTAAATCTATTGGTATCAAAAAGCATTTAATGAAATTATCAATCAAACCACATATAAAATATTTTTCCTAAGGGTGTAACGGTACTCCGTGGTACAATATATCATAATAGTCTCCCTCAGTACTGTACACGATAGGCCTCCGAGTCAGTAAGGTATCGTACGGTACGGCATTTTCCATGACACATTTCATGGGAAGTAACTGTAGTTATCGCCCAAACAAAAGGCAGAAGTTGAATTGAAATCACCTCCAGCGAGCTTCAAAAAAAAATTGAAGCATTTTGTGTTATCAGTAAGAAAGTGGAAGGCCTTTATTTGCTATAAACATTTGCTTTTTATCACGCCTTTAGTCGCTATGAATTTCCTAAGCAGGAGCTGTAATTTTGTAATTCCGCTGAGAATTTTGCAAATTCTTTGAAACCATTAAAATTAAATTTCAACCACTCAAAAATGTCCTGTCTGTCACCTACGTCACGAAACAAGGTGCAATATTTGACTGGTTCTAAGAATTGTGCTTGCAGTTTTTTTACGGCACAAGCAAAGATAGCCAGTTCGACTAGTTGGTAGACGTTTTATTTTTAAGTTAAATTATTTATCGAAGTAAAAGAAACAAAGCAGTCCGTATTTTTTAAACATATTCATAGTTTCGTTTTTATGTTTAATCAAAGTGTTGGATTTGTAAATAATAATAACTAATTGTCAATTCGTGTACTTTCATGACACTATATTATGGTATTTTGTATATTGTATAACACATGTAAAGGTCTGTAAATAAAATTGAAAAATGTTTTAAAATGGTTTGTATGTTGTTTCCATCTGACAATACGTATCACAACACCTATTGTATCGTACCCACTGTAACCCGATATGTATCGTATCGTAAGGTGAGCATATCGTGACACCCTTAATTTTTCCTCTGAAATTAAATGCTTAATTTCATTTATTTTCATTTCATTTTTAATCATTAACAGTAATAACATGTATTGATAGGAATGGTCCTCCCCCCCTCCCTCCTCCTCTCCCCAAATTTTTTTTTCAAAAGTACTTGTCAAACAACGTAGTTATGGTGCTTTTGGCTCTCTAAAAGTACATTTAATGCAATGTTTAAGTTGGAAATTGAGGCATTTTTTTCTATAGTTTAAATGGGTTAATACATTCTAATTGTGTGCATTAATTCCAATGCAATTTTTATGCCCCCCTTCAAAGAAGAGGGGGGTATATTGCTTTGCACATGTCGGTCGGTCGGTCCGTCCACCAGGTGGTTTCCCGATGATTACTCAAGAACGCTTAGGCCTATGCTCATGAAACTTCATAGGTACATTGATCATGACTCGCAGATGACCCCTATTGATTTTGATATCACTAGGTCAAAGGTCAAGGTCACTGTGATCCGAAATAGTAAAATGGTTTCCGTATGATAATTCAAGAACACTTATGCCTAGGATCATGAAACTTGATAGGTAGATTGATCATGACTAGCAGATGTCCCCTATTGGTTTTCAGGTTACTAGGTCAAAGGTCAAGGTCACGGTGACCCGAAATAGTAAAATGGTTTCCGGATGATAATTCAAGAACGCTTATGCCTAGGATCATGACATTTGATAGGTAGATTGATCATGACTAGCAGATGACCCCTATTGATTTTCAGGTCACTAGGTCAAAGTTCAAGGTCACAGAGACTCGAAATAGTAAAATGGTTTCCGGATGATAACTCAAGAACGCTTATGCCTAGGATCATGAAACTTGATAGGTACATTGATCATGACAAACAAATGACCCCTATTGATTTTGAGGTCACTGGATCAAAGGTCAAGGTCACGGTGACCCGAAATAGTAAAATGGTTTCGGATGATAACTCAAGAACCCTTATGCCTAGGATCATGAAACTTGATAGGTACATTGATCATGACTGGCAGATGACCCCTATTGATTTTCAGGTCACTAGGTAAAAGGTCAAGGTCACAGTGACCCTAAATAGTAAAATGGTTTCCCAATGATTACTCAAGAAAGCTTATGGCTAGGATCATGAAATTTGACAGGTAGATTGATCATGACTCGCAGATGACCCCTATTGATTTTCAGGTCACTAGGTCAAAGGTCAAGGTCACAGTGACAAAAAACATATTTACAAAATGGCTGTCACTACAACTGAGAGCCCATATGGGGGGCATGCATGTTTTACAAACAGCCCTTGTTTCATTCTAAAATACTATGTGTATGACTGAGTTGCACGTTTATATTTAGTCACACCACACAGTATGTTGCAACACACATGCTTTTCATGAGGGACTTAAAGTAGCAATTACTATCAGACGGCTGAAGAAAAACGGTGTCAATAAGTTCTATAAATAGACATGAAATATTCATGTACTGGAATTAAATTGTTACCGTATAAAATTATAATTGTTTATTGTCTTCACAATTTACTCGCCATAAGTAATTAATTGCGCTACATTTAGCTTGAACTTTTCATAAGCAATAATTGTTTACAACAAATTTTACAGTAATTGTTTGCAGTTAAAAGGTGTGATGATGATGCGCGACACCGTCTTTTAATGTAATGTTTTAATTACCGTTCTATATTATGTAAAAATGGTAAAACTGTGATTCCTTGTTATTATATCTGCGATAACGCTTATGTCTTGACTGACGCCAATCAAAAATATAAGTCGCCGGTTAACCCCGCCCTCATAAGCATTCTCGTAAATTGATTGGACGGTGAACATCACAGTTTGGTGACTGAAAAGTTACCTGGGAATTTCTTGTGATGCATCCATGTTAGCGTACATGACTGTGTAATGTAGCTTGTATATTTGATTTATAAGCATGTCATGTTATCTTTAATCAGTGGATTATCTAATACCCCAAACGGTGTTAATCACGATTATATAAGTCCCCCACCTTCAGTGGTGTCTAGACTGGGAGACTCTTGGCAGGAGTACCGCTTCTTCCACCGCAACCTTCCTTATATCATACAGATGCGAGCAAGGATGATTGGGGCGCTTACCTGGAACCACTCAGCCTAATAAACTCAGAAATGTGGTCTCCTCAGGAGTCTCACCTGCACATCAACAATCTCGAAATGCGAGCAGTCTTTCTAGCTGTATCCCATTTCCAATCACATCTTCATGACTCCTGTGTGATGGTGTCAACAGACAACACATCATTGGTGGCTTACATTCAGACCCAGGGATGAACACACTTTCACTCACTGTATCTGGAAACCAGAAACTTACTCTTTCTTCGCAAGAGCCTCAACATCCCTCTCTCCTCCAAGCAAATACCAGGTTGTCTCAACGCCCTAGGGAAGGTTTGTCTTGCAAACACCAGTTCCTTCTGTTGGATTGGACACTTCATCAGGAAGTGGCCAACCAGATTTTTCTCATGTTTGGTAATCCACTGGTTGACCTGTTTGCGACCAGAGACAACCACAGACTTCCTCTGTACGTGAGTCCAGTTTACGATCCCGAAGCGTGGGTGTAAGATATGCTTTAGTTTGCTTAAGACCAACTGGACGCTTACACCTATCCCTCACCCATTCTTATTCCCCTAATCTTGGAGAAATCAGGGTGAGCTCTTGCCAGATCCTCCTGGTCGCCCCTTTGTTGCCCAGCACATTCTGGTTCAACGACCTTCTCAGTCTCTTGTGTGACTGTCCCAGCAGACTTCCTAACAGGTCAGATCACCTATCTCAGAGACTTCATGCGCATCCAGACATGTTCCACTACATTTCTGGCCGTTATCCGGCAATCCCTTCAGAAGAAACGTTTTTCTGTTAGGGCTTCAACCCTCGTTGCCTCTGCAATGAAAAGGTCTTCCTGAACAGTCTACGATGCTCTCTGGAAGATCTTCTCTGACTGGTGTATTCGAGGGCAATTGATCCTCTCAAACTTTCTCTTAGCTTCATCAAAGGATACAGATCTATGCTTTCGCATATTTTGGCTATTGGTAAATGACCACAAGTCTGCGCTGACCTAGCCATTTTGGAACTGATTGGAGCCTCGTTCCCTTAGCCCTAAATGGGGCTTGGCTTGTGTTCTTTGGTCGTTTCATCAGGCTTCTTTACAGTTCCTAATCTGGAAGACCGTTTTCCTTCTTACTGCATAATGGCTTCAGCCAAAAGGAGAAGTGAAATTCATGCTCTTTCTGTCGAATAGGCCCATCTTTGTTTTGATACGATGACTCTGTCACTTGTTGTGTCAGCCAGGATTCCTTGCTAAATATCAACTCCCCTCTATTATTTCTAATCCTTCAAGGTCTCAAGTCTTTCTAGAACTTGTGGACATGAAGATGAAAATAGACTCCTCTGTCCAGTCAGGGCTTTGAAGTTCTACCTCAGCAGAGTTAAGTCCATTCGAGGTTCGTGCAAGAGACTCTTCATTCCCTTAAAGGGGGGTGGGGAGCAATGTGTCTGCAGCTTCTATCTTGTTGGGTAGCCTTGACTCAAAAAGGCTTACTCTTCTCTCTCATCTAGGGATTCATTATTTTTTAAGAGCAGACCGCATGAATTACAAGCTGTGTCAGCTTCATGGGTGTATTTTAATCACACTCCACTCTCTGACGTGTTCCACAATGCTTTCTGGAGGAATCCTACCACCTTCTCCTTTTAACTTCGTTCTCTAGAGTGCCAACAAGACAACTTGTATTTGTTTGGCCCCTTTGTGGTTGTACTAACAAAGATTAGCTGATAACCCTGGATATGGGTTCTGCTATCATTATCAGATAACCCTGGATATGGTTTCTGCTGTGATGGGGATTGGGGAGCTATATGCGAACCTTCCTGCAGCAGCTGCAAATTCAGGTGTTAGATAGCAGGTAACATATTTATTACAATTTTTTTAAGTAAAATTCATTTTAATTACTAAATACTTACCTACTATCGGTGAGTCCTACCTCCCAGCCCGCTCTTCAACTAATATTTTTGTATATATTGGAAGAAGAATGATTATG
The DNA here is from genome assembly GCF_020536995.1 of Dreissena polymorpha. Lineage (NCBI taxonomy): Eukaryota > Metazoa > Mollusca > Bivalvia > Myida > Dreissenidae > Dreissena > Dreissena polymorpha. Next base: position 35,980,648 of record NC_068370.1, read on the forward strand.
GTGACACCGTTTCCGGTTTAGCTAGGCTACATTACACTATGTTCCGTGCTAGTTTAAATCGCAGTCATTAGGTGGCAGCTCCTGAAATTTCCGAATAAATAACCCACCTTCGGAGGTTGAAGCTATTATATTAGTAGGTTAGTTTTTCGTAATTAAAATTAATCTTACTTGAAAAAATTCTTTTCATCTGATCTTCACCATAGTATTCCCAACCCTCAAACGGGCGTATTTTGGGACAATTTCCCTTGTTTAGCATTGTCAATTCTATAAAGGAAAGTTTTCATTTGACTTTCATCAAACTGTAACGTGTTTTAAAATGTCTAAGGCATACAATCCTTTACTACTTAAGTTGTGTAAACTTGGGCATTACTCCTGGGTTTAATCCAATTGTATGAAACTTTTACATGGTTATGCTTTTATGTAGTGACAAACTTGGAGTGGGGGCAACCGCGTCGGGTGGACACAGTTCTTGTTCAATGTTGTTTTTATTATTTATATTGTTTTAATATTTCTATTGGCAGGAAAGACCTAGTCGAGGGTTTGGCCCAAAACTATTGTACATGTAACTCAGATTTTTAGAATTTTACAGGAGATCGAAAAAACATCCTTTTTTCCCTAATTTTCACTTCCTGATAAAAACCCGACTAAAACTTGTAGTAAATAACTGTATTTAAACATTACAGTTATCAATTTGTTTTGATATTGATTCATTTAAATTACATTTTATCCTACAGCTATGATTTTATAGAACAAATACAACTCATAAAGAAAAGATAAGGATAAAATGTAATTTATCATAGTCAGCAAAACCATATGTTGACTAATGTACCCACGTAAATTAAAACATCCTAAATGTTATTAATCATAGTAAGAAATACCATACCTTGATTAATATACCCGTGTGAATTCAAACATCCTAAATGTTATTTATCATAGTCAGAAATACCATACCTTGATTAATATACCCGTGTGAATTCAAACATCCTAAATGTTATTAATCATAGTAAGAAATACAATACATTGTCTAATGTACCCTTGTAAATTCAAACATCCTAAATGTTATTTATCATAGTCAGAAATACCATACCTTGATTAATATACCCGTGTGAATTCAAACAACCTAAATGTTAATTTTCATAGTCAGATATACCATTCCTTGACTCATGTACCGGTTTAAATTCAAACATCCTAATTATTATTTATCATAGTCAGGAAAACCATACCTTGACTAATAAACCCGTGTAAATTCAAACATCCTTAATGTTATCTACCACATTCAGGAATACCATTCCTCGACTAATGTACTGGTGTAAATTCAAACATCCTAAATTTAATTTATCATAGTCAGGAATACCATACCTAGACTAATTTACCGGTGTAAATTCAAACATCCTTAATGTTATTTATAATAGTCAGAAATACTATACTTTAACTAATGAACCTGTGTAAATTCAAACATCCTTAATGTTATTTACGCTAAAAACATATTGGAAAAATTTTGTTCAGTACTATTGTAACTCAAGTTACAAAAGTTTTGCACAAAATATATTATGAAAATACATGCAAATTAATTTGCAAAACTATAGTATCTCGAGTTACAATAGTTTTGCACTAAAAAGGAAAAGATAACTACAGTACACTCCAATTTCCCGCCATACTCCGCGGGGATTGACCTGAAGGGAGATTAAGAAAATCCCGCTATATGCGGCATTTGCATGATTTTGGACGCGGTGGTTAACGATCGGCAAAACTGATAAGCCAACGCGGCGGCCCTCGGCGTTGGCAACGCGGGGGAAACTCCACGTTTTATGAGATAACTATCAATTTAATTTTGTTTGACTTCCTGATTTTCAAATAAAATTACAAAAAGTCATGTACATGTAGTATAATATTTACAATTTAAAAAACCCAACCAAGATAGATTGATCCCGACGTGGTTGTAGAAGTAGTTGTTGTTGTATAGAAAACTTGTTGATTTACGACACACAAAACGTCGTCTTATAACTAATACTTACCAATTAATATAAACACAGTTTGCAACATTGTTTTTTTTGGATAATTTAATCCAAAGTTTTCATGTTAGCAGGTGGTTTTCTATACTGAACATGTAAACAAATGACCAAGGACCCTAAAAATCTCGCAAATCTGTGTGAATTGACAGTTTGACGTAATCAAAGAAAAGCCGCTTCCTGTCTAAAGGCATAATCTTACTCAAGTAAACACGTTCAACGAATGCATAAGGAATGGTTTTAATTGTCGGAACAAAGTCAATTCTCTGCTCCCTAATGCATTTATTTTCTCTTTGTAGGTAGGTTATTCCATTGATTGCTTAAAGAAGGTGGTACCTTTTGAGTTGATAGTTGCATTTAATATTCACAGTTGTATTCTTGTTGCGTCGACATTCAAAACAATGTTTACCAGTAATTATGGACCAAATCAGCAGAGTGACATTCACACATGTTAATCCCTTTTGTCAAAACACCGCAGACAGCAGTCTACACAATAGGTCAGTAGACAAGCTTTGCGTGCTTTCATAACGTCAAACACTTAAAATCCAGTTCCGCCCAGATGTCTTCTTTAATCAGTTTACAGTACCATTACTGTTAAAATAATAACTCTACTAAAATACCGTAACGATAAAGATTCGGCAATTTCGATTTGAAATTATTTTAGAGGAAATATCAACTTATTCGCGATATAATAAATTTCGTTAAAAAATACCAAAGAAACTTTTAACCGAAATCAACAAAATTCAATGTTCTCTGCGCTACAAAGTTTGTATAAAAAAATCAAAACACGCACGCTTTGCAGGAATATACCTTGACCTTGTACATTGCAGCATAATTTACGATCGCTTTTGTTGTGGAAATATACATGATGACTGTATATTGGAAGCATTTGTAAACGTCGTTTTAACATTAAAAATCGTAGTGTGTTTCGGATTACTATTTATTATTCTCATTTGGAAATTTTACGGAACATTTATTCTTGTGTTATATGTGTTATGATTTAAATATTCATTTGTCAAATGTATTATATTCATTCATATTGTAGACGTACCTGTGAATTAAAAAACATAATTTTTATACGTTTTAATTTTCTATACAATAATCTTTTTTATACATGTACTACATTATTTAAACAATTTATTATAACAATGTTTTTATTTTTTGGCATGCCCAGTAGCACACTGCTAATGCGGCGTTGCGCGGCGGTCACTGATAAGAACGGAAAGTGTCTGCATTTACCGACTAGGCTAAAGTAATACACGCTGCGGGAATTAGCGAAGGCAGCTTAACGCTGAGCGTTTTATCGAGTTAACCTCGCTCTTCCAACGCCCCGTGAACACTCGCTAGCAGAAAAAAAACGCAGGGGCAGCGCGTTATTGGGGGAAAACGCGTGGAGTGTACTGTACTGAGTTTATATTCACAACACTATGGTATGTATAGATACCATAGTATTGCAATATGACTTTTTGTTTGGATCCAAATATGTTATTGCAACACTGATGTATCTTCAAATACAATAGTGTTGCAATAATTTTGTTATATATTATAGATACAACATTTTTGCTGGATCACAATAAAATTGTACTTGTTTATTATATAACTGTAATATTTTTTTTATGGATGCAGGGTATGAAAATATGTAAAATTTAAGAGAAAAGTGGTTTTGGGTTAAAATCAGTGTTACAATAGTTTTGCGCCAAGCCCTCGTAGTCATGTTCATTTATGTTCACACTGTTAAAATCTATGATTAACAAGAAATATCTTTAAAAAGATATATGGCGTTCATGCTGTAATGTTTGCGACCAGTGAAAGGAGATGGAATGAAGCGACCATGTATTTTAATGAAGGTAGTGTGTGATAATAAGATAAATATATTTTAATGTATTAACAAATGAAAATGAAGAACAAAAAGAGGTGAAATTGTATGTTTTATTGTCAATAAGTATTGTAATGACTAGGTTTTTATAACTGAACGAGTAATACATTAGTTTCAATAGGAAAAGAAAACATATTAGCCACTGAAAAACTATGAACATAATGTTGGAATGAAATAGAAGATAATGTGTTTTAATGCGTACAGAATGATGTTAGTAGAATGTAAACATAAACGCAAATATGGATTATAATAACTCAAAACAGATATATTTCCAACACCTATAATTGATATTTCCTTAGTATCGCTGCTACTGCCCCAAAGCCCCGCTTTGTCGATAATGGTAAACAACTGCGTACTGGTAAAGTGCAATCTAGCCTGTTTTTGTAGTGTTTAGTGTGGCCGCTACGGCATGTAAACAATAGATTCTTTTAATTGTACAGACATGTGAATAATGCTATATGATGTAATGTTTGGAGGATGTTTTGTATCATGAAAGTTTTGAATTTATTGTAATTTCAGTCTTGGCATTAATTTTTTAGGCACTAGCCCAGTTGGGCTACCAGCTTTGAAATTTCACTAGCCCGAATCAATTTTAACTAGCCCGAATTAAAAGTTATAATTCGGTTACATTTGTAACTATGTTTGTATTGATGAAACATAGAACAATAAAGATTAAACCAATAAACACTTGATTCTGTTTTTATTCACAGTTAATATCTTACAAAAAAATTAACACAAGGTCTCCTGACATCTCCATTCCATCATGGTCATTGTCTGAGTCTCCGACATCCAGGTCTAACATATCATGTATGCTCCTTAAGGTGGCCTGAAAAAAAACAATTGTATAACATGATATTATTTTCCAAACACATACATGTATCTGAATAAAGTAAATAAAATGTCAAACTAGCAATAATACTTGTGCATAAGACGTAGCACCAGGAGGCAACTTTCCTGCCAAAACTTCAGAGTATTCTAAATCTAAAACCACATTTGTAGCTATGGTTCTATATGCCTAAGCCACAATTGGTTTGTCGCCGATTTGCCGATTGTACCAGCATCTAAAATGCAGTATAATACACCTTTGAATGTATTGACAGGATTTGTTCCTTGACAGATAAACTTTATCTGTCAAAAACTATACTTGTAAATTAGTGCATCATCTTTAATTGCATATTTTTTTACATTATGTATGACATGCACATACCAGCAAGTCAGCAATGCAGGCGCATAATCAAATTTCTCAATACTTGGAGACATCAAAACGAAGCCAAGATGATTTTTCCATGACATTTGGAATTTTTGTTTTGTTGTTCATATTTTGTGTTGCTACCTTCATTCTCATTTTACGGTTGAAGTTTGTGCGATGCGCCCTCAAAATAACACAGAAAATACATTAAAATACATGTATCGCTGCAAGTTCTCCACCAAGTAATAATAATTGTAATAACGTCTCGCGAGATCGACTTACAACACTGTTCAATAAGCGTCCAATCAATAAGTGCTCAAGGGAAATAACCAATGCAGGCTTGAATAAGTGTCTATTTAAGGCTATTTCGGACTCGTTACTAAGTTCAGACACGAAAAAGCACTCGACCCATCAGGCTACCGGCTTAGAATTTTCACTCGATCGACGCAAAAATAACTCGACCCGGTTGACGGTCGAGCGGGTTAATTACGGCCAAGACTGTAATTTACATGTAATTTACAATATATTCATATTTCATTTTCAGTTCAAATGATATGCATCCAATGTTTTAGTCTGGGAACCAGACTACAAATGTTTACGGTGATTTTTGTATTATTAGCGAATGAACAATTCGGGTTTATTCATTTCGGATCTATCATGATGAAGGTCATCTGAGGTCAAAAGTGACATTAAACAGCTACACCGAAAAATGAGAAACTTTGTCTTAGTACTATTTTCTTCAGTTTCAGCATCAAGCACTACAGGACTCATTAATTTTGTTTGGGACTCATAGATTGCCCTGGGACTAATAGTTTTCGAATATGCGAGTCCTGGGACTCATTGAAGTAAAATTCTAGATTAATCACTGTCAGCACCGTACACATACAGAAAATGACTTTTTTAAAAGGTGATTATTGACCAATCAACAGCCAGTTTACTTATTTGCTAGCACACTTGTATTTCACTTTCAGCAAAGTAAGTGTTCCATCAATGTTCTATGACTTTGACTTTCTTGGGAAAACCTGAACGTATTTTATTGGACATTTTGGGCTTTCAACTTAAGTATTAAAATCGGCCCTTACATTGTCGGACATGTCAGTAGTTTCTACGAAGTTTCGGAAAGTCTGAAGAATAGTTTAAAAAAAATTGGAATTAGATTACAATACTTAAATCGTAAACTCATAGAATTTTTATTTTATAACAGCTGATCTTGATTTGTTGAAATATCAACTGTCTGCCCATTCATGAAAAAATACATCATGATTGAGGACTGACGGTGTTTTAAAGTTCAGAAAGCAAATCAGGACATGGGTAGGTTGTTCATGCTGTAATTATAAGCTTCATTTTGGAATGAAGGGAACTCACATTTCCATATAAAAATCAAAGTACTGAAAGTACTGGTTTGACGATGCTTTTGAAGAGGATGGATATATAGAGGATATTAATTTTGTATGGTACCTTAGATTAGTGTTATTATACCCCCATTACCATTGGAAATGGGGGCTATATAGGAGTCACTTTGGCGGTCTGTTGATCTGTCTGTTCCAAAATTTCATCCAATCTTGACCAAATTTGTTCAGAAGTTGTATCTAGATGATATCTATATCAAGTTTTCATATGAGTGATGCGGGGTCAAAAACTAGGTCACAGGGTCATTTAGTGCGCTTTGTCCAGAGCATAACTAAGTCATTTATCGTTTGATTAAAAATGACTTGGTACATTTGTTCACCATCATGGAGATTTAAAATGACTCGGTACATTTGTTCACCATCATGGGATGGTGTTTTATGCAAAAGAAGTATGTCGATATTTCCAAGTTCAAGGTCACACTTGGAATTCAAAGGTCAAAATTCTTGTCTGGACCATAACTATGTCATTTATTGTTAGATTTTAACCATCATGGGACGGTGTGTCATGAGAAAAAAGTACGTCAATTATATCTCCAAGGTCAAGGTCACACTGCCCATAAAAGAGCTTGTCTGGGCTATAACTTTGTCATTTATTGTGAGACATTAAAATCATTTGGCACATTTGTTTACCATCATTGAACGGTGTGTCATGCGAAAGAATTACGTTGATATCTCCAAGGTCAAAGTCACACTTTGAGTTTAAAGGTCAAAAATGGCCATAATTTAATGAGCTTGTAAGGGCCATAAATATGTAGTTCATTGTGAGATTTTAAAACCAATCGGCACAGAAATGGCCATAAATGATCTTGTCAGGGTCATTATTATGTCATTTATTGTGAGATTTAAAAATAACTCTGTACATTTGTTCACAATTATTTGACGGTGTGTCATGCGAAAGAATTACGTCAATAATTATCTCCAAGGTCAAGGTCACACTTTGAGTTCAAAGGTCAAAAATTGCCATAAATGATCTTGTCTCTGGGCCATAACTATGTCATTCGTTGTGAGAGTTTAGAATTACTGGGTACAGTTGTTCACAATCATTGGCCTGTGTGTCATGAGAAAGAATTACGTCAATATCCCCAAGGTCAAGGTCACACATGGAGTTCAAAAGTCAAAAATGGCCATAAATGAGCTTTATAACTATGTCATTCATTGTGAGATTTTAAAATGACTGAACATTAATTTTGTTCGCAATTATTGGACAGCGTGTCATGCTTAAGAATTCAAGAGTTCAAAGGTCAAAATGGTCATTAATGACAGGGATTGACTTTAACTTTTTTTACAGCAAGACCGTTGAATCAGCTCCTCTTAAAATGTACTAGCCCGAACCTGATGTCTACTAGACCATAAATGACATAGCAAATGACCACAATTGTGTCATGTAACTGTTTAATCAGGATTTATCAGTAAATAATCAGTGAACACCAGATTTTTTTTGATGCATAGAGTAAAACAATAAAATAAAACTTATTTTTGCTCTTCTTCGTCAAAATCAATCCATGGGAACTCAGTGTTCTCCGGAAGCACCGGCGGTCGGCGATTTTGCCGGTTACTAACAATCTAGGCGCCGGCTACTTTTCTCCAAAATATACATTTGAAACGCCACAAAAACGCCTGTGTTCCGAACTGACTCGATTTTTCCATCTAGGATAAAATTGACGTTTTTGTGTTTTTTCATATTTACGTTTCGGGTCAGTTTAAGCGTCGCATTCTTTTTTATTAACTGATTTGTGGGACGAAAATACAAACTTGAACAAAGCCATTCTTTAAATTACATTCTCATGTCTGCTACGCAAAAATGTTTACATTGACGATACCGATTTTCGATAGAAGTAGTAAAATCATGCTCTACAGTTTTAAGACACTGCAGAAAATCATTTATATTCATGACAACTTGACCAATGGAAACAAGAAATTTCTGCAGGAAGCTCTCCTTTGCGTCTAAAAATAGCGATGAATCATGTGAATGCTCTGCGTTTATTTAAATACACTAGTTTTTTTAACGTAAATAACGGATACGAGAGTAATTTTACACATTAAATATATAGGTTTTCACAGCAGTTAGTTATAGTTATATGAATCAGTATAGATTTTTTTATATACAACCTGTCAGACAAGCTAGCTCGCAGTTTTACTAGCCCGACCACCAATCTTACTAGACAATGTCATCAGACGTGCCTTAGTGTCGAACCCTGAATGATAATGGCATAATAATTCTTAAAAATCGCCATAAATTAGTTTCTCTTGTTTTGTGAAGACAGCATGCAAAATATTCTGTGTCAATGCAGCATGTGGGGGTATATGTCATGTCTGTGACAAAGCTCTAGTTATTATATGTAAGGTCTAATACATTTCCTCCTTCAGGTTTCAGGATTGACTGGGTTGTTCCTCCCTACGAGATATATGCTGGTGAGAGATTAACAACAACACTCAATATCAAGATTGTGAGTGATGAATTCTACAAACAATACTGGAACGGAACTGTTAAAAATACTCTAAATGCAAAGTGAGTGCTTAAAAAGTAGGCATAGTTAGGGCTACATTTTAGAGTGTTAGATAGAAATTTAAGAGTTAGAGAACAGGAACTGTTGAAAACAGAACACCTAGGGGAAGAAAGAAGTTGTTTACTTTTACAGATGAAACCACATGTTAACTTTATTTAACATAAAATACAAAGATATTATTATAATATAACCATTGTGGGGAACCAAACTGTAAAGTGAGCAATTCAAATGCTCTCAATTTAAAGAAATTCACGTCTTTAATTTTCATAATGTTTAAAGCTCATTTTTTCACAATACTTTGCAGTGTGCAACTCATTTTTTAAAAATATTTTAAACAGTAAGGGACACATTTTTTTCTCCAAATGTGGGGGCCAAGGCTGCTTTATATAATAACAAAAATTGGAAAAAAAACACTGACAGCAGTCAGGGCATCTTTTTTTTTTTTTTAAATTAAAGTTTCATATTTTTTAATACTTCTCATAACATAGGATTTGAATCTTACATAACTAGGAATTATTTATGTTTCGCAATTACTTACAATTCGCATGATACAAGATTTGTACAATTTGTGTTGTAACTTTGTCAAATACTTGTGAAATAACTATTTAAAAGCTTTCATATCCCCACATATCTCATTCAGTGCTTTCCACGGGCCATTTAATAGTCCCTTACCGGGTCGCTTGAATTTCAAAAGTCCATGGGGCGTTTGAAATTTACAGATTAGTGTATTTTTTCAGTAACTGCAAAAGACTAGCTAGGTTGGCGCTAAGGAAAAAAATTAGTAGCCAAGTTTTAGCACTACGATGACGACCCACATTATAACCTTATTTGCTCAATGAATCATTATCACGAATTTATAGGTATCAACAATGACTGTATTAAATTATCAATCAAGTCACATCTAAATAAATTATTTGTTACCTGAAATAAAATAATTTTATGCTTTTTTATTTTTCATTTATATTTATTTTCATGCACTGGCATAAACGGTATACAATGTTAGAACTGTCAGATATGCCCCGGTCTTTGATTGTACTGTAAAACTACGGATCAGTCGCTCAAAATGGTCAAATGGTCAAATTTCGGTTTCTAATCCTACATTCGCTTATTTTCGGTCATTGTCGGTAATTCATCAATCATAATCATTTTGGCGCTTGCGTAGTAAGAAATGTTAAAATTCAAGCCTCCCGGGGACAATGCATAATTTTAGTGACTCGGATGTTGGCATTTTAAACATGGCGAGTTCTTCCAAACGGCGTGGTACACAGGGTTCGCACAGGGCTTGAAAAGTGCTTGAAAACGAGTCCAAGGCTTGAAAAGCCCTTGAACAAAGGTTGGCCTTGAAAAAGTGCTTGAAAAGTGCTTATTTCATGTAAAAAAGCCTTGAAAATGTTTATTTATGCTCAAAATTACTTTTATCATCGCTTTAATTATTTTACTTAAATCGTTCTTAAGGGAAATATTATGAAAATTTAACATAAATTCCTTCGCGCAAAAAAGTTGAATACGAAATATAAGTTTCGTACACTATTTAGTACGAAACGTTATGTGTACACGTCACAGATTATGTGTACTACGTAAGAGGTTCTCCATTGTGATCAATTTTTGTCGTTTCAAACCAGGGTGGTTAACTGAATAAGAGGAGATAGCTGGAAGAACTGGAAAAGGAAATCAATTCTGTTAAAGACAAAATGTTATAGTAACTGACTGCTGTTCAAATGTAATGAACCAGTCTGTTTGATGTGAGCATAGAAAGAGACAATGCGTTTGTTTGTAATAACTTTTAAAAGTAAATACAGTACAGCCAATGCGGAACAAACGTATTTCGCGATCCGCGGCGGCAAGGAGAAACGAGTCGATGCCGCGTCAGTCGTTGAAGCCGCGTCAGTATGCGGCGGCAAGTCGCATTTCGCCGCGAAACTTCGCATCTGTCCGCCGAGGCATGCCGCGATCCGCGATATATGATGCCGAGTCGATGCGCATCATGAAATAAAAAATCTCTTAAAAATTTTTAGTTACATGTAGTTAACAAATTTTGAAAAAACACTTATAATAATAATTAAAATCATAATAAATTTATTGTGCGCGGATTGTATTAGCATATACATGTAAGCATAGTTAATGCGTCTGGCCAATTAAGTTTGTTTCCCGCCCGTAGTATATGTATTTCACACATAAACAATGTCACGTAATTATGTTTTCACACATACAAGTGGTCAAGGCCCCAGCATATGGTGGATTTATAAATTAATTGCATGTGGATTTTGCTATTATATTTAAGCTGAGAAAATTACCAGTTTGAAGCCACATCAATAATCAAGACGGTGACGACGTGTTTGTTGTTTTGTTAATTATCAGCTTATTATAACTATTGTTTGAATATGTGTATGTTAACACGTTTTATTTTGTTCATATTATACAGTTAATATCGCTACTAATTACCCAATAATTCTGTATATTCCAGTTTTAAAGCAAATGCTGGTAAATATTTACGATACACAAACATTCTCGATATTTCCTTAAGTATCAAATACATTTTGGCATGTGTTACTATTTATAGAGATGATGAAATAACGTCTAATCGGGGCTTTTTTTTCAACTGAACACGCGATTTACGCTTGACGTGATGTTCATGTATTTATACAACACCAAATACACCCAAACTTTCCAAACAACGTTCTACATGTCTGCATAAATTTCGCGCGCTTTTTATTAAACAAAGGATATTTAAGCACTGTTTATTTGACGCTAGAATTTGCCAAACGTCGCGTTAGCATTAAAATTCGGAAGTGTGTTTCGGATTACAAATTTAATAATGATAATCGAACGAAACATTAACAGTTGCGCGTAATTAATTCTACGCTTCACATACATGTATGTTCATGTAGGTGGATATCTTTTCACTCGATCCGCCGCGTACGTATGCGTTATTACAGACTCTGCGTTGTTGCGCGGATCGATGCCGATTGCCACAGCGATACGCCGCGTGAACACACGATTCGGCGGCCGCATACTAATAATCTGGCCGTGGCGTAGCCGCGGATTATGTTTGTGCCGCGTTGGCTGTACTGTACATATGTGAGACTCATTGAGTTAAGGATGGATAACCTGTATTTCTATGTAATAACTAGAAATAACATGTATGAGTTATTGTGGAAAAAGTGTAATGTGTTTGAGCAAATAAAAAAATGATATTTACTTTGTTAATCTGGTTTGAAAATGCAGTTTTTAAAGGAAACTAACGGTTCTCGGCCTTGAAAATGAAAATTTGGCCTTGAAAAATCCTTGAAAAGTGCTTGAATTTAGGTTTCAGATTTCTGTTTGAACCATGGTACAGAATCAGACGCCGATATTGACACTCCAAAGAGTTCCTAAAACAAACTCTCGAAAGTACAAAGAAAACTATAGAGAATACTGGCCATGCCTCGGGCCGTCCTAAAAAGGAAACACGTTCGCTGTTCAACATGTAACGTCGATTTTTCGTGCGCTCATGGAGGAAAAAATGACTGCAAGCGACACATTGACTCGCAGAGCTACATTAATTGGAAGATCAAATCTTCAAATAAAGACATTTCCACTATGATGCAAGTATCTAGCTTGGAGGAGGACTTGAAAACCACCAATGCGGAGGTTATTATGTGCGAGTTAATTTCAGAGAACAACTTGTTTCTATCAACGGAGAAGACCTTGAATAAAACGCTGAAAGTTATTTTCCCCAATTTGGAAATCGCTCATAGTAGGTTATAATTTAAAAAAAAAAACATGCATAAGGTTTATTTTATGAGGTAGAGCTCTTTTTACAATTGGTAATAAGCTATTTGAAACAATCTACAGCTTCAATCTCTATCATATATGTGCATGTCGTACCTAGTCTTTTATGGTACCTATTAATTTAGCATTTTAATGGATCTCAAAAAATGGTGTCAAAATGTATGTAGTGGTAATGGTTTGAACTGTTTGAAGCTGATTTATGTTAGAGGAATTGTCAATTTTATCTCGTCAACTCATCATTTGAGACAGTTCTTCAACAATTATAAAAGATTATTACTATCACTGAGGTAGGGCAATCCTCTGTCAACCCTTGGACTAACAAACTAAACACAGGTCTACTTGGCATCCAATGTTCAGCATAACAGAGATACACTCAAAAGACTGAAAGGGGCATACTACAGATCATTAAAAGAATAGTGCATTTTGATGTTATTTTAAGGCCAGTGACATCATGATCATATATGTCATATATAATGAACATGTATTTGTGCTAATTAACCCATTCCCTGAGGAATTATTAATGGGTTAATCAGACACTAGGTTCATTAATTTGTGTTCAGTTTTTGTTAGCTCACCTGAGCGATAGCTCGAGGTGAGCTATTGTGATCACTCAGCGTCTGGCATCCGTCCGTCCGTCCGTCCGTAAACAATTTGTAAACATCTTCTTCTACTAAACCATTGAGCCAATTTCAACTAAATTTCATGTGGAGCATCCCTAGGTCATGGGTCAAAAGAATTGTTAAAAAAAATTTGATCACATAACCAAGATGGCCGCCATGACCATATATGGTAAAAACCTTAAAAAATCTTCTTGTCAGAAACCGCTCATCAGATTTTCAAAAAATTTCACAGGGATGACCTTTGAGGGCTCCCCTGAAAAAGTTGTTCAAACAAATTTGATTCGTCAAAAAACATGGCCGCAGGAGCTCGTTGAACTTTGCATGTTTATTCGTTTTTGCCTATTTTGTGAAAACTTTCAAAAATCTTCCACATTTTTTGTCCGATCCTTTCCAAATTTGCACAGTGTCTTTATATCAATGAGGACATGAACCCTACAAAAAATTAGCATTATGGGTCCATGAAGTACAGAATTACCTCCCCTTGAATTGAGAAAATGGTGTTTATGCAATAAAGTCCAAATTTTTCATCCAATTCTTTCCAAACTTGTAAGGATTTAGCATGGTTCAAACAAGGGAAACAACTACGGTTTATGCATGTTCTTTTTATTACAGATTTGCCTCCCTTTAATTCATTCAAAATCTCATTTTACAGCAGAGATTCCAAATCTGACCTGTAAATGAGCCCCATATTTACTGCTGGTGCTATGTTACCTTTTCCCATTTGATCATTCTTAAGTATTGGTCTTGTAATGCTGCTACTGCTACTGCTAGTACTACTACTACTACTACTACTACTACTACTACTACTACTACTACTACTACTACTTCTACTACTACTACCACTACTACTACTACTACTACTACTACTATTACTACTACTACTACTACTACTACTACTACTACTACTAGTACTACTACTACTAGTACTACTACCACCACCACCACCACCACCACCACCACCACGTCTACTATTACTACTTCTACTACTACTGCCACTACTACTACTACTTTTACCACTACTACTACTACTACTACTACTACTACCACTACTACTACTACTACTACTACTACTACTACTTCTACTACTACTTCTACTACTACTACTACTACAACTTCTACTACTACTACTACTACTACTACTACTACTACAACTACTATTACTACTACTACTACTACTACTACTACTACTACTACTACTACTACTACTACACCACCACCACCACCACCACCACCACCATTCACAGTGACAAAAAACGTATTCACACAATGGCTGCTACTACAACTTATAGCCCATATAGGGGGGCATGCATGTTTTACAAACAGCCCTTGTTTCTATGGGATTTTAACCACAACTGTTCATGTTTATCTCCGACACATATTTTTAGGTCACCTGTCATGAAGTGACACAGTGAGCTTATGTGATCATGTGATGTCCGGCGTCCGTTGTGCGTGCCTGCGTGTGTCCGTGCGTCCGTCCGTCAACAATTTGTTTGTGTAGACAGTAGAGGTCACAGTTTGCATCCAATCTTGATGAAATTTGGTCAAAATGTTTATCTTGATGAAATCCGGTTTGGGATTGTATTTGGGTCATCTGGGGTCAAAAACAAGGTCACTAGGTCAAATAATGGAACAACCTTCTGTAGACAATAGAGGTCACAGTTTTCATTCAATCTTTATGAAATTTGGTCAGAATGTTTATCTTGATGAAATCTGGGTTGGGATTTTATTTGGGTCATCTGGGGTCAAAAACTAGGTCACTAGGTCAAATAATAGAAAAACCTTGTGTAGACATTAGAGATCACAGTTTTCATCCAACCTTTATGAAATTTGGTCAGAATTCTTGATGAAATCTGGGAGGGATTGTATTTGGGTCATCTGGGGTAAAAATCTAGGTTAAATAAATAGAAAAACCTTGTGTTGACAATAGAGGTCACAGTTTTCATCCAATATTTATGAACTGTGGTCAGAATGTTTATCTTGATGAAATCTGGATTGGGATTGTATTTGGGTCATCTAGAGTCAGGAACTAGGTCACTAGGTCAAATCATAGAAAAACATTGTGTAGACAATAGAGGTCATAGTTTTCATCTGATCTTAATGAGTCAGGTGAGCGATTCAGGGCCATCATGGCCCTCTTGTTCATTTTAAAGTTGAGTGTAACATTGTATCATGTATGTAAAAGTGCAGTTAGCACAATGTGAAACCTTTTGTTATAGTGTTGTTTAGAAGGGCAGTTTGGACATCCACTAAATATTAACAGTATAACGTGATAAACAGATTAAATTAATAGAAAATAATTTCATCTAATGCTTTATGTACCGTTTAATTGATATGTGACCCAGTCATGCTGTTTTAATACTCTAAATGATTGAAAAAAATTACAACTACTGACAACAGCCCAGAACTACTGAGAGATGCCATCCAAACTACTGAGAAGCAATCTGTAGGGTTAACAGGTCTGCTATATTTAAAATTTAGTTACACATCATCTGTTTTAAAAAAGCAAGCTTTGCATGCGTAGAACTTGGCATTGCAGACGACAGCAATAATTTCGCGCTCTTTCTTATAACACGGGTTTTACATGGCATACCTGTATTAATGCATAGAGAATAGTTATTATCACGTGACTGTAGAAAAACGGTGTAAATCAGTTCTACAAATAGACATGATAAAATATACATGCACTGGATTTTAATTGTTACTGCATCAAATTATTAACGGGTTTTGTTTTTCACAACTTACTCGCCGTAAGTAATTTTACACTGCTCACCAATTGCAATTAACTTCTCATAAGTAATGATTGTTTACAGTACAGTAAATAGGTGTGATGATGATGCCCGAAACCGCCTTTAATGTACTGCTTTATTTACCGGTTCTATATCACGTATTAATGCTACAACTGTGATTCATTGTAAATAAACTCGGTGACCGACGTCAATCAAAAATAATAATCGCTATATAACCCCGCCTCCATAAGCATTCTCGTAACCGATTGGATGTTAAATATCACAGTTTGGCGACTGGAAAGTTACCCGAAAATTTCCCGTGATGCATCTGTAGGTATACATGACTGTGTTAAGTGGCTTGAATATATGATACGGGCATCCGGTTATCTCTTATCAGTGGACTATCTATTACCACCTCTGTAGCCAATTTTGTAAATCTGGATATCTCTTATACCGCAGATAATTTTTGGTTATCTACAAAAAAGATATCATAATATTGAAGCAAACCACAAGTTATCCGCTGGATAAGATTTATCCAAATTTATTCAATTGGCTACTGGAGCTTTTATGGCGATTACATGTGGAAATCGGTACAGAGTTCTCTTTAAAAGTAGTGAATAATATATACTTATACAGAAATATCAGGGGTTTTTGCAATCGCCATTTTCATTCACATTTTAAACTTTAATCGCTAGCTGAAAGATTCAATCGCCTTTGGTAATTTTGGCAATCAGAAACGACAACATAGGACTAGTCATTCGTTAGATTAAAGCAATATTGACACCGAATAATTTGAGAGCCGATTTACTATCCTATGTCAAAATCATGTATCTCTTTAACCAACTTAAGCCCCCGCTTAAGGCAGAGCGCTGTTGTATTGGCCTATGAGAGCAAACACTTTGCATGAGCCACAGCGCTGACAGGCATGCAATACATGCTATAAAATTATGCAGATGAGAAATTACGTTGCTGCCGTGTGTGACAGTTTGTTGTCTTTGTCATCTACCACACCCATCAGCCCCTAGGTTTATATTTCAATGATTGCATCACCTCAAATTACTTAGACGATTGATGATGGCAACAGGGTAGAATCCTCTTGGAAATTGTGTATTGTGTGCATAATATCACCTCTGATAATCACAGGCGCCACCTCTTTTTTGCAATGCATTAATAAATGAGCCAAATATACTAATTCCGCGATGGCGCTTAAGACTAGATGTTTTGAAATTTCACAGATTATTCTCCAAGTTGAGTGGGTTTTATATGTTTTTACCAACATATTTTGCATTATTTAAAAATTGGGCATGTAATGTGATTCAGCAAAGATCAATTCATCCACAAAATGTACAGAAATATTCCATAGCAACCAATTTGGTAATGTATGGACCTTTATAAGCTGATGCATGGTGGAGTTTTTGAAAAATTCGATGTCTTGTCTATCTGACAAGCAAATTTGCACCTTATTAGTTCGCAACCGACCTCAAACGATTGTGTTCAACATTATACTAGTTGCTGCATGAATAAACACACTAGCATCTTGCAGATCTAACTATTATTTTTTGTGTTTTTCCAAAAAGAGGGAGCCAATGCCAAGGAGTTGGCACTAATGATAGGAGGTGGTGGCACTGCATGATATATGAATCCAGTGTTTTTTTATGGCAATTGGGGGCTTAAATTCCCTCAAGAAAGAGTATATAATTCTATTTTTCCCCAATTTTTTACAAAAAATCCGCTCCAGAAGTTAACAATTTTATTTTTTAAAAGAACTGTCTAATGATAAATATATCTCAAATGTATTTCATAAACAACTAACAATGTATATAACTATAATTAATATGATTTTGAATTATAGTTTTTTCCAAATCAGTAGACTTTTCACATGGATTGCATTTTTTTCCTAAAATGGTCAGGAAAAGGCCTGATGTATCTATATTGTGTAAATATGTGTTGATAAAAACATTCTAATTGGTCAATTTTATTGATAAAAAATGCTCAAATTTGTCATTTTATCGATTAAAAAAATCCCAATCAGGGGTTCTGAAATATTTTAAGAGTCTACTTGTCCACGGACAAGCTGGACCCACAAATTCACTTGTTCGTACCAAAGAAGTACTTGTCCGTACTTTTAAGATAGGTAAAGAAAAGATCATTACTGATTAAGCAAATGATACAAACATACTTTTATCTCCTAGAAAGGAAACTCCTTACAAAGTTTACATTTACACACACCGGCAACGTTTTCAAGCCAAGGGAAATCATTTAGCCAAGACTTAACAAATTCTCGTTTCCGCTTGGCGTCATAGGCTTTATCATATTCATACTTGTTTTTTTCTCGTCTTCTCCGACGCCGAACTGATTTTATCATTGGTCTGATTTGCGTCATGGCTTGACGTTGAAGTCATTTTATTTAAAAAAAACATATAATGTTCGCTGCATGTCGGTTGAACATGTATGAGGCCATTTGCAATTTACAAAAAATGTTATCTGATGCGTGATTGACTGTTGCTTTAGACATGTGTGCTGGTTTCTCTACTGAAAATGTTATCTTGACTTATGCGTGATTGGCTGTTGCTATATACGCGTGGACTGGTTTACTACATTAAATAATTATTGTTGGAAAATTACCTACCTTGCTGTTGAAACGTGTGCCAGTCCGCAGATAAATCATTAGCTATTTATATAAACTTTCGTTTTTGATTTTCGGAAAATGGAGTAGTTACGTTGTCAAAAAATGTTTACCACGGAAATTTTACTCGTCCCCGGACAAGCCAGCTTTGAAAAACTGCTTGTCCGGAAGGGGAAATTGACGACTCGGACAGCTTATTTCAGAACCCCTGCCAATTATTTTAAATTGGCTAGGAAAAACGGAGACAGTGCATGACAGCTGAACTCTCTGAAACTAATGTTGAAAAAATCATTGCCTTATAATGATATATATTTAAGAAAAAGGACAGAGCAACTGTGAATTTTACATTCATACATACATGTGTATCCATATAATAAATATCATAACATATACAAGAGTGAATTTTGAGCTCACCTGCTTGCTCAGGTGAGCTTTTGTGACCGGTTTTTGTCCATTGTCCGTCCGTCCATGCGTCCGTCCATCCGTCCATCGTCTGTCATTCCACATTTGTTCGTAAACACTCTAGAGGTCACATTTATTGTCAGATTTTCATGAAACTTGGCCAGAAGATTTGTCCCAATGATTTGGATCGAGTTCAAAACTGGGTCATGCTGGGTCAAAAACTAGGTCATTAGGTCAAAAAAAAGAAAAGCTGTGTTTCAACCAACTGATCTTAAGGTGTAATGAGTATTGAGATATATGATATGATATATTTTGTTGTAATGGGTATTTATGAATCGCCTAAGATAGTGACTTTCACCACCAGGGGATTAGGACGGAGTGACAAAGAAAACCATCCGAGTGAATTGGACATTTATTTCAAAATGTTGTAAACTTTAACAAAAACAACTAATATTTCCTTCTACCCTGCAAGAAAAACTGCCTTATTACATGTAAATGAAAAAAAGACAAGAGATGTGTTTGTCAGAAACACAATGCCCCCTAATGGGCCGTGTTTTTTTGCTCACCTGATTGCTCAGGTGAGCTTTTGTGACAGGTCTTTGTTCGTCTTCTGTCCGTCCATCTGTCGTCCACATTCGGTTTTTAAACACTCTAGAGGCCACATTTCATGTCCGATCGTCATGAAACTTGGTCAGAAGATTTGTTCCAATGATATCTCGATCAAGTTTGAAACTGGGTCACGCTGGGTCAAAAACTAGGTCACTAGGTAAAAAAAATTCAAAACCTTGTAAACACTGTAGATGTCACATTTCATGCCCAATCTTCATGTAACTTTGTCAAAATGTTTGCCTTAATGATATGTTGGTTGATTTCAAAAGTGGTTCTGGTCCGTTGAAAAACATGGCCGCCAGTGGGCGGGGCAGTTTTCCTTATTTGGCTATAGAGAAACCTTGTAAACACTCTAGAAGTCACAATTTTTGCCCAATCATGAAAGCTGGTCAAAACATTGGTTTTATTGATATCTAGGATGAGTTCGAAAATGGTCCGGATCAGTGAAAAAACATGGACCCCAGGGGGCGGGCATTTTTCTCTCTATATATAATAGTGAAAACATGTTAACACTCTAGAAGTCACATTTTTGGTCCAATCGTCATGAAATTTGGTCGAAATGTTTGCCTTAATGATATGTTGGTTGAGTTCAAAAGTGGTTTTGGTCCGATGAAAAACATGGCCGCCAGTGGGCGGGGCAGTTTTCCTTATATGGCTATAGAGAAACCTTGTAAACACTCTTGAAGTAACAAGTTTTGCCCAATCATCATGAAAGTTGGTCAAAACATTGGTTCATTGATATCTCGGAAGAGTTTGAAAATGTTCTAGATCGGTGAATAAACATGGCCGCCTATATGTATATCCCCGGGTGTACTTTGTCCAGGGTTTTCCATGGAAATCCATGGAAAATATGAGGCTGGAGTATTCGGACTAAGTTTCCAGCCTTTTCCAGCGTCAATATTTAAAAAAAAGGGTGGAAAATTGTCCATGGTATGTGAAAATAGCCTGGAATAGTTTCCATGGTTTTCCAGGCTCCCTGGAATAATTACCATGGAACAATTTCCAGGGTTTTCCAGCCAGCATGGAATAAATACCGTCCGAATACTCCATGTAATCTGGAAAACCATGGATTTTTTTCCAGGGTTTTCCAGATTACATGGAGTATTCGGACGGTATTTTTTCCATGCTGGCTGGAAAACCCTGGAAAATGTTCCAGGGTTTTTCTTTGTTTAATATTCCATGGATGCCTGGTATAACATGGAAAATTGTCCAGCGTTTACCATGGTCACTGAATAGAAAAAGAAATTTCTGGTCTAAAAACAATATTCATGTATTAAATGAATACAATACTCACAGCTTAAATAAATCATAATTTAAGGTTAGATTAAAACAAAACAAAAAATCAACATAATGCCTTAGTTTCTTCGATGTATTATTTTGTTCACAATTCATCAAAATATAACATCAGATTACAAATTGTGTTACATTTATTTAACAAATTATTCAGATAAAAAAAGTGTTGTTTAATACATGCTTACAAAGCCTCTAGGTCCATTATCATAAATCAGGCCCTTACATAACAGAACAGGCGCTACTTTAAAAGTTAAAAAGTATAATGCAACCTTAACAACATGTATTCAAAGTAACAAAATACAAGCAAGTCAAGTAATATACAGTAACAATTCACGAACCCTGTACAAAGGATATACAAGAAACAAAATGAAAAATTAAAGTTATTTTAGCTACTTCATGTTTGTCACAATATATGTAGCTGCCCATGAGCACAAGGATACTATTTTTCTCAGCTACTTTCACTTTAATGCAATTTAGGTGCTGAATTTCATTAAAATACTTTTTTATAATTTTATTGTTCAAAGAAATTCAGAACATAATGCATGTACATGTATTACTTTCCAAGTGACAGTTTAAAATATAATTGCAAGTCTAAAACTTGTGAAGGCAGCTTAGTAAATTATAAGTACCCAGGTGGGATAAAATTACAGTTTTTAAAAACTTTTTTGTTAATTAGCTAGGCTTCAGTAGGTCGTGGATCTTTTATAGAACTTGTACTGCTGTTATACTGTACGGCTCCTGCATGATCTCTGAAAGAAACACAAAGCAAACAATATTACAAGAAAGTCATAAGTTTTTTACATTTATCTGTAAAAGTAAATGTGCAGCAATCATATGATTGAATATCTATACTTCAATGCTCATTCATATTTTAATATATTTTAGATATTTCATATCACTGCTCAATTCGGTACATCTGGCTTTTTTGTATTTGAGCGAACATTTACGATCCTAAGTAGTTAGCAATTATTTCTTTTCCATTTACTGAAATTTATTCTCTTAAAGTTTGCAAGCGGGCTTTAATCTACTTGCAAACAGGCAACCACACAGGAAAACTGAGACTTTCAAGTGAATAAATTGGTGATTTAACTTATATTTTTATATGACTCTCTTTTATTTTGAAATTTATATTGTTGTTTTCTTAAATGCCCCAAAACGGGGTACACTAGCATGTATCTGGAAACTCACACATATATAGGAATTTTATATTCAGATATTGCTATATGAAAGTTATGCTAATTTGCTAATTCATATAAAAATAACCTGTAATTGAAACTAGACCAAAATATTGGATACCAAAAAGACAAAATACTTTCAGGTGGTTAACACTTAATTACTTATATGAGCCCGGGGCATAACAATATTTACTATGAATTTGTGGCCATGTTAGTCCTCTTGGTAAATGCGCCAAAAGAGCCGCTTTGCTGTCTTGGGTTATTTCCCTGCCAAACTCTGCAGTATCTTCCATCAACTGGTCAGCTACAGTTAAAGCACATAATGAAAATGTATATAGAAAATAATTCAAGTATTGTTTTAAATATTTAGTAAAATGGTCTTTAAATAATAACTTACAATGAAGTTAATACATCACAAAGCATAGCATAACAAAATTTGTAGGTATGATTAGTACAAATTTATTATTGCTATAATTAGAATGATGTGTAATTCTATTGGTATGAAAATGCACAGTGAAACCTAAAAAACAATGCTATTGGTTTAATTAATTTATTTATAAACATTAACAGCATTAATGAGCATTGAGTTCTCATCATGCACAGCACATAACTCCCTTAGCCTCAGTTCCCTAGCCATGCATTATAAACTTCCGATACTACATTCAAGCTTATTAATATCTCCACATAGGACTTCCTTTATCAAGCTGCAAACTGCACTTAGTGAAAATGTGTGTGACAGCTGCTTTTAAACTTCTATATTTGCCATACTTTTACCTAAAATGTCACATAAAAAAGGTCTACAATGATGACATAAGAAGAATAAATTTAAAGGAATATTTAGAAATAATGAAAAGCACAAACCTTCAGTTGTTGTTCTATTCCTAGACAGACTTCTGAAACACTTGTATGCATCACTTTTTAACAACATTTCATGTCACTTTCCAAATGATATCCATACATTATAATTTTAAGAAATTCTTGTTAATGGAAAAACTCATTAACTCTACTGTTTGTGAACATTACATTAACTTCATTTTAACAACAAGTTTAACCTGCATAATTATTTTCTGCAATACGCCAGAATTTCAATCTAACAGGTAAACTTTCTGTATTTGAACTCAGCCAATCAGAAAAGGCTGTGATATTTTATAACCAATAGATTAGCAGCAGACATATCTGACTCACACACAGGTTTATCAGATAGTTTGTTAATTGCAAACCTGGACTGTAGTTAAATATTGAGTGTGTATACACCTTGAACAGGGTTAAAGAATTTAAACTTGTAGACATTGCTTTGAAAGTTACTACTATTACTTCTACTACTAGTACTACTACTACTACTACTACTTCTGCAAAACTACTACTACAATTACAACAGCCACAACAACAACAACAACAACTACTACTACTACTACTACTACTACTACTACTACTACTACTACTACTACTACTACTACTACTACTGCTACTTCTACTTATACTACTACTACTACTACTTCTACTACTACTACTATTACTACTACTACTACTGCTGCTACTACTGCTACTACTACTACTACTGCTTCAACTACTACTACTACTACTGCTGCTGCTACTGCTGTGGCTGCTACTACTCCTGCTGCTGCTGCTGCTACTACTACTACTGCTACTGCTGCTGCTGCTGCTACTACTACTACAACTCCTGCTGCAGCGACTACTACTACTACTACTGCTGCTGCTGCTGCTGTTACTACTACTACTACTACTACTACTACCACTACTACTACTACTACTACTACTACTACTACTACTACTACTAGTACTTCAACTACTATTGCTACTACTACTGCTATTACTACTACTACTGCTACTGATGCTGCTACTGCTACTACTGCTGCTGCTGCTACTTCTACTACTACTACTTCTACTACTACTACTTCTACTACTACTACTGCTGCTGCTGCTAATGCTACTTCCTTAACTACTACTACTACTGCTGCTACTAGTATTGTTATTATTATTTATACTACTATTGCTACCGTTACTGCTACTATTCCTGTAAATGCTAAAACAACAACACAATAATAACTGCTACTACTGCTACTGTCATTTAAATTTGCACCAATAGTATAATTATAAGTAGTTTAACTGCTTATACAACTTATACAACAACCACTTTTACTTCTACTCCTACAACATATTCTACTGCCAGCCTCAGCATTACTACTTCTACCACTACTACTACTACTACTATAACTACTACTATTTCTGCCCAAACTATGCACATTGTTTTATGTTTTATTCATATGTTGTGTAAATTGTTGAACTCTGATTTACTTTGAATAAAATGTGTCGCATTTTTATAAGTTATTTTTTCCTCTTATAAAGTCTAAGTTTTTTCCAGGGTCAGCTGAAAATGTTAGAGTCTTTTCCATGCTTAAAAAATTCTATGTTCCACTTTCCATGCTATCTGGAAATATTTTCCATGGTTATCCAGCCTAAATCCAGCGTTTTCCATTCCTTTTCCATGCTTTTCCATCCAAGGCTGGAAAATGCTTGGAAAAAAAGTCCACGTTTCATGGACATTTCTAGAACAAAACCCTGGAAAACCATGGAAACTGCTTCAAATTCCAGGGATTTCCATGGAATTCCATGTTATACCATGGATTTCCAGCCTAAGTTCCATGATTACCCTGGACAATGTACACCCGGGTAGTGAAAACATGTGAAAACTCTAGAAGTCACAATTTTGGCCCAATTTTTATGAAATTTGGTCAGAACATTTGTTTCGTTGATACATGAGTTGATTTCGAAAATGGTTTAGCACGGAACTGACCTCCATGCTCGAGTAATCTCAGATTTCGAGTAATCCATGGTATTATTTGTTTTCACTGTTTCGGTTGGTAATGCTTAACTTCTGACTGCAAACGCTTTATTTACATGTAAGACGGTGCTTGAAAAAGAAAAGGCTTTGTAAAAATCGGTTACAGTACACTCAACTAAACAATAAAAATAATCGTTCATTCATTTAATTTATTCAACATACACATGACACATTATAATAAAAAATATTCAAACAATATTCAATGTACATGAAGCATATACAACTTCCGTTACCCGATAAAGGTAACAGAAGCTTTCCTGATCTAGCTATTTCCCCACAAGTGGGTCCTTTACTAGATTGCTCAGGAGTTTTACAATTTGTAAGACTACTTTCTTTCTGTGTTGCCATGATGCAGCGCAAATGACAAGAAGGAATTCAGTTAAAAGATTCCGATGTCCGATGTACTATCTGCTACGCTCTCGTTTATACCATACATTTTATCATAATAATTGATTGCTGGTAATTATTTAAATATCATTAAAACTGTGTAGGTTTTATCTGCATCTCAAAAGATGACAAGTTGCAGTGTTTCTCAAACTGCGACTAACTTCACACCTAATCAAGCGCTTGATTGCGCTGTTTTTACAACATGAATATTTTTAGCACAGACCAGACGAGAAAGTGTCTATGAATAATTGCCAGTTAATCAGGTGTTAAATGCCTTTCAGGGACTAGCACACATCCTCGAGTTATCAAAAATCGCATGTTTGAGTTATTGCGGGTATTTTTATATAGAAATTAAAGGAAAGTGTTAGGGACTTCCTTTAATGCTCGAGTAATCGCCAGTTTTCGAGAAATTGCCAGCTCGAGTTATTGCAATTCTACTGATCATGATCAATCATCATGAAACTTGGTGAAAAGATTGGTTTTATATATATCTCAGATGAGTTCGCAAATGGTCCTGATCGGTAAAAAAACATGGCTGCCAGGGAAGTGGGACAGTTTTCCTTATGTGACTAGAGAGAAACCTTGTGATTGAACACTTTAGAAGTCACATTTTTTGCCTAATCATCGTGAAACTTAGTCAATATACTGGTTTTATTGGTTTTTCGGACAAGTTGGAAAATGGCTCATATCGGTAAAACACACTTTTTAGCTCACCTGATTGCTCAGGTGAGGTGTTAGGATTTGTCTTTGTCCGCCGTCCGTAAACACACTAGCATTCACATTTCTCAAGCATTCTTTATCAAAGTTGCTGAAAGATCTCCGTCAAGTTTGATAATGAGCAAAATCAATTAATTAATGCCATAATTATTGCCCTTAGATTGTTCAAATTTTCATTATATTAAACACAATCCTTGTAAACACTCTAGAGGTCAAATTTTGTTTCAGATTTAATGAATCTTGGTCATAATATTTCTTTTTGTAAGCAAATTTTGATGTTTGGTAAGGGGGGTCAACTCAAAATATAGGTAACCAGGTCAAATCTTACAAAAACAAAAACACTCCATACGCCAGTGTTTTGGTTCAATAATGATGAAACTTGACCAGGATGTTTGTCTGGACAATATCTAGGGAAAGTTTGACATTTGGTAAAGCTTGAATTAACTGACTCCTCAGTTGAGCGAACTAGGGCCATCTTGGCCCTCTTGTTCCCAAATCTATAGCATCTGCAAATAGCTATGGAATTTGAGTGTTTCTCAAGTAAATATAAAATATTGAAAACATGTATAAAATGATTATGTCAAATAATGATGTAATTAGGACCATTTTTTCTGCAATTGGAGCTTTATTAAGTTTATATTAAGATATAATAGTATATTAAATGACAACATACAGACTGACTGTGTTTTAGATAGACAGTCTATCATTAATGCAAGCCTTATGTTGGCTAACAACCAGCATAGTTTGTCCTATATGGTATGTCAAAAACAACAACAAAATAATCGATTAAATGAAATATAAAGAATGTCTAATAATACACTTTTTAACTGACAATCAAGTGAAAAAATGGATAAAACACTAACACTAACTTATCATCTTGTTTTTGCTGAAAATTCATCCAATAATGATTATATCAGCCCTGTTTTAGATTGTTTGAGAACACGTAACAGTCTGTGATGAAGAGCATATACAAGTTTAAATGTATGTTGTTTTAAATTTTCTATAGTTACAATATCTGTAAAAAAAAGTGGGTGTGTAAGGCTTCTTACAATATATGTTTAAAAAAGTGGGCCCAGGTTTTTGGTATGTTTTAGGACAAACCTGCCTATGAAAATTTTAACATTTTACAGCTGTCCTATTTAGGTGAACTTCAATATGAATATCACTGATCTGCAATCTGAATCACTGAAATTGCTGTTTATGTACACTTTAGTGCACAGTGGCCGGTGAACGTTACCCCACATTGATAACTGGTATTGAATGCATGGATAATACTTTTTGCAAGTAATATATTGTATACAGTTCTTTATCCTGCCAGGAAAAACTGGACTGAAGTAAAGACATCCTTCGAAGAGAGGGATACAGAATGCAGAGAAGTTTTGGCCGTGGAAAAATATTTTCGCGCCTGCATGACTCAAAAGTGTTTATCAAAAGCAGAAAGTTGCAGCCTACTGGACTTGTGGAAGGGTCGTTGTATGCTAGAACATTACAAAAACTCGTTTACGAACAGTAAGCATACACAATTGACCTGTAGTTGTTTGTTTTATAATGCTCATTATTGTTTGAAGTTGAAGGCATATTCATGAAATTTTCTATTATGTTTGAAGGCTATTACACACATATTCAGTAATTATGTTACTTAAGCACACAGAAGTCATAGGGAGCTTGTTGGATACCATGCTGTCTGCACAAGGTGCGATAGTTTGTCCATGAAATGCTTTTTTTATGTGACAACTCCTTTTAAGCCTTTTGACTGATTAATACGAAAGGACATGGTTCACTTAACACCAAAAAACGCCCAAAAGTTCAATTAAATCAAAATTTAAAAAATGTCATTTTTTTATTTTGTATTCATCTTCTATAACAATTAAATTGCACAAAAAGTCAAATTTTATAAGTTTGCCTCAATGTTTCAATTGAAAGAAAATCATGATAAAAGTACATCACACACAGGAAAATGGCAAATTTACACTAAATTTCTTTGTTTCATCAACATCAGCGCGCGAGAACACAGTGACAAACTTTGTCTTAAACAATTACAAAAACAACAGACAAAATACTATATTTTTGTGACAGTGTTATTGCTCGCTCATATCTAACTTAAAAAAAATGTGTTACCCAGTGCTGATCTCCGAGAACCCACCATGCATGATTGAACCTATCTTTTAAACCCTATATATAAAAAAACACTACTTAAAATACCACTTATAATTTCCAAAATTTATTGGATGTTTTAAGTCTGAAATGGAATAATAGTGATCTTATCAATGTTGGTGTTAAAAAAAGAAGCCATATGTAACGATTTTGGGTACGCGTCATTCGGAAATAACAGGGTACGAATAGCGTCGGTATCCAATGTAAACAGTGCAGACAACGCATTTTCCAAAGTCAGAGATACCCGATATCTTGAAGGTAAGTTGGCATTTAGATAAGCAATTATTTTTATATTTAAAACATGATGGTTTACCAGTTCATGGTCCATAATTATGGCTTACTTTATCGTATGATTATGATACAATCCATTCTAGCGATCACGAACGATTTCACTGTTTTACTGGTTAGTGAGTAGTTCTCGGTTGTTGTAAAGAGCTTTGTTTAATAACTTTTTTAATAATATGAAATATTTTATAAAAAAAGTTACTGATACATTCTGGGTTCTTCATTTTCAAGCATTAGAGCAAACGAAACATTTTTGATATGCACATGCGATAGTACGAGGGTCCTATTTGGGATCATTAAAGGAAGGTTATTTCCACTGAACAGACATACATGTACTTACCAGACATTTATATAAATTGAGTTATTGGAAACAAATTAAAGTTAAAATGAAACTTTTCTTAACAATTTAAGATAACATTAATACATCAATTTGATTGTGGAAAATGTCGTCTTCTGCGTGTGTAAATAGAGTTTTAATTTGTTTTCCAATATCAATGCAAACAAAGATCTTTTAATAAACAGGTTTATTTTAAGATCTTTGATCAAACGATAATATCCTTTTTCAAGGGGGAAAATCTATCCAGTGAGTATTTAATGTTAACTGAGATTTTCTGCTATTTCTTTCAAATGTTTACTAGGTAGATATCTGTATATAACAAAAAGTGCCGAGTTTAAATGTACAAAAGCAATAATTTTAATACTGTTTGCGTATTAGCAACAACAGTTTCTGGTAAAAAAAAGATGTAAAGTATAATACTCACCGCTCTTATTGATCACCGTGACTGACACTGTTAAAAACTATCTGTGAAGGGTCTTGCCTGCTCTAGATCCAACAGACAGTAATGTCATTTGTTTTTAATGTCGTGCCAAAAGCTACAAGAATGCCCAAAAGCCTAGGCAATGTTCAGGCAACATCAGCAATGACCCGGACTACCAACCCCAACAATCTACATCCAGACAGCCATTTAGCCCATTATCGGTAAGTAGCCCTTAGATCTATTTACAGTGCTTTTACCTCTGTAAAATAGTATGTAAAGGAATCTTAAATCCTTATATGCAGTCTTTTAAAAAGGCATGTATTTTCAGCTTGTAACAAGCTGAAATTCATTCTTTTCAGAAAAAGGTAATAAGCATGGGTTTTGTATATTGCTTCACAGAATAGATATCAATATTGTAGCGCCCAGCTCTATAGGGCTTGTAATTGTTGGAAAGTAACATCAGTGTAAATCAAAAACAAGTCTGTACGTGTGACGCTTTACTTTTTATTTCTCTGCCATTGAATGGCTTGTTATATAGCGTCAAAATTCAACTGTTACAGTTCTTGGCATATAATGTTAACAAATAAACAATGCCTTTTAACAATTTGAGTGTCCACGTTGTCTTTTAAGGTTAAAGTCCACTAATAAATTAAGCGCAATGACACAGGCTTATTAAATATATAAAATAGTAGCAAAAAGCGAAAAGGAATTACAATTAAATTAAATATGTTTCTTATTCTTATTCAGATTTATCAATAAAACGTACTTTAACAATGATCGTTTCTGTTACTGTAATATTCCGCTTAAGATGTTATGCGACAAGTGTTTAATGTTATGAAAGTTTTAAGTGTTTTGAATAGTGAAACCGCTCCTTTTATACCCATGGATGGACAAAACCAAAAACTGGACAAAGACCAAATAAAACCCACTTAAAACCCGTTTATGTCCCATCCCCAAAAATGCCCAAATAATGACCAACAAAAAGAATGCTCAGTCCCAAAAATAACCCATTTAAGGAATGCGCTCCATGGATACCGGGAGGAAGCGGTTAAGAACAGTCGCCATAATGGAAATTGATAAAAATCAATCAAAATTACTTAAACAATCAATATTTGACAGTAAAACCTACAGAATTCATAATTGAGATTGGTATTTTCATCTTTTCTCCGCCAGTTACAATATTTCAGACGAAAAAAATACAGTAAAATTTAACCTATGTCCCAGCATTCAAGACAAAGTGGTGGAACACATGTTGACAACAATGAACTTTCTGACAATAAAATTGGATTTAAAAGGGTAAAATACAGTGCTTTACAGTAAACACTGAGCAGTTACCTTTATAATTATTAGTTATATGAAATACTTGAGCAAATAGTGTCGTATATTTATAACACAGGAAGAATCTTTATCAAACAACAACGATAAAATCATTGGAAAACTTAACACAATTCACTGTACATTTTGTTTAAATGATTGATTATACAATATGCTCATGAGGTAAAAATGTATTTGTGAGTTGTTAATGGAGATGTGGACACTCAGATAAATTGGATAATGTTTAGCTCAGGAAATAAAGTAAACAGGTAAGTACATTAAAAAATTATGAATGTAACATGTAAATGATAAACATATGGTTAACTGTTAAATAACAACAATGTGCGGGGCACATCAATATGTTACAACAGTAATGTAGATCAGTCTGGTTTAAAGGTCTGTTTGCGTTGTATTAATGAATAAAACACTCCACTTTTTCTAAAACAGGATCTTTCTTTTCTTTTTCTCAGATCACCCTGCAAATTCCATCAACCATAAGAAGCCATTCAAGATGTTTTATATGTAAGCGCCCAAATCCAAAACTGATCTCATTGCCAGCAGACGGTCGTTTATCCGCCTTTTTAGATCGCAACATTATTATTTCCACAGATTTCAGATGTTGTCCATCTCACGCCTATGAAGGGACATTGACAGAGACAGCTATAAAGGATATGAAGACTATAACAGAAACATCTCAAATGAATAGAACAGGCGTCAACGACTTGTTACAAAAAATAAGAAAGCTTTACCAACAACATTCAAGACATTTGAATTTTGACAATTTAAGCGATGCAGATTGTCAGTCACTTACAAAGCTAAATCGAGCCCAGTTTAAAGATCTTTATAGTCATCTTTCTGACAAGATAAAAAAACAACAAATAGATCCACCAAAACCAGTATTGGCGTATTCTTATGCAAACTATGTTCCGGTATGTCCAACAGGCTGTTATCGACGATCTTTGGAATCACAAAGTACAGTATAGGCTGTGCAGTATCAACGGTAAGGCATGCATTCACGCGCGGTTTTGTGCCTTTGTATCTTGGCATTGACAGTGTTACTAGGGAATCGCTGATAAATGAACATACAAAGCCCTTAGCGAAGAAGCTGTTTGGCAACCAGGAAGAGAGTTTGATAGTTGTTTTGAATGGCACATACATCTACATCAATAAATCAAACAACTTTCAGTTTCAGCGCCGTTCATTTAGTTTGCATAAGGGAAAGCCATTAGTGAAGCCCATGGTAGTTGTCATGACAACTGGACATTTTCTGACAATAGTAGGCCCGTACATGTCAGACGGCAAGAACAATGACGCAGCAATATTAAATCGCATGTTTTAGACAAACATAGATGATATTAGGGGGCTTTTTAGAGAAGGGAATGTATTTGTTGTAGACCAAGGGTTCCGAGATGCGTTACCCCTGTTGAAGAACATCAGCATTAATGCTGAAATGCCAGCCATTATGCAGAAAGGAGAAAAACAATTGACTACGGGAGAAGCCAAAGCCAGTCGACTAGTAACGAAAGTAAGTATTACACTTACAGGTTATTATAATGCGTAAATTACTCTTGCCGGAAAACCCGTAAATTCTTAACAATTAAACATGGTTAACCTATCAATCCCCATTTCATATTTTAACATAACTGTAGGAGAAGTTAAAAAAAATTAGCACTTGGTCGCAAAGATTTCTATACAAAATATGCTCAAATGCGGAGGACCTGGGGGGCTTATTTGGATTTATATATGTCCTACTGAATGTCTGTCTGTCTGCATGTCCGTCATCTGTTAAGACACACTTTTGTTTTTTATATCTAAGTGAGTCGGCAACAGAATACAATAAAATGTCATACATGTACTTATATCTAAAAATCTTTAATTATCATTTCACAGATCAGATGGGTGGTCGAATTGGCAAATGCTAGAATCAAGGGATTCAAATATCTAGATCATGTGATGCCAAATAGCCAGCTGCCATTTATTGGTGACTTTGTTAGAATTGTTTGTGCCATCTCAAACAAATACTTCCCCCCTTCTAAGTTCCCCAGACCAAATCGAAAAAGATGAATTGATCGCAAAAGATGCTGCAACAAAATGAAAAAGCAAACGAGCTGAAAATGTTAGTAGAAGAGAAAGGCCTTGCTAGGAAAAAGACAATTTGGCGGCCTATTGAAGATTGTGAAGTACAGGGATTTCCGCGTTAAAGTGATGAACAGCTAAGTGAACTAACACTTGGTGTTTACCAATTGCGTTTGAGTTCCAGCTACATGCAAGAGCATACAACGGGAAATTGAGACATTAAAGTGCATGTTCATGAGCAAAGTTTGATTTCTGCAAAATTGCGGTCGCCATACATCTAGCAGAAGGTACATGTTGTGGATATGTCATAGTGAGGATATTGTCAAATCATGGTACTGCCAATGCAAGACTGGATTGCAAGTGGTTGGAATGTGTTCACACATTTCAGCTGTGGTCAGGTTCTTGCCTGCCGGTAGATATCAGCAAAAGGAAAGTTGGGGGTTCGAGACTGCATGGATAAAGTACCTGTCTGATGCTTCTGCAATTTGTATTGATGATTCAAGTTCTAGCGAGAGTGATAGCAAAGTTTTTTAGACTGTTTTTATTTCATTCTACCAGTGTCTCCATGCACATTTCATATACAAGTTTTTAAGTCTTGACTTTGTGTTAGCCCTCTGGGAAATCTTGAGACATAAGTCGATATTGCTCATTTTGACATATAATGTCATTTTCAATCGAGACCAGCTATAATGGAAATGATGCGCATGAATACATGCTTTTAATCAAAATGTATGCCTAGTCATGTTAACAAAAATGTTATGAGCAAACAGTATGTTATAACATTTAAATAAGTATTTACTTAACATATGTTTAAATCTACATGTATATAATTCATCAAACAGATGCAGGGTTGATTTGGTCTATTTTTTAATTGTTTATATTTCTTATCATTCTCGCTTACGCTACTAGCTATGGACGGTTTTCCTTTACACTCTAGCTTGTAAATGGAGACGAAGGCCATTGTAACATAATATATAGAGAATATTATGCTACTGGGTTGTGAAATGGTTGGGAGAATCGACAAATCGACGAGGTTTACTGTCACAACTCTAGTGCGTTCAGTTACAACGAACGTTCGCTAATTATTGTTCGTTTTCGATTCCGTCTTCGGATTGGTTCGCAAAAGTTGGCGGTGAACCCAGCGTTCAATATCGAACGTTTGCAAACTATAGCAAATGTTCGCTGTAACTGAAGCTTGATTGGTCATTGTCGGCTCGGGTACTACTAATATGTACCCCGAGTACTCTTAAGTATACTTACATGTACCCCGGGTACGGTAAATCAGTAGCGTTTTAAGGACATCGCAATTTGGAAAGGAACACAAATGGAGTGCAGTCTTATATTGACACGGTACGATTAAGTATATTTACCGTACCTGGGGTACATGTAAGTATACTTAAGAGTACCCGGGGTACATGTAAGTAGTAGTGCTGCAACAATATACTGGTATATCGGTACATATATAACAATATGCAATCCGCATATTGTATTGCGATACGATTATCATCATACCGTCGAAAATTCTACACAAATTCATCCACAATTCGTGCAGAAAAGCCATCTAAAATAATGATATCAAGGCACAGAGCGTATATTGACAGGAGTTGAATCAAGTATTTGACCCTTACTGTAGTAAATTCAATTTTATGCAAAAATAATCATCAGATTTTATTGGTTTATACGTTATCTTTTTGCTTATTAATTCCTCGTTCAATATATAACTTTTAGTATATTTCAATTTTTATTAATGGATTTATAGCGAGTTAAACATGAGAAATATACATTTTATGTTTTATCATCACGCGTTTAACCTAGTTGATACTTTGTCACGTGACCAGTAGCTAGCGATTAGCATACATCGAAGCGCCGAGGTTATACATTTTGATGTACCCACTAACGTCTTTTTTCTAATTTTACTTTTATTTCTCGGCCGATTTGAGAAATTATATAAAATTAGAAAACCTATGTTTTTTTGTTTTCAGATATATAAATATATATGAAGTTTTACTTCTAATTTGGGCAGCCTGGCGAGTTATAACTTTAACTTTTGCAAATATCGTTTTATAATCTATATTTACAGTAATTAAACATGGTTGTACTTAATACATTTGTGTAGCATTTATATTTGGAGTTCAGTTTTTAAAACTACATCTTGCTTAGGAATGTAGAATTCTGTATACGTTAGAAAAAAAAGATTTAAAAATGAAAGTAAAGAAGGAATTAATTGGTAAGAAAGTAGCGTGCGGTCATAATGCTCCGAACGTTTGGAGTTTCAGAATCTAGGTTGACATGTTCGTACTTAATACCGATTTGTAGCGTTAATATTTGGAGTTTAGTTTTAAAAATTACATCTTGCTAAGGAGAATAGAATTTTGTATACAATAGAAAAAAATGGTTTAAAAATGAAAGTAAGTAAGTATTGCGCGGTCTTAACGCACCGAACTGATGCTACGGTCTTGGCTTTTATGCGTTTGTTTAGATACCGGCCATTAAATTTCCTTTGACATAATTATTATATTTTTTTATGGAATAAATTGAAATATTTTGTTCTAGAAACATATCAATTAAGCTAATTATTAATGAAGCTTAATAAATTAAGGATTTAAGCTCTTGTTTATAACACAGACAGGGTGTTAATTTTATTACGAGACAGCATATATAGCGGACCCTCTTTATATTTTTTGGCCGGGATTTTCAAGAATCTTTAAATAATTTAAATTAATTGATAATTTAACAGGGTTCGCACAGGGCTTGAAAAGTGCTTGAAAACGAGTCCAAGGCTTGAAAAGCCCTTGAACAAAGGTTGGCCTTGAAAAAGTGCTTGAAAAGTGCTTATTTCATGTAAAAAAGCCTTGAAAATGATTATTTATGCTCAAATTACTTTTATCATGGCTTTAATTATTTTACTTAAATCGTTCTTAAGGGAAATATTATGAAAATTTATCATAAATTCCTTTGCGCAAAAAAAGTTGAATACGAAATATAAGTTTCGTACACTATTTAGTACGAAACATTGTGTACATGTCACAGATTATGTGTACTACGTCAGAGGTTCTCCATTGTGATCAATTTTTGCTAGTGAAAACGCAGGGATGGGGAAGTGTCGTTTCAAACCAGGGTGGTTAACTGAATAAGAGGAGAGAGCTGGAAGAACTGGAAAAGGAAATCAATTCTGTTAAAGACAAAATGTTATAGTAACTGACTGCTGTTCAAATGTAATGAACTAGTCTGTTTGATGTGAGCATAGAAAGAGACATATATGTGTTTGTTTGTAATAACTTTTAAAAGTAAATACAGTACAGCCAATGCGGAACAAACGTATTTCGCGATCCGCGGCGGCAAGGGAAACAAGTCGATGCCGCGTCAGTAGGCGGCGGCAAGTCGCATTTCGCCGCAAAACTTCGCATCTGTCCGCCGAGGCATGCCGCGATCCGCGACATGATGCCGAGTCGATGCGCATCATGAAATAAAAAATCTTTTTAAATTTTTTAGTTACATGTAGTTAACAAATTTTGAAAGAACAATTATAATAATAATTAAAATTATAATAAATGTATTGTGCGCGGATTGTATTAGCATATACATGTAAGCATAGTTAATGTGTCTGGCCAATTAAGTTTGTTTCCCGCCCGTAGTGTATGTATTTCACACATAAACAATGTCACATAATTATGTTTTTGCACATACAAGTGGTCAAGGCTCCAGCATATGGTGGATTTATAAATTAATTGCATGTTGATTTTGCTATTATATTTAAGCTGAGAAAATTAGCAGTTTGAAGCCACATCAATAATCAAGACGGTGACGACGTATTTGTTGTTTTGTTAATTATCAGCTTATTATAACTATTGTTTGAATATGTGTATGTAAACACGTTTGATTTTGTTCATATTATACAGATAATATCGCTACTAATTACCCGATAATTCTGTATATTCCAGTTTAAAAGCAAATGCTGGTAAATATTTACGATACACAAACATTCTCGATATTTCCTTAAGTATCAAATACATTTTGGCATGTGTTACTATTCATAGAGATGATGAAATAACGTCTAATCGGGGCTTTTTTTTCAACTGAACACGCGATTTACGCTTGACGTGATGTTCATGTATTTATACAACACAAAATACACCCAAACTTTCCAAACAACGTTCTACATGTCTGCATAATTTTCGCGCGCTTTTTATGAAACAAAGGATATTTTAGCACTGTTTATTTGACGCTAGTATTTGCCAATGGTCGCGTTAGCATTAAAATTCTGAAGTGTGTTTCGGATTACAAATTTAATAATGATAATCGAACGAAACATTAACAGTTGCGCGTAATTAATTCTACGATTCACATACATGTATGTACATGTAGGTGGATATCTTTTCACTCGCTCTGCCGCGTACGTATGCGGCGGATTTACTCCGCTAAATTACGCGAGGTTAATACTGACTCTGCGTCGTTGCGCGGATCGATGCTGATTGCCACGGCGATACGCCGCGTGAACACACGATTCGGCGGCCGCGTACTAATAATCTGGCCGTGGCGTAGCAGCGGATTATGTTTGTGCCGCGTTGGCTGTACTGTACATATGTGAGACTCATTGAGTTAAGGATGGATAACATGTATGAGTTATTGTGGAATAAGTGTAATGTGTTTGAGCAAATAAAAAAACGATATTTACTATGTTAATCTGGTTTGAAAATGCAGTTTTTAAAGGAAACTAACGTACGGTTCTCGGCCTTGAAAATGAAAATTTGGCCTTGAAAAGTCCTTGAAAAGTGCTTGAATTTAGGTTTGAGATTTCTGTTTGAACCATGTTTAAGATAAATAACCTATGATAATTCTACATGATAACCTCTTTGAAAATAAATAACAAACAATGAATGTTTTGACACACATTTTATTTGAAGTATACAAAGCCGAAAAATATCAAGAAGAAAATAATTAGCTTCATTGATATGTTTCGTGAACAAAATATTTAAATATATTCCATAAACAAATATAATAATCATGACAAAGGAAATTAAATGGCCGGTATCTAAACACAAGCATAATCGCCAAGACCATAGCATCAGTTCTCTGCATTTAGGACTGTGCGATACTTTCGTACGCATTCATTCCTTACTTAATTTCATTTTCAAAACCATTTTTTTAACGTATACAGAATTATATTCTCCTGAGCAAGATGTAATTTTTATTACTGAACTCCAAATATAAACGCTACAAATCGGTATAAAGTATGAACCTGTCAACAAACCGTGTGATATTGGCAATTTAAGTTAAAAGTTATTACTCCCCGCGTGCCCAAATCAGAAGAAAAACATAATATATATATATCTAAAAACTACGTAACGTAGGCTTTGTAATGATATATAACTTTTCAAAATCGGCAAAGAAATGAAAGTATAATTTATAAAAAGACGTGAGTGGGTACATCAAAATGTATAACCTCGGCGCTTAGATGTACGCTAATCGATAGCTACCTGTCATGTGACAAAGTATCGACGAGCTATTTGCCGATACGGTCCCGTTTCATATCCGTCTCCTCTAGAGTCCGAGATCAAGGTAAACAAAACAAATCAGTGTTAAGTAAAAATGAATTTTTACGTAAAAAAAGCTTTCTAAAATGTCTATTATACGGAGTAGCGTTGTTGCATGGGAGTCCACAAGATCTGCTTTTGCATGTCATACCAATTAAAAGAGTTAATTGTGTTTATAAAGCATTTTGTACAAAAGGCTAGAATTGCCAATAGGATATAACTGGAACCTTAACAATATAAAGAAGTGAAACTCCAGCTGCTGGAGCAGTATTGAATTTTCATTAAAAACAATTAGTTGGTCCTTTATTTAAGGCAAGTGACCGATTGCCCAAACAGTACAAAACAGCACAATACAGCACAATACAAACCAACATAAACACAAAATATGAATAAAGCTGGGGTCACCGCCTTGGAACGGTCAATGCAAAGCATTGGGGGTTTAAACCTGGTTATAGAGCGCTCAACCTCACACTTGGCCCAGCAATATTCATAATACATTCAAGTGTAAATAAAATTTAACGTCATAGCATTGTAACTCAAATTAAACAATAATAAAAGGGAATTAAAACGCATTCAATTTAATTACTATTTAATTACTCAATTGCATTGAAGATACAAGAGTAACAGAATTACAACTTTTTGACGAACGATCAAATAAAACTATTAACAATTGTCAACTACATTCCTTCTTTATAGAAAAGATTTGAGAATGTAGAATCATAGAGTTAATAGCTCAGATAATCATCGCGCAAATACAGGAAGAAGCAGCAATAATGGGTGTAAAACTTCCATATTACATAGCTTGGTTGTTTATGTGACTGCTAAACAAATTAAAAATAATTAAATCAAACAAGAAACGCCTATCAGAGAGAAAATATAAATAAAATGGAACGTTATAAACCCAATGACCTATGCATGTAGATTACAACTGGGAAAGTCGGTCGTATGACGTCACAAAAATCCATAATGACATAATGACGTGAACAAATTTTAAGGGCAGTACTAAATAAAAATATTAATCGGGCTGTGCTTCTAATAAAACAAGTTTTCGTGATTTAATATTAAGAAGCAAATGAATACAAAACAATACAAAGGTGATGTTCATGTAGTTAAGTTGGTTTTGGTGATTATGTGGTAAGTTATAATTCTTGTACAAATTAGCAATATATTGTTATGAGGGATCATATTTTTTTCGGTTTTGTCGGTCCTAGACCGATTGGGGTCATGAAAGACCGATTGAAAATCCCAAACAGTCCTATTATGTTTGCTAAAATTAGCATGTCATGAAATCGATTACACAGTGAACATGCTAACACCCCCTATTTACATTCTTATCTTGATTAGGTGTGATATACCATTCGCTGCAGTCTCTAAACCGGTCAGGACCAGTTATTGCATTTCAGCCGACCTGTATGACCCCAAGCAGCGAAGATTCGCGCGGCTGTGTATTAGTCATGCGTGAATAACCCTTGTCAATATCAATCGATAATTTCAATGGCTTATTCCTAGCACACTAATTAATTGGTCCGTAACGTGTACTGGTCCACAATGAAATCGTTGACAGTTACTTCGGAGATGGAAATCTTGATGTTATCCTGGTGGAAATAGTGCATTTTATGCATGAAATAGTAAACTTTCATATAAACAAAGAAGAAAATCGAATAATCTGCAATAATTGTGGGCAAACCTTATACACTGAAAGCACGCGCTGTAACTAAACAAAACATGCCGATACATTTTCCACCAGCGTAATAATCCGGCAATAAATGAATGAAAGTCGCGGATCTGATCAACAGAACAGCCGAAAGTTATTTTATGGGCAGAACTTCACACAAGTACTAGAGAAAAATAATATACATTGCATATTAAAGCTGTAGTAAAAATCGAGTTAGAATCGAAATAATTCGTGTACTTTATTGTTTGTTGTTGAATAACCACAACCGGAAGTTTAGATGCGTGGTATCAAATCACACAGATTAATTATATTGACAACGATGAAAAAAAGTCAGATAAAACAGCACACAAAACACGGAGCGTATATTAACTCATCTAGAGTCCGTGCACGAAACAACAATGAAATAGCAAATGATAAAACCAATTGAGAAAACTCGTATTTACCGCTTGAAAAATGCCTAAGGAAATTTAACTTGTACTTTTATTATACCACCTTTATGAATGGCAAAATCAATTGTAAATATTTTAGCATAATTTGTCATGATTTCGGATATAAATTTTCGGACACATTTTCCCCAGTTAAATCCAGACCGATTGATGTTGCTGGAAAATATGATCCCTGATTGTTATATATTGCAATAGTGTTTTTTGAACTGACAATATATTGCAATACGGTTTATGGCGTATTGCTGCAGCACTAGTAAGTTGTACCGGAGCCAACAATGACCACTCAAGCATAACTGAATGCACTAGACTTTGGGTTTGCTAGCGAACTACCTCCCAAGAGGGTTCGCTTCGGTTCGCGGCAAACTGAGCGTTCGATAGCAAACGTTTGCTGTAACTGAACGCACTAGAGTGTCATGCCACAACTCAATATACTAATATTCTATTAATCTAGTAACTCTTCATAAATATTTTAAATGAAATAGGCTTTATTTTCATGATAATCAATAAAAGAGACTTACACCTTGAAATGTATTTGACCAGACACTGGGACGCATGTTAATACCGATTTTTCTCACATATACAAGTTGACTGTTTATTCTACTAGTTTAATTCTTCTTATCGAAAGAAGTTGACAAAATAAATGAGAAGTGTAACCTATAATGAAATTGAAATCTATTATCGGCCTTATTTACCAAAACATCTTTAAACAAAATTCGATATGGATCGATCTAGACAATGTTTTGACAGTGGAAAATGTTACATAAGTGCAAACGTAATTAAGCGCTATAACGGCATGGTAAATGACTTCATAAATGAGCGCCATTTCATTGTGTTACTAGGGGTTGTTTATTCACCAGTTTTGACGTCATAGTTAAGTATATTGCAAAACGAACGTCATTTAAAATAAATAGACATATTGCAATCATTACAGCATAAATATTGGGAAAATCTGAGGTTGGGCGTTTTTTGGTGGTAAGTGAACCATGTCCTTTTCTTTAACTAATCATTCTTGGATGAGTCTCTTTGACAGTTGTTCAAATTGTTCTAGTTCATGTGATATGAAGGTCAACATTAAAATTGAAAAAAATGAAAACTTTAAAAATGAAAACCACAAGGGTCGGGGCTTTCATATTTGGTCCGTAACATGTTTTTCTCCAAATCATGCCCCTGGGTTCAAAACTGGCCATGTTTCAAGGTCACATGATTTATTTAGATTCAAATGCAAAATGATATAAAAATCTTATAAAAAAGGAATAATGCCCTAGGGTTTGACCATGACCCGCCTTAGAGCTATCTTGTTTCCCTTAAATAAGTTATAGAAACACAGATCTCAAGAGAACAAAAGATTGCCAAGCAATATGGTTCCATATCGGTGAAACTATACCATTGTCAGATTTTTATTTTTTTTATTTGTTGCCATAGCACCCAGAATTCTTGATGTAGGAACAAAATGAAATGATGTGCATAATCTCCACATTGTCATCTATCCATGTTTGAAGTTATATGAACAAATATCAAGAACTTTTTAATTTATCGCAGGATCAAGAAAAGTGTGACTGACAGACAGAGCGCAAAACTTAAGTCCCTCCGGTTTAACCGGTAGGGGACAATAAACAAACATAAATGTCACCATTTATAAGCATAGAATGCATTCAGATGGTAACAGTTGTAATTGTTTATCAAAGCATATATTAATTTAACAGCTCTTTTACTTCTACTCTCATTTGACTGCAATTTAATTGTCCCCTACCAGTGAAACCGGTTTGCGCTCTGTCTGTCAGTCTGTCTGTCAGTCCGTCACACTTTTCTGGATCCTGCGAAAGCTTTAAAAATCCTTCATATTTGTTCATGAAACTCAAAATATGGACAGGTGGCAATATGGAGATCATGCAAGTCATTTCATTTTGTTCCTTATAATGTCGAATTCTGGTTGCTATGGCAACAAATAGACTAGAAATATTGCTGAAAATGGTGGATCCTGCGATAACTTTAAAAGTTCTTCATATTTTTTCATGAAACTTGAAACATGCACAGATGGCAATATGAAGATTATGCATGTCATTTCATTTTGTTTACGTCAAGAAATTTGGTTGCTATGGCAGCAAATAGACTAGAAGTATTGCTGAAAATGGCGGAGTTTCAACGGTAGGGTACTTCATTGCTTTGCAATAGTCTTGATCATGATAGTTCAGTTTACTTATACTAGTGCACTTAGAAGTAAATTTTACCTTCCTATAATTTATGCAGAGGGATCATTTAATGATTTTTATAAATAAAAAATTGTGTAAACTTAGGGATTAAGAATATGCCAACTTTTTGGGTGCACAAATATTATAAAATGTTGTTTTGTGAGGACTGAAATGTACACATTTGTTTAAATTAAGATGTTAAAATAAAGCTATACACATATCTACAATCTACATTCTTGATAAATGTTAGCAAAATTGTCCTCATAGCATGTTTTGCTCAGAATGCATAGTTTGTCATTATGTGAAATCACTGTTATATTTGGCCTATATATATATATATGAGCAGAATGATCCTAAACCATGGTCTTTGTAATTATAGGCCAAATTCTATTCTAAATATGGCACTTTATTATAGTTTCCATATAAAATGTGTTATTTACAAATGTGATATCTCATCTGCATTTTTAAAATGATGTCCTAAATGTGTTTACCAAAGTTAATTTGTCGAGATAATTAAAAAACAAATACTTATTGATTTCTTACTTTTCTAGCTCCACTTGCCAAAGGTCAGCGGTGCTTATGTCATGGTCCTGTGTCCGTCGTGCAGGCGTTAACTTTTCCTTTAAACATCTTCTCCTAAACTACTGGTCCAATTCTGATGAAATTTCTTAGGAATGTTCCTGGGATGAACCTAGCTCTTTCCAATTTGTTCAAATTATGCCCCTGGGGGTCAAATTTGACCCTGCCCTGGGGTCACAAAATTGCTTATATAAGGCCTATTTTGTGAAAACGTGCAAAATCTACTAGTCCATAACCATTAGGCCTA
Source organism: Dreissena polymorpha (assembly GCF_020536995.1). Taxonomy (NCBI): domain Eukaryota; kingdom Metazoa; phylum Mollusca; class Bivalvia; order Myida; family Dreissenidae; genus Dreissena; species Dreissena polymorpha. The sequence continues at coordinate 36,024,084 of NC_068370.1, forward strand.
GGGCTATCAAATTTGGTATGTAGAGACATCTAATAGTCCATTACTAAATTTGTTCAAATTATGCCCCTGGGGTCAAATTTGACCCTGCTCTGAGGGTCACAAAATTGAACATATGCTTATATAAGGCCTATTGTGGGAAAACTTTAAAAATCTTCTGTCCATAACCGTATGGCATAGGGCTACCAAAATTTGGTATGTAGTGACATGTATTAGTTCTCTTCTTAGTTTGTTCAAATTTTGCCCCTAGGGTCAAATTTGACCCTGCTCCGGGGGTCACAAAATTGAACATATGCTTATATAGGGTCTGTTTTGTGAAAACTTTACCAATCTTTTCGTCCATAACCATTGGGCCTAGCTAGGGCTACCAAATTTGGTATGTTGTGGCATCTAATAGTTCTCTACCAAGTTTGTTCACAAACAGGGTCACAAAATTGAACATAATATATAAGGACTTTTTTGTGAAATCTCTAAAAATCTTGTCCATAACCGTATGGCATAGGGCTACTAAATTTGGTATGAAGTGACATGTAACAGTTCTCTGCTTAGTTTGTTCAAATTATGCCCCTGGGGTCAAATTTGAAACTGCCCCGGGGGTCACAAAATTGAATAAATGCTTATAAAGTGCTTATTTTGTGAAAACTTTAAAAATCGTTTTGCCATATCCATTGGGCCTAGGGCTACCAAATTTGGAATGTAGTGACATCTTATAGTCCTCTACCAAGTTAGTTCAAATTATGCCCATGGGGTCAAGTTTGATCCTGCCCTGAGGGTCACAAAATTTAACATATGCTTATATAAGGCCTATCTTGTGAAAACTTTAAAAAAAATCTTGTCAATAACTGTATGGCATAGGGCTACCAAAATTGGTATTTAGTGACAGGTAATAGTTCTCTTCTTAGTTTGTTCAAATAATGCCCCTGGGGTCAAATTTAAATCTGCCCGGGGGTCACAAGATTTAATATATGCTTATAAACGGCTTATTTTGTAAAAACTTTAAAAAATCTTCATGTCCATAACCATTGGGCCTAGGGCTACCAAATTTGGTATGTAGTGACATCTTATAGTTCTCTACCAAATTTGTTCAAATTATGCCCCTGGGGTCCAATTTGACCCTGCCCCAGGGGTCACAAAATTGAACATATGCTTATATAGGGTCTATTTTGTGAAAACTTGACTAATTCTTTTCGTCCATAACCATTGGGCCTAGGGCTACCAAATTCAGTATGTAGTGACATCTTATAGTCCTTAACCAAGTTTGTTCAAATTATGCCCCATGGTTCAAGTTTGACCCTGCCCTGAGGGTCACAAAATTGAACATATGCTTATATAAGGCTTATTGTGGGAAAACTTTAAAAATCTTCTGTCCATTACCGTATGGCATAGGGCTACCAAAATTTGGTATGTAGTGACATGTATTAGCTGTCTTCTTAGTTTGTTCAAATTATGCCCCTAGGGTCAAATTTGAATCTGCCCGGGGGGTCACAAAACTGAACATACGCTTATATGGGGCCTATTTTGTGAAAACTTTTAAAATCTTGTTGTCCATTACCAATGGGCCTAGGGCTACCAAATTTGGTATGTAGTGACTTCGAATTAACCTCCACCAAATTTCTTCAAATAATGCCTCTGGGGTCAACTTCAACCCTGCCCCAGGGGGTCACAAAATTGAATAAACGCTTATAAAGCACCTATTTTGTGAAATCTTTAAAAATCTTCTTGTCAAAAACCATTCTGACTATGGTTACCAAATTTGGTATGCAGTAACATCTTATAGTCCTCTACCAAGTTTGTTCAAATTATGCCCTTTGGGTCAAATTTGACCCTGACCCGCGGGTCACAAAATTGAACATTATACTCTTATATCTTGCTTATTTTGTGAAAACTTTTGAAATATTCTTGTCCTTAACTCTAGGACCTAGGGCTACCACATTTTGTATGTAATGAGATATACTAGTCCTCTAAAACGTTTGCTAAAATTATGTCGCTGGGGTTAAATTTGACCCAGCTCAGGGAGTCACAAAAGTGTACATGTGCTAAAATAGGGCCTATATTTAAGTATTTGCACATGCCGAGAATATTTGTTTCAGCCTTTTTTCAGCAGTGGAGCGATACAGGGCCCTCATGTTTTAATTTAAAGGATACAATGCACATCCAAATAAATTGCTGATTGTTTTTTGACAAAAAATGTATTTCATCATTTCAATGAAGTTAGTTTAAATGATAAAAACATACCTTTTAATTACTTTAAGTATAAAAAAGTTATGTTGATGAATTGCTAAAAACAATTACCCTACAATTAATTATTGTTTATGATCATACTGTAGATCAAGGGATTTGCATCCATCAATAAATTAATTAATTAATTAAGCGGGTGATATCAATTTATCAAATGTGCTTGTTTGTTAAATCATCATGAAGCATACTCGTAAAATTTTCTTAAATGATATCTTGAGGAAATTAAACAATGTCAAGTTAATTGTGAAACATGGCTGCGGGTGGTTGATGGTAGCAATTTTTGTACCCCTGAAGGAGGGAATATAGTGATCGGACTGTCCGTCCGTCTGTCCGTCACACTTTGCGTTTAGGTTTCGAAAAAATGCTCACTACTTCTTTTTCCCTTCAGATACCAACTTGATATTTGGCATGCATGTGTATCTCATGGAGCTGCATATTTTGAGTGGTGACAGGTCAAGGTCTAGGTCATTCTTCATGGTCAATGGTAAAAAAAACAAATCCAAGGAAAGTAATAAGCTTTAAAGAGAGATAATTATCTTTACCTGCCAAATGATAAAAAAATTAAATAAATCAAAGCGGCGCAGTAGGGGGCATTGTGTTCTTGACAAACACATCTCTTGTTATGGCTGTAGTGGAAAAAGTCCTATTCAGAATTATTTAATTCCTTCAGATCTCAGGTGAGCACCTGCGTTATTATCGCCTTTTTTAAAATCATGTGCACAGAAGGTAATAAATGTAATAATAAACACTTTATTATGCTCCCCCAAAACATTTTGGGCTGAGCATATAGTCACCGCTTTGTCTGTCCGTGTGTCCCTCTGTGCACAATTTTTGTCCGGGCTATTTCTCAGCATCTAATGACCAGAATTCAATGGGATTCACTTCCAACAGGAGATGTGCATATTATCAGATGTATGGCCCTTTGAAATTTTCTATAAACTACATATAGTGCAATTCTTGTCTGGGCTATTTCTCCTCAACTACTGACTGGAATACAATGAAGCTTTATGGCAAGCTTAACTATCTTGAGGAGATGCGCATGTTATTAGTAGGTACTGGTTAGATGATTTATTTAGAGAGTTATGGCCCTTTGAAATTTGTAAGTTGCTTAACCATCCATTGTATTATTTTGTCCAAAGTTATGCCCCTCAAGATGTTTCCTTTTATCTGAATATATAGTGCAATATTGTGACAAAAAAAACTTTGGGGAGCATCACCCGTCTTCGACGGTTTCTTGTTTATTTTGAAACAAAAAATGCTCACTTGCATTTTTTGAGCATGATTCAAACTTAATTTTCTTATTCTTTTTCAGCAATGTATTTGAACGTGGGACCACATGGAACCAACACGTCATGCCCTCATAGTGAATTCTATACCCCTGTCAATATGAGCGTGCATACATTACTCAAACTTGGTGGTTTCGAAATGTGGGTCACCAAACATTTTGTAGTGAAACCACAAAGAGGTAAGAGTCTGGTGGTGGTGGCAATTCCGTGCTTTTTTCAACTGATTAATATAACAGGCACATTAACAATTGGATTGACACATTTGACTGGAAATGTATATTGGATTAACATTCATTATCAACACATTTAAAATAGAATGGATTTTCATGCAAAGCACATGTTTACTATCATTGACAAATTTGATTGTACATTAAAATTGAAAGTTACAGATACGGCTGGCACATTTATGCTAGGATGAACAAGATTATTGTTTCTTGTGTACTACCTGAGAGACCTGTGATTATATGTTCACATTACTAGAGGATTTGTTGTGTACAATAGTATTCATGTGCTCCTTGGTAAAAGCTTTGTTTAATAACCTGTTGTGTGCATCAACCTTGCTTCAAGATCACAGTCAACTCTTCTTTTTAATATGCCCCTGATTTGAATGATCTGGGGGGGGGGGGGGTATATTGTTTTTTGCCTGTCTGTTATGTGTCTGTCTGTCAATGTGTGTCTGTCATTGTATGTGTGTGTCTGTCCCAAAACTTGAACATTTTGCCATAACTTTTGCAATATTGATGATAGCACCTTGATATTTGGCATGCATTTGTATCTCATGGAGCTGCACATTTTGAGTGGTGAAAGGTCAAAGTCATCCTTCAAGGTGAAAGGCCACATATATGGTTTCAAAGCGGCGCAGTAGGGGGCATTGCGTTTCACAAACACAGCTCATGTTCAGTGAAAGTTTGTCAGTATCCTGCTAATAACTTTGTTTTGCATGATGGGATTTCAAAATTTGATCATAATCAGGCAGACTTGTCATGTGTAACATACAAAGTTTCCTTCAAGGTCACAGTTGATACTTTTGTACAGGAATAGATTTTGAAATGAAACTTCAAGGTCATTGTTGACTCTTGGATTCTGTGCTTATTCCTTATATTGCCAATAACTTTGCATTATAGGGTTTCTAAATCAATTGACACAAATACTCATCATATCCAGACCATGTGTAAACTGAAACAATTATGTATGTCGGGTAAAAGCTCAAAGTCATGTTGCTCACTTTCAGTTGTGTGTAGTCCTTATATGGCAATATTGGTAATAGATGTTCAAGAAATAGAACTGTCATATATATATCTATTAAGATGTCATGTTGTTTGCACAAGATATGATGCTTGCTTAAAGGTCAATGACACTTTTGTGAAATAGGGCATTGGGAAAAAAATGTCCCCCCATCCAAGCCTGGATGATGGATGGGGGTCATTATTTAAGTGAAGCCGGAGGCTGAGCATATTTAATTTAGCATGTTTCCCAAACTGCTATACCACTGCATCGCTGTTCAAAAAACATGAAAAACATGAAACGGGCACCTGTTGCTCCGTATATAACCATATGTAAACCTTGTGGCGCTCATAATTCAAAGCATAAATATTTGTTGCCGCAAGACATGAAACAAGGGTGGGCTAAACAAAAATCTCCTGTATTATATCTTTATTTACCCAATATTAAAGGGTGGGTAAATAAATATGCTCAGCCTCCGGCTTCACTTAAATAATGACCCCCATCCATCACCCAGGCTTGGATGGGGGGACATTATTTTTCGTAAAGCCTTCAGCTTTTCGCATATTTAATTTAGCATATTCAAAGTAAGGCAACAAAATAAAACAAAACACATCAACTTCATAAACCATTATTATTTTGTAGAACATAAATCAAAACATACACATGTTCATCCATAACATCATAACTATTGTATTAAGCATCACTGAATACCAAAACATGTCTCATATTATAGTCACAACACATGTTCTCAATATATGCATACAATAAGTAACACTATTATACTTCAAGTACAACATATTCAGTATCACAAAACATCAAAAACATGTATTTTCATGTTTATATCAAAATTCACAGTTAATTTCCTCCATATATGGTTATACCACACAGTTATATAATCCATTTTCAAAACCACTCAATAAACAATATTTAATACCCTAGATATCATTTATTTCTTAAAAACTGCATCCATAAATGACACATCCTTCTTGTTAAGTACTGATCTATGGTAAAATTTAAAGAAATTCCCATCAGATTTCCAACCAGCAGTGTCTAGAATATTTTTCAAAGAACAATTACCCTGAAATGCTGCAGATGTTGAGGCAGACCGGTACGAGTGTGCTTTAAATACAGTGACATCAATACCAGCCATATCCAAAACACATTTTAACCACCTAGCTAGTGTGCTCGAGGTTACAGCCAAAAATGTAACATACGAAATAAATAACTGAGAATTTAATCTTAAAGGCTTAATTACCTTAATATACTGTTTTAATGTATGGTAAACACAAACTCGTTCATCCATAAAATGTTCCAACTTCAGACTAAAATTATTACTTTTCACAATTTTTGAAGATTTCAGAAGATTTGGAAAATAGAACACTGCATAACTTGTATAAACCTTCATATAGTTCAAATTCAATGATTTCAAGGTCTGTGCCATTGGCGCCGTTGCCAAAGCAATCAACTTTAGGGTTAACATTTTTAAACTTAAATCTTCTAAAGGAAACCATGATGATAGTAAACTCAAAACTACTGTCACATCCCATGTGAATTTATACTTTGGTAAAGGTGGCTTCTTAACAAAAACTCCCTTCATAAAACGACTAATTAATGTCGGATTTGAACACCACTTATTTCCAAGGATCATAAGAGTCTGAAGTAACATCGCTTTGTGGGTATTTATCACTGAATAAGACTTCTTGTCTTTGAACAACGAGTATAAATAAGAAATTACCGTAACCTCAAACGTTTTATCGGCACAATTACCTGTCCTATCACACCAAAGAACCCATCGTTTCCATGCCAACTGATATTGTTTGGAGGTACCTTCTCTCCAAGATTTAATGATAATGTCTGTAACTTCTTTCTAAAGGCCTTGGTCTTGTAAACATCCGCCGATAGTTGCACTGCAGCCATGGTCATCTTCTTTCCAAGTGGGTGTACTGTTCCATTGTGTGCGAGAGACAACAAGTTCCTGTGTTGTGGTAACCTGATAGGAATAGACATCAAAAGATCTAACACCAAAGGAAACCAAAACTGTGATCGCCACAAAGGCATGATCAAAATAGCTCTTTTCACCTTATCTTGAATTAGTTTATTCACCACCTTGCCAATCAAGGAGAAAGGTGGGAATAAATACGGTTCAAAACCTGTCCATATGAACGAGAAAGCATCATTTTTAAAACTACCTGGAGACGGACCATAGGTAACATATTTATAAATCTGAAAGATGCAAACATATCTATATCTGGTGTAAAACAGTCTAAACAGACTCTTTGAAAAACATCTTTTTTCAACATCCACTCATTTGATCCCGTAAAATTTCGAGAATAAAAGTCAGCTTGATGATTTTCTGAACCTTTAATATAAGAGGCTGATATATATATATATTTCTGTCCAAGCACCAGGTCCATATTTCAAATGCTAACTCATTTAAAAGGAAAGAGGTCATACCTCCCATATTGTTGATATATGCTACGGCAGAAACATTTTCTGAACATACATGAATGTGTGAATCAGTAATTTTTTTGTACAAAGATGTAATACCAAAGAAAATGGCTTGAAGCTCAAGATAGTTCATTTGATTCTGAGCTTCATCTCTTGACCAATGACCATTAACATAACATTTTGTGTCCTTATCAAAACAAGACCAACCACTCAAACTTGCGTTTGTTTGGCATGTAATGTCAACCTTTTTTGGCCTAATTGCTTTCCCATTCTTGCTTATGACATTTTGAATCCACCAATTTACTTCTAAAATACTTTTATCATCCAAAGTAATTTTATTTTATTTTATGTTTTCCGGTGGTTTATAGAGAAATATCAGTTAATTAAAACTGATAATTTCACTGTTTCAAACAATGAAAATTATCAGTGAAAATTATCGATAATTTTCACTGTTTATGTTAAATGACGTCATTTTTTGACAAAATGACGTCATTTTCCCAACGAAATTCTTTAGTTAATCTCTTTTACAATGTATATAAACTGTGAAAAAAAGAATAAAATAAAAAGAAAATTTGTTGGGTTCGGTGGATTATCGATTTTAATTCACTCGTGATCATATAAAATATATATTTTCTATGATCACTCGTGAATTAAAATTGATAATCCACCGAATCCAACAAATATCCTCTATATCATAATTCATGTTATGACCTAAACCTGAAATTTTACATTTTTCTAAATTTCTGTAATGCAAAGGTGCTTCTAATACAGCAAAAAATGCATTTTTATTTAATGCTTTCCGGTGGTTTATAGAGAAATATCAGTGAATTAAAACTGATAATTTCACTGTTTCAAACAGTGAAAATTATCAGTGAGAATTATCGATAATTGTCATTGTTTACTGTGAAATGACGTCATTTTTTTGACGAAATGACGTCATTATCCCAGCAAAATTCGTTAGTTAAACTCTTGAACAATGTATATAAATGTGAAAAATGCATTAAATAAAAAGAAAATTTGTTGGATTCGGTGGATTATCGACTTTAATTCACTTGTGATCATAGAAAACATATATTTTCACTCGTGGCTGTGCCACTCGTGAAAATATTATTTTCTATGATCACTCGTGAATTAAAATCGATAATCCACCGGATCCAACAAATATCCTCTATATCAGTAATAAAATTACAGAAGCTAACTCTCTGACTACAATTCTTTCTGCTTTCAACAACAATGTTCCTTTAAGAAGGATCTTTTCTACTTTTTCTTCTGTCAAGAAAACTTTGTATTGAACTGAATCTAAAATAAAACCCAAAAACACAATTTTTTGTGTTGGCACTAAAACAGATTTCTTTTCATTGAAAGTATAACCCAAGGATTCTAATGTTGTACAAATTGTATGTGCATTTTCACCACACACTTTGTCATTTTGATTCATATTCAAAGAATCATCAATATAATAACTACATCTAATATTACGAGACCTGAACCAGCATAAATTGGCTTTAAAAGCTTTGTAAACAACCTGGGAGCTGCACTATATCCAAAGGTAAACAAACAAATGCATACAAAACATTCCTCCAACAAAATTAAAGATATTTGTGAAAATCTCTATGTACTGGTATAGAAAAATATGCATCTTTCAGGTCTACAGAGCAAAAGAAATCATTCTCTTGAATAAGGTCCAACACCACTTTAAAATGTTCTTGTTTGAAATGTTCATAACATACGTGTTTATTTAATTTCTTTAAGTTAATAATTGGTCGAAATTTATTATTTGGCTTTTTTACCACAAAAATATTGGAAATAAATTGATTTTCTTCATTATCAGATTTGATAATTGCTCCTTTTGACAACAACTCAGAAATTTCATTATCAATAATTTCCATGGTTTCTTTGTTAAATTGTATTTCTTTAGGTATATAAAATTGTCTCGGTTCTGTTTCAAATTCCAATTTATAGCCCTGAACACTTTCTAAAATCTAAGGGTCATTTGTAAATTTTTTCCATACATTCAAACAGTGTTTTAATTTACCTACCGTTCTTAGTTTGGGGCACTTGACACTGTAGCAGAAGTCCTCGAACGTCCCAGACCTCTAAACGGATGACCACCTCCGTAACCACCTCCGAAACCTCGGGTGTTGAAATTGGGATTCCCATAATGTGGGTTTCCGTATGGCATGAATCGTCCACGACCCTGGAAATTACGAGGAAACCGCCCACGACTTCTTCTGAAGTTCTTGTGCATGGAAAAATTCTGATAGGCCCTGAGACTGTTACTCAACATCACCCCTGCATCGCAGTTTTTCATTTCCTTTGAAATGTCATCACCAAATAACTGGCATGTTATCGGTGTATCAAAGTTGCACAACGCTCTATACTTCTTGTTTGGAATGTTTGGTCTAATCAAGAACCTCCTCCTTATACTCAAATTATATTGAACCTGACCTAACAAAGTAAGCGAGTCAGAAACCACTTGTTTAGTTTTGTTCTTTTGCCGGCAAATTGCCCCTTAGCATCTCAGCCAGTTTCATAACCGGTACTATACCGGCAGCCAGAAGATTCTGTAAATCTTGGAATAATCGGTCTACTGAACATGTTCTTTTATCAAGGTTTCTCCACATTTCTAAGTTAACGGAGGGTGGAAACATCATGTCACAGTTTTCAGGAACTAAATTACTTTCTCTAATTGATTGCGTATCGCATGAAGCTGTACATGCAGTATTCATTAACTCAGCCAATGATTTAGATACTGGCGGTCCTTTGGACTTCTTTTTTATTTTTGGCAACTTCCATTCATTTTCATCATCCGAGTTATTCTCTTTATCGCTATTATTGCCAATTAAGTCATTCATCAATTTCTTTGACATGTCCTTTACTTTAGGTCTTACAGAATGAATTATTCCAATATCATCTTCAGATTCATCATTTTCTACCTGAACACGCAAATTAGGTGCAGTATGAATGTCAACATTTTCATCCCATTCAGTCTCATTTTCATACGCATCATAGTCATCATAATAACAATCATTGGAATTTTCTGGTTGAGACAAACCTAATTTTTCCTTCAGTAAGTTAAGATTACTTGATGACAAATTATTCAAATCTATTTGAACCATACAACTGGGGTTAGTAGTAGATTTATCTTTTTTCTGTGGTTTTTTAGTACTTGATCTAGTCTGTTTCTTACCACCACTAGCGTCTTTTGACGTCACTTTTTTCACAACAGACTTCAATGTCTTGCCAATTGTCTTTTCCTTCGATATTTTTCGAGGAACGTCATTGGATTCAAATCCCGAAAATTCTTCCTCCGAGTCCTGATCAAGACTAAGCACATCATTTTGATCACCGACCACGTGCTCGTCAATTTCCTCAACAGATATTTGAGCCTCTTTACGGGTCTGAACCTGTTGTTCTGCCATATCGTTCTTTCCTGGACCACGTCCTAGGAAAATAAGAAAAATAAAAGCTTAAGTTACTTTATTTCAATTTTGATTTGTGAATACGTTGACAACGTCCGAATATTTACAAACATAAATGCGCGGACTACGTCCGAACGCTTTTCGAAAACATCGATCAAGTTTTCCTTCAAAAATCGTAAATAATTTCTTTAAACTACCTGGACACAACGTCCTAGGTTATAGAGCAACCATTTCTTTCAACAAATTTAAGAAACAACAATTCATAACATCTCAAACTTACCAAAACCAGCGTAAAATAAGATGGCAAAGAAAAACACTGCCAACACGAGAGACATTGATGCAGCAGAAACGCTTGGAAAACTATGAGCGTGACGGGGTTTACATATGGTTATATACCTAGCAACAGGTGCCCGTCTCACGTTTTTCATGTTTTTTGAACAGCGATGCAGTGGTATAGCAGTTTGGGAAACATGCTAAATTAAATATGCGAAAAGCTGAAGGCTTTATGGAAAATAATGCTTAAATTTGTATCACAATTTAGAGCTCAGCAGAATAAAAAACAAACTCCCATTCACACAATTTTTGTAAACTGAGTCATAATTACTTATAACCTTGGCAATATCTTCATGGCACATATACTTTGCTAATCTATAAAATACTTAACTTAATTTGTTTATTTACAAAAATGACCAATTTGGTGATCTTCACCAAAGAAAATAATCATAGTAAAAGTAATATCTTTTAGGGCTATAGAAATTATTCAGGCTATACAAAATACAATGTGTTCAGTCTGGAGGTCGTTTGGTAAAGAAAATAGGGTGATCAAGGGATTGGGAAAGACTAAACTTTGCATTCTTTTTTGTGCTAATCTCTTCTTTCTATTCATTGTATGATGAGATCCTATGTCACATGGAAAAAATAGACTGGGTAAGCTATGTCGTAATAAACATCTGTCTCCATGCAGTGTGTGGAGACAATACTACCGGTATCTAAAGACTAATAGTAACAGGGAAGAACTAAACTTAGAATGCTAGGTTGTACTTAACCTCTGTCACTATTCCGTGTGTGATGACTTAACATGAATGAAGAAAAACTAACATGTGAATGCTATGTTGTACTAGTACCCCTGTCTATTTACAGTGTGTGGTGACACAATTTGTGAACTTGAACTGTTGGAGACATGCGATACCTGCCCGATGGACTGTGGGAGGTGTCCACTAAGGGCCTGGCAGATAGGACTGATTGTTGGTTTCTCCATCCTTGGCTTTCTTCTGGTAGTGGCTGTTATTTTGGTGAGTACATTTCCAATGTTCTTGGGTGAAAGTGCTCCGTATAATTACTGGATTCCGTATTGTTTGGCTTCTTAGAGGTCATTTACGTGAATCATGTAAGTCAGATGAGATTTTGTTGGGGGGGGGGGGGGGGGGGGGGGGGGGAGAGTAGGCCATGTGTCCAGCAATACGGACAAACAAAATAAACAAAGTTTCCCACTGTTCTGTTAACCTATATCTAATTATACCCCATAAACGAAGTTTAGGGGGGTATATAGGAGTGAACTTGTCTGTCGGTCGGTCGGTCTGTCTGTCGGTCGGTCTGTATTAAGTGTCTGCTCTCTAGTTCAAGTAGTTTTCATCAGATCTTCACCAAACTTGGTCAGAAGTTGTATCTACATGATGTCTAGACCAAGTTCGAACATGGGCCTTGCCGGGTCAAAAACTAGGTCACTGGGTCGCTTAGTGCGTTTAAAACATTGAGCATGTCTGCTCTCTAGTTTAAGTAGTTTTCATCCGATCTTCACCAAATTTGGTCAGAAGTTTTATTCAGATGATCTCTAGGCCCAGTTTGTACCTGGGCCAATGCTGGGCCAAAAACTAGGTCACGAGTTCACTTAGTGCGGTTTTTAACATTCAGCATGGTGTCCGCTCTCTAATTCAAGTAGTTTTCATCCGATCTTCACCAAACTTGGTCAGAAGTTGTATCTAGATGATCTTAAGGCCAAGTTTGAACATGGGCCTTGCTGGTTCAAAAACTAGGTCACGGGGTCACTTAGTACGTTTTAAACATTCAGCATGTTGTCTGCTCTCTAATTCAAGTAGTTTTCATCCGATCTTCACCAAATTTGGTCAGAAGTTTTATTCAGATGATCCCTAGGCCCAGTTTGAACCTGGGCCAGGCCGGGCCAATAACTAGGTCATGGGGTCAGTTAGTGCGTTTTTTAACATTCAGCATGGTGTCCGCTCTCTAATTCATGTAGTTTTTATCTGATTTTCACCAAACATGGTCAGAAGTTTAGTCTAGATGATTTTAAGGCCAAGTTCGAACATGGGCCATGCCAGGTCAAAATCTCGATCACTGGATCATTTAGTGTGTTTGAAACATTTAGCATGGTGTCCACTGTTTTTTGTGAAGACAACATGCTAAATATTCTGTGTCAATGCAGCATGTGGGGGTATTCGTCACGTCTGTGATAAAGCTCTAGTTATAGATTTGACGCGTCCATTGCTTCTTAATTAGTCTATCCCCCTGGGCATATTGCTCATTCATTTTCTTTAGTCTTGTGAATCATTGTATTCCTCTGAGCACTGTGTGCTCGCTCAGAGCTTTCGTCAATCTTCGTTTCAAGGATGAAATTTCAGATTTCTCAAACCTGTTTTTCCATAAATCCTTTAAGTATTAAGAGATAGTTACTTTTATAATCGCTACTCCCATTTTCAAGATCAAAATCTTGATAAATTAAACGATTTAAGTGTTATAAAAAAAAAGCATTAACACATTCGCCCGCCATTGTTGTTTTTGTTGTTGTTGTAAGATTCAAGGGAAGCTACTCTGGTAGCCCTTCTGTAGATCTGCCGTGGAATCATATGGAATTCTATAGAAATCGTTAGATGGAATTCCGTGGAATATTGGCACTAACTTTCCATCTGATTCCATGCAATCAATGGAAAAGTAAAAAACAAACAGATGAGGGACTTGATATGGTATGGAATTCCATATAATGCCGTGGAATTACATTTTATTCCGTAGAATGCCGTGGAATTCCGTAGAATGGCGTGGAATTCCATAGAACGCCGTGAAATTCCATAGAACGCCATGGAATTCCATAGAATGCCGTGGAATTCCATAGAACACCGTGGAATTCCATAGAACGCCGTGGAATTCCATAGAACGCTGTGGAATTCCATAGAATTATATGGAATTCCGTAAAAAGCTATGGAATTTAATAAAAAGCTGGAATAAAATAGAAAAAAACAGATTATAGATCAAAGGCATTTTATTGATTTTGAAAAACAAATGTGAATGTAACTTAAGGTTTCATCATAGAAGTTAAACAAGAACAAGATCTGGCATCAATCATTAACCACACACATGCACACAGTACATAATTAAAAAATGAGTGGTTTTATATTTTCATAAAGTACACATGCACACAGTACGTATTCAAAAATGAGTGGTTTTACATTTTCATAAAGTACCAACTCTCTTAACCACAGGCATGCACACACACATTCAAAAACACATCCATAAACATGCACGCTTATACAGGTGAGAAAAGAAAAACTTATAAAAGGCACAATATAAAACATAGAAGTAGAATTTTAAATTTCTCTTATGACAAGTATACTTCCTTTCTCACATATGTTCATAAACACACACAATTACATGCACACACACATCACGCACAATTGTTCTAGAGTTTTTTTCTCATAAATTTTAACGTTCAACAACTGTTCCTTATTAATTCTAGAACACTTTCAGTATGATAACAGAAGTTCAGTTCTAGTCGATGTGTTCCAGTACAATTCTAGAAAAGTTCCGAAGGTTTACTTCAAATATTAAAGTCTGAAACCAACTTTCTAGAAAACAAATTCCCAGGCAAACAGCCAGTATCCAAGTACTGAGCATAGTTAATAATAATACATAACAAATTGACAACCGTTGTAAATTTGCTATTTATTATATATGCTCAGTACTGTTGAACACAAACTTTATTCAATTATCCAAGTTTCAAATTCCTAAATAAAAAAAATAAATTAAATAAAGACAAAAAGCAAACACAAAATACAATTCACAAAATATATAACTGGTCTTTTTTATACAAGAAGTAACCAAAATAAAACATGTCACCAGCCACAGACTGCCAGGCTTAACACAGAGGTTAGTTTTTAAAAATGTTTGTCCAAGTCTTCCACTGCCATTTTCCTTTTTTTCTGAGATTATTGAACACCAGTCACTGCTCCGGGTCCTTTTTGGTATGAGGTATACTGCTCACATGTGCTCTACAGAATAAACAAGAATATCAGTGAAACTGATGGATGCTCCCCGATGATGTGCTTTGTCAATCTATGTGTTAATAACCACCTTAAAAAATTATATTGTTAGCCTTGGTGACCTTGACCTTGACCCCAGTGACCTCAAACCTCATCAAAGGGTAGAGGTCCATGCAAGGTACCTACATGCCAAATATGTAAGAGATCAGAAAAATATTGAAGGTGCTATGAGAAACTGTAACAAAATTGTGACAGAAAAATCTATTATTAGCCTCGGTGACCTTGACCTTGACCCCAGTGGCCTCAAACCTCATCAAAAGAACAGGTCCATGCAAGCTACCTACATACCAAATATGAAAGAGATAGGTAAAGTATTGAAGGTTCTATGAGAAACTGTCAAAAAAGTGTGACGGAAAAAACTATTATTAGCCTCAGTGACCTTGACCCCAGTGACCTCAAACCTCATCAAAAGGTAGAGGTCCATGCAAGGTACCTACATGCCAAATATGAAAGAGATCAGTAAAGAATTGAAGGTGCTATGAGAAACTGTCAAAAAAGTATGACGGAAGGAAGAAAGGAAGGAACTCCAAAGCGGCAACTATATGCTCCCCGAAAATTTTCGGGGAGCATAACAATCATTAAAATGTCTAAAGTAAAGAGTTATTTACATTCAAACTATAACAAGAGATTGCCAAGCAATATGGTCCCCTACCTGTGAAACTCCACTATTTTAAGTTTTTTAAATATATTTGTTGCCATAGCAACCAGAATTCTTGCATTATGAACAAAATGAAATGACGTGCATAATGTCCTTATTGCCATCTGTTCATGTTTCAAATTTCATTAAAAAATATTTAGAACTTTTAAAGTTATCCCAGGATCCAGAAAAGTGTAACTGACTAATAGACCAATATATTGGATTCCAAAAAGACAAAATACTTTCAGGTGGTTAACATTAAATAAGTTATCTGAGCCCAGGGCATGACATTATTTACCATGAATTTGTGGCCCTGTAAGTCCTCTTGGTAAATGCGCCTTAAGAGCCGCTTTGCTGTCTTGGATTATTTCCCAGCCAAACTCTGCAGTATCTTCCATCAACTGGTCAATGGTAATTCACGCACATAAAGAAAATGTATAGGGAACGTAATTCAAGTATTGTTTTAAATATTAAGTTGTAAAATGGTCTTTAAAAAGAGAACTAAAAACGAAGTGAATACATTGCAAAGCACTAAGCATAACTTAATTTGTTGGTATGATTAGTACACATTTATTATTGCTATAATTAGAATGATGTGTAATTCTATTGGTTTAAAAATTCACATTGAAACCTAAAAACCAATTCCATTGGTTTAATTAATTTATTTACAAGCAAATTCGCTGAATTGATACCCTGCCAATATGCTTCTGGACACAAAAGTATCATATTTGATACTCAAACAAGCATTTTTTTAAAATACAAAGGGCCATAACTCTGTTATTAACAGATGGTGTACAATGCCATTTGGCCTGCATCATCCTCTTATCCATATAATATACTCATTCCAGGTTTCAATGAAATCCGCCAAAGCACTTCCAGGATATGGCCTTGGACACACAAAAAAGCATTTTTATTAAGGGCCATAACTTTTTTATTAACTAATGGTTAACAATGCCATTTGGCATGCACCATCCTCTTATCCATATACATACTCATACCAAGTTTCAATGAAATCCGCCAAAGCACTTCCAAGATATGGTTCCGGACGGATGGAAAGACGGACAGAAAGACGGACAGACTGAAGGATGAAAGGACGGACAACGCCAAAAAAATATCCCTCCGCCTATGGCAGGGGATAATAATAAACATTAACATCATTAATGAGCATCGAGTGCTCAACATGCACAGTACAAAACTCCCTTAGCCTCAGTTCCATAACCATGCATGATAAACTTCTGATACTACATTCAACATTATTAATTTCTCCACATAGGTCTTATTACTTGCTTTTTCAAGCTGCAAACTCCACTGAGTGAAAATTTGGGTGACAGCTGCTTTTAAACTAATATTTGCCATAATAAAACCTCAAATATCACATAAAAAGGTCTACAATAATGGCATAAGATTTAATTTAAAGGAATATTTAGAAATAATAAAAATCACAAACCTTCAGTTGTTGTTCTATTCCTAGACAGACTGCTCAAACACTGTATGCATCACTCTTAAACAATATTTCATGTTACTTTCCAAATGATATAAATACATTTATAGTATTTAAGAAAGTGTTGATAATGGAAAAACTAATTAACTCTACTGTTTGTTAAAAAAATTTAACTTAATTTTAACAAGTTAAACCTGTACATTGTCTACCAGTGTTTCAATCTAACAGGTAAACTTTCTGTATTTGAATTCAGCCAATTAGAAAAGGCTGTTATATATTATAACCAATAGATTTGAAGCAAACATACCTAACATCTGATGCACAGCACACACTGGTCTTATCAGATAGATTGTTATTTGACAACCTGTACTGGCTGAGTTTGATATTGAGAATAAACAGTGTATATACCACTTGGACAGGGTTAAGGAATTTTGACTTGTAGAAACTGCTTTGAAATTTACTACTACTATTACTTCTACAGAACAACTACTTTAATTACTACAGCAACAACAACAACAACAACAACAACAGCAGCATCAACAGCAGCAGCAACAGCAACAACAAATGCTACTACTGCAACAACAGCAACAACTGCAACAACTGCTACTACTGCTACTACTATTGCTACTTCTATTGCTACTACTATTGCTACAGCAACTGTTACTGCTACTACTTCTACTTTTTCTACTACTACTACCACCACCACCTCTACTGATATGAAAAAAACAACACAACTGCTACTGCTACTACATCAATTACTGCAACAACACCTTCTACAACAACAAATACATCTACTACTACTACTAATACAGCTACTACTTCTACAACTACTACTACTACTGCTGCTGCTGCTGTCGCTACTATGAAGTCTATTTGGCTAGTTGTAATTGTAAGGTGTTCTATATGTGTTCTTGTTCCCAATAAGAACTTTTGTAGAACTTACTGGTTCTGTAAGAGTTCTAGATGTGTTCTAGAACTACATTTTAAAACATTTTTAGAAATTTCTTGACCTTATTATGTCCTACAATTGTTCTAAAAGGTTTTTGAATATTATTGAACAGTTTCAGTCCTAAGCCATTTTCCACAAATGTTCTGGATTTATTCTAGAAAACTGTTTTGGAACCATTCCAGAACATACGTTTTAGAACACAATTTTTTGAACAGTTCCAGAACTGTTCCAATTTCTAGAACAAATTTATAATAATATTTATTGCAATTTCTTTTAAATACAAAATACATGATGCAAATAAATTCAGACATGTATTAACCTACAAATACATTTCAGACAACCAGCAAAATGTTTCAAAGTTATTTTCTATCGATTTCCATCCAAGAAAATGTCTATGTTATTTTCCATCTGATTTCCATTGAAATAAATGGCTTAGTCCAACTGTCCATAGTGTTTTCCATGTATTCCGTGGAAATGCATGGAATTTTAGTCGAGATTTCATGGAATTCCATTACAGCTTCAGATGGAAAATTGGCAAGTGGATGGAATTCCATCAAATTCCATTGATTTCCATCGATTTCTGTAGAATTCCATAATATTTTGTATGGAATTCCATAGAAAAGTGCTAATGACTATGGCAGATCTACAGACGGGAGGAGCTATGGTTCGCCAGGCGCTTGCGGCTAATAAGCGTCTCGGTAATCGCAACTTGCTAAAAATCTTTCTGTCTGCACGAACAAAAACGTTCATCAATCATGGACACATTTCTGAAGAAGCCGGTGTCCGAGCACGCTGAGACAGCAAAGAAAGTTAAAGCTTCAATTTTAATTTTTTTAAAAGGTTGCATTTAGCCTTGTAAATGGCAAATATAATTAAAGTTTGTTTTAAACAATTTTGAGTTTCAAGTCACAATTGCCGAATATTGAATGTGCCTCCATGCCTATAATTATTGAGATAACTTTTTTGTTCCGGCAATCATGAATGAGTATGCTTTTTTAAGTAGCCATAATATAATGCACAATGTTAAGCAATATGGAACAATAAATGTATTGTTTAAAATACAAAAAATATTTTTAAAATAACCAAATTGCGAGTAAGCTTTTTATTTTGCAAGTGAAAAAAAATCAACTTGCAAAAAAATGCAAGTGCCATTACAGGTTAAATTCAGTCCCTGGTTGTCATCATAAGCCATTTTGTCACATCGTCTGCTAGCATTCAAAGTTCTCATTTACAATGAAGTTCTTACCCGTATGATATAACACACAAGATCTTGAAAAGCAAGCGAAAAACAAAATTTAATGGAGACACGGTGTAGATGCATATCGGTGGCCTCTCTGTCAGAATGATGCTTCTCTGTTCATTCTCGGCTGCCTCTCTGTTATAAACATGAAAAATGGATTATCGTAATTCACAAAACAGATAAGAAAATCTAAAATTAAAACCCGTAAACACATTTGTGCATAAAAAGAGGTTGTCCATGAGTTGAAGCATATCGTCGCTGTCGTTCTCAAACCTCGTAGCTACAAAATGCCAACTTTTCAGGAGAGAGAAAAAACCGTCTCATTTTTATAACGATGTTTTAGAAATTGAAATTCTGTAAAAATACCAAACAAATGAAGCTGCAAAATACGGTATAAGCCGTAGATGCGTAAGTCATACTGATAAGTCATACTGACAGTCAGACATGGTAGCTACGATATTTTTTCACCACAGTTTTGTCATTGTTATGAGGTACGACAATACGTCCTTATAGGAAACCTCGTAGTTGCAAATAAAAAAATTATGAAAACGTTTTTGTCAAATTTGTCCAAACGAAACGACGTACCTATAGGTGAAATGGCGTCGCTACGACTTTTCGCCGGGAAAAAAGCCAACAATCATTCTACAACATTTCATCACGTGGCTTTTTCAAGGGCTCTGATTGGCGTAGAGATACGAGATATAGCACAAAACACACGCCAGACTTAATATATTCGGAAAAGACGAAAAAAATATTTTGAAAATTTTGGAGCTACGAGGTTTGAGAACGACAGCGACGATATATCCAGCTACAGGTTCACAGTATTCTGCAGGTCCAAAAACTTATCACAAACTCTATCGAAGATGGAATGATGACGATGGTGGAGGAACAATCGTGCACACATGTCACTTTGATGATTTTTCAACATAGCTTTTCCGTAATATGTCAAATATCTAATGTCATTGATATCATCTTTATGATCAAAAGTTTACGTTCAATGTACGCTAAATAGTAATTATGGTCAGTTTTACTTAAAAAAATGCCTACTTTCGCTTTCGTTGTAGCACGGAAAGCCTCTCTATTGGCTCACTTTTCTGGCACAGGAAGCCTATTTTTTTCTCGTTTCCGCTCAGTAACTCAAGCAATTGTCATCAGATCTTCACCAAACTTCATGAAAATGTGTAAGGCAATAACATCTAGGTCAAGTTCAATAATCGGCCAAATTGACCCAGACACTCTCTTTACGTTACGGCCCTTGAATCATTGTAAAATTGGTCTTTTTCTCGTTTCTGCTCAATAACTCGAGCAAATGTTATAGGATCTTTGCCACACTTAATATATATGTGTAAGGCAATAACACCTAGGTTAAGTTCGATAATTGGCTAAATTGACCCAAACACTCTTGAGTTAAGGCCCTTGAATCATCAAATATTTGCATTTTTCTCGTTTCCGCTCAATAACTCAAGCAAATGTCATAGGATTACTGCCTCTTTTCATGAAAATGTGTAAGGTCATAAGATCTTTGTCAAGTTTGATAATCAGCCAAATTGACTGAGACGCTCTCGAGTTACGGCCCTTGAATCATCGAAAAATTGAGTTTTTTTCCTTATGTTACGAAGTTGTGTATGTTGGATTGTTATTGTCCTATATCAAAACTTAACTTATTTTATGCCCCCGGTAGGGTGACATATCGCCTACTGAATTAATGTAATAAGTCATGTAACTGACATTTTTATAAATTTTTACTTTTTTCCATTTTTATACGCCCGTATAAAATACGGGACGTATTATGTGAAACCCCTTGGCGGCGGGCGGGCGGCGGGCGGGCGGCGGGCGGCGGGCGGGCGGCGGGCGGAAGGCATCACTTTGTCCGGACTCTAATTCAAATTGTATTCATCCGATCTTCACCAAACTTGGTCAGCAGTTGCATCTAGTTGATATCTAGGCCAAGTTCGAATATGGGTCATGCCGGGTCAAAAACTAGGTCATAGGGTCAATAAGTGCATTTTCAAAGGGGCCACTTTGTCCGGACTCTATTTCAAATTGTATTCATCCGATCTTCACCAAACTTGGTCAGCAGTTGCATCTAGTTGATATCTAGGCCAAGTTCGAATATGGGTCATGCCGGGTCAAAAACTAGGTCATAGGGTCAATAAGTGCATTTTCAAAGGGGCCACTTTGTCCGGACTCTATTTCAAATTGTATTCATCCGATCTTCACCAAACTTGGTCAGCAGTTGCATCTAGTTGATATATAGGCCAAGTTCGAATATGGGTCATGCCGGGTCAAAAACTAGGTCATAGGGTCAATTAGTGCATTTTCAACGGCGCCACTTTGTCCGGACTCTAATTCAAATTGTATTCATCCGATCTTCACCAAATTTGGTCAGAAGTTGTGTCTAGATGATATGTAGGTCAAGTTCAAATATGGGTCATGCCGGGTCAAAAACTAGGTCACGAGGTTACTTAGTGCATTTCAAGCATTTAGCATGGTGTCCGCTCTCTAATTGAAGTAGTTTTCATCTGATCTTCACCTAATTTGGTCAGAAGTTGTGTCTAGATGATATGTAGGTCAAGTTCGAACATGGGTCATGCCGGGTCAAAAACGAGGTCACATAGTGCATTTCAAGCATTAAGCATGTTGTCCGCTCTTTAATTGAAGTAGTTTTCATCTGATCTTCACCAAATTTAGTCAGATGTTACATCTAAGTGATATCTAGGTCAAGTTCAAATATGGGTCATGCCGGGTCAATAACTAGGTCTTGAGGACACTTTCAAGCATTGAGCATGGTGTCCAAAACCTTCGAACGGGCGTATCTTGTGACAGTTTGGCACTCTTGTTGTGTTTATTAAGGTGACATACATCAACTGTTAAAATATTAAGTCAACCGTTTTGGCAAAAATAATGTTTTTATCAAATTTTTTAAATTGACATAACAAACACATGTCATTTTCTGAATGCAAAAAGTAGCGTAACTGACATTTTGTTAAATTTTCAGGAGAAGCAAAAAAATGTTCTATTAAAATAATAAACATGTTTCCGTATTCAAATTTTCTGATTAGTAATATAATAACACTCGAAAAACGAAACAAAACTCCAAATTGATATGTCTTTTTTAAAACAATAAAAAAATAAGAAAGGAGCAGTTACCATAATTTTCAACACTGAAATATTTTGAGCATGAAAAATAACGTAAGTGCTCTTATTGTATTTTTGAAAATGTCTGAAAATATGCTTTCCTGAACAATTCACAAAATGTCAGTTACCCTAGTTATTACATTCAGTAGATGATATAGCAGACCCACTGTCCTTCCGTCCATTTGTATGTCCGTCGCACTTTTGCGTTTATGTTTCAAAATAAAAAATTATGCTCATTACTTCTATGTCTCTTTAGATGTAACCTTCATATTTGGTATGCACGTGTATATGGGCAAGGCCTTTCCATACGCACACACATTTTGACCCCTTTGACCTTGAACTTGAACTTAGGGTCTGCGTTGAGACTTCAAAATCTGTGTTACGGTTTCGAAAAAAACGTTTTTTGGTGGCATATGTCTTCCGATGGAGACAGCTGTTGTCTTTGTTCTTATCTTGAATGTCCTTGATAGTGAATGTCTTTATACTGCCTGTCTTTATGGTAATAACACACAGGCTATAGTGAACATTCTTTTCTCTGTTCTATCCCTACATCTTGTCCTAATAGTGTCTGTCTTTATAGCGATTACACACAGGCTATTTCCAATATTGTTTTCTCTGTTCTTAGCTTGTATCTTGCCCTTGATAGTGACTGTCTTTATGGTAAGAACACACAGGCTAAATCAAATATTATTTCGTCTGTTCTTGGTATTTATTGTAGTATGGGTAACTGCTGTGTTCATTGTATGGCACAGATTATATTCAATAAACGTTTTTTGCTTAATTATATAATGTTGTAGTTCGAGGGTTTGGCGCAAAACTATTGTAACTCACATTTTTAGAATTTAACAGGAGTTCAAAAAAACATCCTTGTTTCCCTTATTTTCACTTCCTGATAAAAACCAGGCTAAAAATTGTAGTAAATAACTGTATTTAAACATAACAGTTAACAATTTGTTTAAATATTGATTCATTTAAATGTATATGATGAATATCAAGATACAATACTGTTGCGTTAACATTTATTCCTTTTTAGGCAATATAATTTGGTGCAAAACTATTGTATCTAAAGATACATTACTTTTGCACTAACTTTTTATCCAAAATTGATGGTTTTGACATATCCAAGAAATATTGTAACTATTAAGGATGATTTTTAATGGACATGTCCTTTTGTTTATAACCTTTATTTTATAATGTAATTATAAAGAAGGGAAGAATTCTTTCAATGACATTAAACTAAGTATACTTCGATGGACGGTTGGTTTCATATTTCAACTGCTACAGTAGAAAATGCACACCATGACTGGCCAGGTACTTACAACTGACAAGACTGGTATCTTACAAAATAACATTCCATCAAAATAAACAAATTTAAATGAGTGTATTACGATAATAATATCAATAATCATTGATACAATGCCACATAACAGTTGCAAGTGAAAATAAACACTTAAGTCTTGATATGATAAGTATCTTTAATATTTACAAAAGTAGCTTTACCTTAAGTACCGTTAATATTAGGGATGGCATCGAATACCAATATCGGTATTCGAATGTTCGCAAATTCATTCAATCGAATATTTGAATATTCGCATAAAACGGCTGCATTGATTTTACCTTGTTATGTGTTAATTTCCATTGTTTTGTAAGTTATATCCGTTTGCTAAATACGAGGCTGTTTATTAACGTTGCTATCGAATCCTTGTATCGCTGTCGGCTAATACTATAACCGATACTGTAATCGGGAACAAATAGAAGGAAAAACATCGTATCATAGAATTCTATTTTTATTTGAATATTTTTAAAGTCAAGATAGCATGAACGTTTATATAAAGAAGCATATCAATAAAGCATGCACAGTACAACATAATTCAAGAACAAATATAAGGAAAAACATCATGGCATAAAATTTAAGTTTTGTTTGAATTTTTTAAATAACGATATCAAAGTAATTTCGGTGGTGTCAGCGCCTTTTAAACGCGATTTATGCTTCATTGTCGTCGTGGTTTAAGGTCACATAGTTCTTGTTGAGGAAAATAATCTTGTCCACAAGATCACAGGTAAGTCTGTTCCTCAACTTGTTCACTATCAGTCCGGCACAAGAAAATATCCTTTCTGATGGAACTGATGTAGCTGGAATTCCGAGAAGACGTCGGGCTACTATGGCGATGCGAGGAAAGCGGCATTGATTCTGTTGCCACCAGTCAAGAGGTGATGCACACTCATCAGCTGGTTCCTGAAGGTATCGGCGTAGTTCGTCATTCTGTGGTTTTGACGATTTTGACATCATGAAACTCAAACGGGGACGCTTCGACGGTGTTGGTTCACTTTCAGGGAGACGAAGAGGTATGTCATCCAGCCGGCCTTCTAAAGCCTCTTCTGCCTTGTGACGCTGCGCAGACGACAGGAAATCCAGATCCTTATAGCGGGGGTCTAGCAGTGCAGCAAGCACAGGCACAGAACTGCCTGTTTCAGTTTCGGTGGGACGGAACCGCCGATGTAACTCTCCTGCTATGAGGTCTTTCACTTTCCTAACCACATCTGAGTCGAAGTCACCAATACGGAGAGTATTAGCAAGCAGGCCACGTACAATCGGGTATGTCTCACTACATGAGACATTCTTCTCTGTTGACATGTACGACGTTGTCTCTGTTAGGTCACTCAGAACAACACACAGCTCTGAAACAGCAATCCACTCATCGTCTCTAAGAGCCAGGTGCTGGTCTGCTTTCTTGGTAACCGCACTGTCCAGCATTATGTCTGACAAAACTCGGCGTTGTTCGTTCAGTCGAGACAGCATAGCGTGGGTGCTGTTCCAGCGAGTAACTACGTCCTGAACTAGCTCGTGCCTAGGCAAGTTCAGTGATGTCTGGCGTCTCCTCATTTCAGCGGTGAGCGTTGTGGAGTGTTTGAAGTGCCCAACCAATTTACGGCACCTGCTTAGCACTTTGCTGACCGCCGGTATCTCCAAGGCTGGTTTGATAGTCAGCTGCAGTGTGTGACCGAAGCAGCTAAGGTCACCCCAGTCACAGTTTTCGGAGGCACGCTCCATGTTGCGTGCGTTGTCATGTACGCAAGACTCAATGCGATCTGTGATTCCGAATTCAGAGGCACACTCCTGTAGACGGATAGCAATATTGTCCCCAGTGTGTCGCTCCGGCATCGCGCGTGTCATTAGAACACTGGACTCCATCTTCCAATCTGTAGTAATGTGGTGTTCAGTGACAGTTAGATAACTGTCAGTTGCGTTTGACGTCCAGGTGTCCGTTGTTATAGCAACACTCTGCGTGGACTCCAAGCGTTTCACGAGGGAGTCCCTTTCGACGTCGTATAATTCAGATATACGCGCACAAATAGTATTTCGGCAAGGGATCGTGTAATTCGGAGCTATATACGAAAGCAACTCTCTCAACCCTTTTGAATCTACAAAACTTAATGGGAGGTAATCAACCACAATCATATTCACAATCTTACTAGTAATCACATCACTAGAACACCCACTAACACCAACGCTACCAGTAGCAGTAAACTGTTTCATTGATGGCTGTTTGAGTTTATCACTTTCAAGTGAACCAGGATGCTTAGCAGTGACATGATTCCACAGATTTGTAGTAGACCGCGCATATGTAAAACTAAGTTTACACACATTACACGTTGCGGTCTTCTTTTCAACAGACCGTGTAAAGTATTTCCACACTTCAGAAGGGGCTGGTGGCATTTTCAGATTTGAATAATGATCCCTTGATGATTGTTTAATTTATATCATTTGTTACGTTTGAGTAATTCACATATTTTAATGTCCGGTCAAACTGTGATCACAAAAACTAAATTATTATTCGCAAGTCAATTAAAGCCCTTAATTGGCACCTAATTGACAAACAGTTCGGGCCCTTTCTTATAGTAAGTATATTGCATTGCGCGATTTGAGTAATTCACACATTTTAATGGCTGTACATACTGTGATCACAAAACTTAATTATTATTCGCCAGTCAATTGAAACCGTTAATTGGCACCCCATTGACAAACAACAGTTCGGGGCTTTTCTTAGAGTGTGTATATTGCATTGCGCAATCAACACTGATACGGGCCGCGTTATCAGTTTGACACGCAGAACGGCACGTCCAACATGTTAATCCCAAGTGATTTCCGGTGCTTTTTAGTAAGCGGCTCGCAGGTCATTAAAAATTGGTGAAATTACGTTTGGAAAAAAAAATGCGAATATGCGAATATCGTTTTTATCATTCGAATGCTGACCATTCAATCGAATATTCGAATATTCAAATAATTTTGCCATCCCTAGTTAATATAAAATTGAAATATGTTATTTCCTTAATCTTATTTTTTTTAAATTTAGCAAAGATTTGTTTAATTCCCATTGTATGCCATTATACTAAAATGCCATAGTTATAATCAAATAATGTATAAAGACAGTCATTTAATTGCAGAACTTGTGAAATAATTGGCAATTGATATGTGAATTAAAAGTCTGCACTATGCAATTAAAACATGTATTGTCATAATTACACACTATTCCTATATTTCTAATGTTTAGGTCCATAACTTCATTATCAACAAACAAAACAAAAAATCCAAAACATTAACATGATACTTAATGCTAACATCCAAACATTACTTCATCGGTACCTTTAATACAAAATTTTCATAAATGAGGAGAAAGAAGAATGTATGGTGGACACTTGGAATTGCATGAGCTTTGCAAAGCATTAAATGTGCCTTTTTTCACGTTTTGGTAAATTGAAAAAATAAAAAAAAAGTTGTTTCAGATTTGCAAATTTTCGTTTTAGTTATGATATTTGGTGTGGAAACAGTAAAATTCGGAACAATTACCATGCTCTAAATTATCCATTTTATGCATCTTTTGACGATTTAAACACCTGAAATTATAAAGGGTTGCAACAGGAAACAAATGAATAATTTGGAGAGTTCGGTTGTTGTTTTTATATTTTGTTAATCTACGAGGATTGCTTATATAAAATATCAAATACATCAATCACTGTATAAGCACAGATGGCCGAGTGGTCTTAGCGGTAGACGTTTACTCCAGGACTCCAGGGGTTGGCGATTCGAGCTCAGCTGAGGGTTACTGTTTTTTTTCTTCTTTTTTTTATTTTATTCTTGTTTTACTGGAGCTTTGTTGATCCAATGTTTACAATTATCAATATAAAGCATTTAATTACAATCTTCAACACATGCCAAAATCTGTGAAAAGGCCCCTTATTAGGTCTCTGTCTTTTTCCCCATTTCAATTTGATTCAACAGAATCCCCCTTTGAATTTCTTGGTCGTTGCATCAGATTTAACTCATAAAACCATAATGGTACTGATAAAACACCAGTACCCGTGTACATTTAACTTAAATGACTAAATGTGTTATTTATCATAGTCAGCAATACCATACTTGACTGATGTACCCGACCGTGTAAACTCAAACATCCTTAATGTTATTCATCATAGTCCGAAATATCATACCTTGACTAATGTACCCTTGTAAATTCAATCATCCTAAATGTTATTTATCATAGTCAAATATGCCATACCTTGAATAATGTATCCGTTTAAATTCAAACATCCTAAGTGTTATTTCTCATAGTCAGATATACCACAGCTTGACTTAATATGTACCTGATTAAATTCAAACATCCTTAATGTTATTTTCCATAGTCTGAAATATCATACCTTGACTGATGTACCCGTGTAAATTCAAACATCCTAAATGCTATTTATCATAGTCAGAAATACCATACCTTGACTAATGTACCCATGTGATTCAAATATCCTAAATGTTATTTACCATACTCAAGAAATACCGTACCTTGACTAATGTACCATTGTAAATTCAAACATCTGAAATGTTTTTATTCATAGTCAGATATTCCATACCTTGACTGATGTACCCGTGTAAACTCAAACATCACAAAGGTTATTTATCATAGTCAGATATACCACACCTTGACAAATAAACCTGTGTTAATTGAAACATTCTAAATGTTATCTACCACTGTCAGGAATGCCATGATACCTTTACTAATGTACCCGTGTAAATTCTTACATTCTAAATGTTATTTATCATAGTCAGATATACCATACCTTGACTTATGTACCCGTTTAAATTCAGACATCCTTAATGTTATTTATTAAAGTCAGGAATACCATATCTTGACTAATTTACTAGTGTAAATTCAAACATCCTAAATGTTATGTACCATAATCAGAAATACCATACCTTGACTTATGTACCGGTGTAAATGTAAACATCCTAAATGTTATTTATCATAGTCAGGTATACCATGCCTTGCTTTATGAACCTGTGTAAATTCAAACATCCTAAATGCTATTTACCACAGCCAGAAATACCATACCTTCAATAATGTACCTTGGAAATTCAAACATCCTTAATGTTATTTACCATTGTCTGGAATACCATACCTTGACTTATGTACACGTGTAAATTCAAACATCCTAAAAGCTATTTATCATAGTCAGGAGTACCATACCTTGACAAATGTACCGGTGTTAAAATTCAAACATCCTAAATGTAATTTATCATAGTGAGGAAAACCATGCCTTGACAAATGTACCGGTGTAAATTCAAACATCCTAAATGTTATTTATCATAGTCAGCAATACCTTACGTTGACTAATGTACCCGTGTCAATTCAAAAATCCTAAATGTAATTTATCATAGCCAGCAATACTATACGTTTATTCATGTACCCATGTAAATTTAAACATCATAAATGTTACTTATCATAGTCAGAAATACCATACATTGACTAATGTACCCTTGTAAATTCAAACATCCTGTATGTTATTTATAATAGTCAGATATACCATACCTTGGCTAATATGTCCTGTGTAAATTCAAATATCCTTAATGTTTACTCATAGTCAGATATACTATACCTTGACGAATGTACACGTTTACATTCAAACATCCTAAATGTTATTTATCATAGTCAGGAATACCATACCTTGACTAATATACCCGTGTAAATTCAAACATTCTAAATGTTATTTATAGTGATGCAAGAAGAAAACCGGCTAACCGGTTAACCTTCTGAAACGTCCATTTAACTGTTTACATTTTCGGAAAAGGTTGACCTAGAAAAAAATATTTGATTATGTTGATTTTTTCATGGAATAATTCGTACTTGTTTACTTTTTTCGCAAGGCATACTGCCAACTTGTGCTGGCGACTAGTAAGAACAACAGGCCGCACCATTGCCGGTAATAAATAACATGTCAACAATCAAAGTAATAAAGCAATTAATCAATACCTTTGTGATAACAAATAGGGGGTACATTTTGATTACTGACACTATTGGTCTTTTGACTCGCTAAAATTTAACTAGCGAACTGCGGTGAGTGGGATCTACAGGAATTTGCAATAAAAAACAGTTGAGACATTGGACGGCTTATTTTGATGTTTTGTTAACCAATATCCAACACTGGTTGCTCGCGAAAATACAGTGTTTTTAAGTAACAATTTTATGAAGAATTGCATTCGTAGTTACTATCTTTACGAGTTAAAAATTAATATCATTGTGATAATGTACGTCCAACAATTCGACCATTACTGTCCGATGCAAGTTTTATTTAAGAAAGCAAATTATGAACTAATTAAATTATTAAACATCAAATAGAAATATTTTAAAAATAAACCCATTAAATTTTGTATTTGTGTAATTGCGTAAAATTTGCGCGCTATGGTACGTTTACAAACATACGTAACTATCAGTATTCAAGATCATAATACTTAGTTACTTCGCTATAAAATAAATGTACTTATTAAATATTCAACATACATTTGGTTCAAAATTAATTAAATTTGCATTTGTGTCCTTTATTTTATGCACATTTTTTATTGTAAAATGAAAATCAAACGATACAGCTTTGTCTACAAACGCTTAAATGCAAACAACAAAATACATTGTATGCTATTATCGAATAAGAAGAGATGCGGATTAGTTGAACACACATAGCCCACTTTACGTCGCATTGAAAGGAAAAAAACATTTCTATATTAAGGCAATTTAAGTTTTAAATATTATAACAGAATGGACAAAGAAACAGGCCATTTTTGTGAACGATACGACGCAAATGTAATATAAGCGGCCCAACCAAAAATAAGTTAATAAAACGTAAAAATGAACATTGTGTAGTTCTTTAATTTTTTACTCCTATGCATTTACGCAGGAAAAATAAAAAAAATATATAGCATACATTTACAAAATTATGAAAATAATTTGTATAGTACATTTTACTATGAAACTGGCATGTTATCAACACAAGCGATTTCAAATTTGAAATTACTTTTGCTTCTACAGAGCGGTTCATGCTGTATGACATTTTTTACGTACTATAAATCATTTAAACTACTTAAGGCGTTTCGGTAACCAGTTAATAACTAAATGACTAAAGTACCCGTGTAAATTCAAACATCTTAAATGCTATTTATCATAGTCAGGAGTACCATACCTTGACTAATGTAAATTCAAACATCGACTAATGTACCAGTGTAAATTTAAACATTCTTAATGTTATTTACTATAGTCAGATATACCATACCTTGAATAATGTACCCGTGTAAATTCAAACATCCTAAATGTTTTCTACCGCAGTCAGGAATACCATTCCTCGACTAATGTACCCGTGTAAATTCAAACATTCTTATAATGTAATTTATATTTGCGCCCATTTGCCTCTGAAGTTCATTCATGTCACATTAAAAAATATACAACACAGTAAGTGGTTGATACTGTCTGGCAACAAACTTTTGCCAGACGTTTTATTGGTTAAAATAAGTAACCAAGATATACAGATTTATAACGTATTAAACATGTGACATGAAGTTGGACGACCGCCGTAAATTTCCTGAAAGTCTTGGAGAAAAACCACGCTGCTGCTGGCGTCTTTGTTCGTCCAAAAAGAGGCTGGTATAGGTTACACACGGATAATTTACAACTATAGCTTTCTTAAAGTTTTTAACTCAGCCTATACCCAGTTGGCATTTTTATTGCACCCAATCATAATAACAATGTGCTGAATATAAATAACTTTATCGTACCTATAAAGTATTATTTTATATTTGCGCCCATTTGCCTCTGAAGTTCATTCATGTCACATTAAAGAATATACAACGCAGTAAGTGGTTGATACTGTCTGGCAACAAACTTTCGCCAGACATTTTATTGGTTAAAATAAGTAACCAAGATATACAGATTTATAACGTATTAAACATGTGACATGAAGTTGGACGACCGCCGTCCAACACACCGTCCAACCAAGGAGGCAAAGGGCGCAAAAGGAAATGTAAAATAAGAAGCAAGCAGTTGATAAAAGGCACTGCATAGTATTTAGCAGATGACAAAGGGTCTATCATATCATGGCAATGCACAAAGTATATACAGCAACAAACATTTTAGTACAAATATAAGGTTAACATGGATAAGTACATTTGTACATATTAAAATGAACAAACATCCCATGATGAATGCCCTGTAATCCTGAGACAAGTATAAAGTGGAAGGTTAGATGTACATATTTGTAATGAAAATATTCTTGTGATATCCAAATGTGATAAGCAAAAGTATACGAAAAACGGACAATATGTACATGTGCAATGAAAGTAGACAAACATCCCATGATGATTGTCTAAACAGGATTGGACAAATATCCCATGATGTTTGCCCTAAGATGGTTGGTAACAGTAAAAGATTGATTATGTACAATGCAAAATAAACAAACATCCCATGATGATTGCCTTAACAGGATTGGCCAAAACATCCCATGATGCTTGCCCTAAAGTAGTAAAAATAGTGACTGAATGTGTGGCATAAGCAGGGGGAGTCTGTTGTCATGTTGTGTACGTAATTTACGACATCCTGCAGTCATTCTACGAATAATATCTGTATTGCAAGGGTCAGAATGTCCAGCTATAGAATGAAAAAAGGAAATGGCAGAAAGGTGGCTGCTTATTGTGGCTGGGGCAAAGTCCTGTGTATACAAGTATGCAACATATTGAGAAACAAATTTAGACTGGACTGAAAAGTTTAAAGTTGCACCGGTAATTTGACAGACAAAGTGCGAAAACTTATCCCAGCATTTCTGGTAGAAGTGGCGAGTGGTTGGTGCCACGGATGCCTCCAGTAATTGCTGTTCTACTTCAGCAAGGTTAGGGGAGAAAGATCCAGAGGGATAGGTAAGGGCTGTGGGTCGAGGTATGGTGCTGCTTCCCGTGCTTGTTGAACCTGTAAGCGAGAAAGCAGGTCACAAACAGTGTTTTTTGTGGTTTTGATGTGTTTAGCTCTGAAACAGAAATTGTGTTGTAGTGATTTCAGGACAATAATCCAGATGAGTCGCATCATAACAGAGTCTTTAGATGATTGTTTGTTAAGGCAAAAGACCACAGACAAATTGTCACAAATAAACAGTATGTTTTTGTTTGTCCATGTCTGTCCGAACAATGACACAGCGAGAGCAATAGGGTACAGTTCCAGAACATTGATATGATGACATTTGGCGGAGGTGGGAAATTCTCTATATGTCCAAGAGTTCATGTGTGTGCATCTGAAGCCTTTTGAACCAGATGCATCAGTGAATAGCTTTAAAGAAATGGAAGTGACAAACCGGTCATTTGTCAGTAGTGTGCAACCATTGTATTTTTCGAGGAAAGTGTTCCAGAGTTGAAGATCTGTTCGACATTCTTTTGTTAGTTTTATCAAATGGTTGGGATTGGTTTTACCGACAGTGAGATCATATAGTCTGCGAAGAAAACAAGGACCTGGTTTAATTACCTTGCATGCAAAGTTTAGGTGGCCTAGGATGGATTGTAGAGTTTTTAAGGACACTTTACGACAATGTCTATATTTAGCAAGAAGTACCTTTAGTGCACATATCTTGTCTGGGGGTAAGCTGGCTGAAAGTGTATCAGTGTTAAGATTTATGCCATGAACTTCTATTGATGTAGTGGGAAAAACTGTTTTGGCATGTTTAATTGGTACGCCAAGGTCATTGGAGAGGCTAATGAAAGTATCAAGGGCGATTTGGCACTCATTTGTTTGTTTACGTCCTACAAAGATGAAGTCATCAATAATGTGAGAAACCCGAAGAACCCCTAATTTGTGTTGTAAAACCCATTGTAAGGCTTGTGCGAAAGATTCAAAAATCGCCACTGAAGAAGATGCCCCAAATGGTAAAACTGTTCCAAAATAAAAACAGTTATTGAAGGAGAACCCTAGTTTATGAAAGTCTTTTGGTGAAATCGGTATTATTTTGAAAGCTTCTTCAATGTCCGCCTTAGCGACCAAGGAGCCTCTACCAGACTGCAAAACCAATCTTGCAACATGGTCAAAGGTCTCAAGTGCAACCGTAGCATTTTCGTATGGAATAGCCGAATTGACAGATTGACCACGCTTAGGGAAGGATAAGTCATGGATTATACTGAAAGTGTTAGGAGTCTTTTTGGGAACAACACCGAGGGGGGAGCAGATAAAATTGGCCAATGGAGGTGTCAAGTATGGCCCTTTAACACGTCTCAATTTTATGTCTTGTATATTTTTTTGTTTTACAAGTTCATTGTGATTGTTCACAGATTGATGGTTTTTATGCAAGCATGATGGTATAGAAGATGTTGTGCCAAGAGAAAACCCATTTTTGAATCCGTCAATCAATTTTTGTTTTTTATTGGAGTCATAACCAGACAGATATGATAACAGTTTGTCGGCCGATATGGGCGAAGGTAATTGAAATTTATTTAGACTGTGTAATTTGGGCTTTACTGGCTGTTCTTTTGAAATTTGCCGTTGGTGTGTTCGCGTTGTTTGCGTGGTAGGGCCTGACTGGTTTGAAGCATCTGTGTGCGCCATGTGGTTGGTCGCAGTTCCCACACTGGTGTAATTGTGGGCATTTGGGCTTAAGGCATTGGGATTTCTGTTGGTAGTCCCTACAGTAACCTGTTCGGCGCATGATGTAGGTTGGCATTGGAGTTCTGGAGTTGGAAGGAAAGGGACGAAAATTAGAGTGAGATTGTGTCTTTGTTAAGGAACAAAACAGGAGTGTCTCTGTGTGTAGGGTTCCCCAAGGGAGTGGCTGCAGTGCCTTCAGCTGTCTGAACTTGATGTCGTATGTGACCCAGATTGTTGAGTGTTGTGCGAGGTCATCAATGATTGACATGTATTGGAACAGGCCTGATGCCTCCTCAGGGTATTTGGAGACATAAACATCGGCAAAACGTTTGAAAGCACGGCACCATGTGATTATGTTTGTTATGGTCTTAGGGGCTGATTTTTGAACGGAAGTTGTTATTTGGTTGTCACTGCGT
This sequence comes from Dreissena polymorpha, assembly GCF_020536995.1. Classification (NCBI taxonomy): domain Eukaryota; kingdom Metazoa; phylum Mollusca; class Bivalvia; order Myida; family Dreissenidae; genus Dreissena; species Dreissena polymorpha. Next base: position 36,058,775 of record NC_068370.1, read on the forward strand.
TTAATGACTGTGGTCTCAGTTGTTTGATGATCAAAAATTAGCTTATTCAAATCGATATACTCTTTGTTCATGATGGCTTTACGCATTTTGACATCAATTGGAGGATGAACAGTGGAAAAAAGTCCTAAATTAACACCTTTGTTGTTGTCTGATGTCACCGATGTCAAATCCTCTTCAAATGATTGCTCATACTGCTGTTCGTCGTCACTCGTCCGTTCCGCTTCAGGCGCCTGGTTTGATGTCCCATCACTCTTCTGGAGGATGAGTTGGCTGATTTCTTTCAGGACTGCCTCATCTTTACTAAGGGCATCTGCCATCAGCTTTGCAATCCTGGATTGGGGTGCCTCTGGCGGTGAAGAAGCCTTCCGCTTACCAGTCCTGGCAGTGGATGGCGTTGCCTTAGGCATACTAATCTGAAAAAGACGAAAATGAACAGGCAGAAAACATGCACTGCACTAGATTATGGATAGCATTTGTTTATATGCCGATTACATGACATGTGGAATGTCAAACATCTTCAATCAGTTATTCGGACAATAAGGTGTTTACTGTATGAGCATGTATATTGTCTGCGAACAGTATTAAAAAACAGGATATGTGGCGAAATAGGCTCATATGTACACAAGTATCAATCAGGATATTGATATAGGTTTAGTGTCAAATAGGACACAAGTATACACAAGTATCAATCAGGATACTTAAATCAGTTACGTGTCTTCTAGGACACAAGTACAAACAAATATCAATCAGGATACTGAAAAAAATAACGTGTCAAATAGGACACAAGTATCAATCAGGATACTGAAAAATGACATGTGTAACATAGGACACAGTTAAACACAAGAACCAATGGGTATTGGTTACATAAAGCAGCTAGTACAAGTGTTAAACCAGATACTCAAATAGGAAACCAATATACTCAAGAAACAAGCAGGATACTTGGATGAAAAGTGGTAAGTAGAACACCATACCAAAATAGGCTCTTTTATTAAAGTAATGATTAACACTGTCATAATGATGGGAATGCTATGCTGCTGTCACAAATATTATATAGAGTTTATCGTATATACCTACGCTGATACTAACGCTCTGCCTACAAGTGTTGTGTGGACTAGGAGTTACTCTCAATGCCCCTGATTGTACTGTCAGATACCAAATTGCCAACACTATAAGGTGCTGAAATACAACAATGAATATCGTTGCAAGCAAATAGTGCACATTTTATATGTTTGACTGCTGTTCTTGACGACTCACATTCACAGACTGTGAGCTGCACAAAGAACCGCGCCTCTAACAGAACGATAATATCTTTGCATACCAAGTGTCGGATCAATATGCACGCCATCGGGTGAAACAAACTCCTGCTGAAAGCGTCTGTTTAAGTTATTGAAATTATGCTGCCAGAAATGTACAGACTCTTGGTCTGCACAAAGACACTGCAAACGTTGGTTGGTTTCATCAACCCTTGCATTATACAATGTTCCTTGTTTTCGGTGAAGTATTTCACCTATCATGACACGATTGCAGCCCTGTTGAATAAGCTAGCATGCAAATGCAAAAATAGTATCTGCCAATGTTGCTGGAGCAATCCTCATACTGCAAAGGTCATTACTGCCTATATCAAGGAAAACAATATTGATGTTTAAGTCACTGACAAGATGAGCATCTGTCCAGACAGACTTGGGTTTGTCTGGATGCATAATTGTAGCCCCTCCGACTCCATGCCAGTAAACTTGTATGTGCTGTGAATCAAAATTCATATTAGTACAACTGTTCTGTATGCACCATCTCGTTAGGCGTTTGGTAAAAGAGTGACCTAAAATAAGAGTATTAAACATCGTAACGAAGAATCGCTCAGTAATTTGCAATGAAACAAAATCACATTTACCAGCAGTTAGTTTTGAATTTCTTTGTTTACATGTATCAAAGTAGGTCAAGCACGCGCACTGCTAAAAATAGAACGAACAAAGGAATATGGTTTTGGATGCTACAAATACATGTATTTCATATTAAAAAATCACATTTTGCCGATAAGCTCAATTGTGATTGCACAATGCTCAAATACGAAATAAATGAATAATAAAAACCGATACGCAATGCCGAAAAATTTCCTGAAGTCTTGGAGAAAAACCACGCTGCTGCTGGCGTCTTTGTTCGTCCAAAAAGAGGCTGGTATAGGTTACACACGGATAATTTACAACTATAGCTTTCTTAAAGTTTTTAACTCAGCCTATACCCAGTTGGCATTTTTATTGCACCCAATCATAATAACAATGTGCTGAATATAAATAACTTTATCGTACCTATAAAGTATTATTTTATTATAGTCAGGAATACCATACCTAGCCTAATGTACCGGTATACATTAAAACATCCAAAATGTTATTTATCATAGTCAGAAATGCCATACTTAAACTTATGTTCCTGTGTAAATTCAAACATCCGTAATGTTATTTACACTGAAAATATATTGGAAATGCAGTAAAACTTGGTTCAGTACTATTGTAACTCAAGTTACAATAGTTTTGCACAAAATATATTTATATGAAAATAAATGCAAATTAATTGGCAAAACTATTGTATCTTGAGTAACAATAGTGTTGCAATAAAAAGGAAAATATATAACTACTGAGTTTATATGTGCAACACTATTGTATGTATAGATACCATAGTATTGCAATATGACTTTTTGTTTGGATTCAAATATGTTATTGCAACACTAATGTATCTTGAAATACAATAGTGTTGCAATACATTTTTTACCTATTTTAGATACAACATTTTTGCAGGATCACCATAAAAGTGTACATGTTTATTATATAACTGTCATATTTTTTTATGGATGCAGGGTATGAAAATATGTACAATTTAAGTGGAAAGTAGTTTGGAGAAAAAATCAGAGTTACAATAGTTTTGCGCCAAACCCTCGAGTTATATATTTGGTGTTAATCTGTTATGCAAATTATATTTTTTAAATAGACTATATGTGTGATTCTGTTTTCAGTATATTCGAGCGCAAAGACGAAAGCGCCTGTATGATGAAAGTTGGCTCATCCCATTTGCAGAGATACAGGAAGGTATATCAACTGTTAACTTAATTGATAATCTTTACATTGCTTTAATTTAAATGGTAAAGTCCTAATCAGAAAAATGTTTTTTTTTATAATTTTAATTATAGTTTTCCAATTTATTATGTGCTTAAGCTAAGGTTCAAAGAAATATTTGATATTATATTATGAATACAATCATAAGTTTATACAATAATTATTAAATCCAAGTTATAGTAGCATAATTCACCATGAGATAACCAGAACTAAATGTTCATTAAAGCTTTCATAACTTACGCACTTGTATAACCAGTCATAATCCAACAAAACACTGTTGCTGTTTTTGACAATAAATTTGTTTTTAGAATTTCGTAAACACAAACATTCACCATTTTTTGGCAATGTACAGGAAGTTGGTATATGGGAACCACTTGGCCTTTTGCGGAAAGCCGAGAAAAATGTATTTATTGTTTAAACGCTTTTGCCGAGTAATTGCCATTGCAAATAATTTGGATTTAACCTGCGTGAATCACGTGTTGGATACCAGCGCACGGTAATAGCACTTAACAGTTTACTCCACCCTCGTTCTCTGTTTAAGATTCAAAAGGCGGAGCTATGCAAGTGCTATTAAGCGATTGGTTTAGCATTTTGAGTAAGACAAAGGAAGCCAATTTTATCGACAAGAAAGTGTTGTTTTATGGCTTCTTGACAGGAAGTGGCTTTCCTTTTATTACGTCAAACTGACGATAAATCTGCGATCAAGTTTGTTCCTTAACGATCAACAGATTTTCAAATTGTATCACCACATGGCTGCTAAATCGAATATTGGACATCAAAGTACTCAAAAATCACCAGTTGCTGGTGGCGTACGACAAGTTGCTTGATACAATGACAAAATAGAGTGAAAAAGCTGGGGGAGGAATTAAAAGCGGTCGCAGAAGACAAAGGGTGCTTAAATAAAGTGGTCGCATCCACAAGATTGACTGTATTTTGCTTTTTTATGAAATAGGTTTAATTAATCAATACAAAAGGTGAAGTAAGTGCTCACTCTTGTTTGTACCGGTATATAAGAGTGGAAGTAATAAGTAGCACGACAATATCTATGAGACGGGAATAAATTAGAACTATAACCATGTATAGGAAAGCACGATAGGAAGTAATAAGTAGCACAACAATGTCTTTTAGATATGAAGTAATGAGAATCATTACCATGTTTTTGAGAGTGGAAGTATATAATGAGTAGTGTGACAATGTCTATGAGATGGAAAATTATTAGAACCATTTCCATGTATATAAGAGTGGAATAGGGAGAAATAAGTGGCACGCCAATGTCTGAGATGGAAATTAATAAGGACCATTCTGGTGTATATGAGTGTGGGAGTAATAGGGGTGTGAATTTTGGGGATTTCTGCCGAGCAGGTTGTCACAGGGTCATTTCTGAGAATCACGAAAATTTGTAAAATTACGTTTGTAAAATTACGTTTGTAAAATTATGTTACGATAGATTCCGTGGATGTACGTCATAAGCGGCTCGAAATATCCGCCACCCGCAAAACCTCTCCGCAAATTACACTGGTAGATTCTGTCTAAGCATTTTTAGCTCATCTATTTTTTGAAAAAAAATTATGAGCTATTGTCATCACCTTGGCGTCGGCGTCGGCGTCGGCGTTGGCGTTGGCGTTGGCGTTGGCGTCGGCGTCCGGTTAAGTTTTGCGTTTAGGTCCACTTTTCTCAGAAAGTATCAATGCTATTGCATTCAAACTTGGTACACTTACTTACTATCATGAGGGGACTGGGCAGGCAAAGTTAGATAACTCTGGCGTGCATTTTGACACAATTATGTGCCCTTTTTATACTTAAAAAATTGAAAATTTTGGTTAAGTTTTGCGTTTAGTTCCACTTTTCTCAGTAAGTATCAATGCTATTGCATTCAAACTTGGTACACTTACTTACTATCATGAGGGGACTGGGCAGGCAAAGTTAGATAACTCTGGCATGCATTTTGACAGAATTATGTGCCCTTTTTATACTTAGAAAATTGACAATTTTGGTTAAGTTTTGTGTTTAGGTCCATTTTATTCCTTAAGCATCAAAGCTATTGCTTTCATACTTGCAACACTTACTAACTATCATAAGGGGACTGTGCAGGCAAAGTAATGTAACTCTGACTGGCATTTTGACAGAATTATGTGCCCTTTTTATACTTAGAAAATTGAAAATTTGATTAAGTTTTGTGTTTAGGTCCACTTTATTCCTACAGTATCAAAGCTATTGCTTTCATACTTGCAAGATTTATGAACTATCATAAGGGGACGGTGCAGGCAAAGTTATGTAGCTCTGACTGGCATTTGGACGGAATTATGGGCCCTTTATACTTAGAAAATTTAAAATTTGGTTAAGATTTATGTTTTGGTCCACTTTACCCCTAAAGTATCATAGATATTGCTTTCATACTTGGAACACTCACAAACTATCATAAGGGTACAGTAAAAGGACAAGTTGCATAACTCTGGTTGTCATTGTTATGGAATTATGGCCCTTTTTTGACTTAGTAACTTTTAATATATGGTTAAATTTTGTGTTTCGATCCACTCGAAGTATCAAGGCTATTGCTTTCAAACTTCAAATACTTACATGCTATCATGCGGTTACTGTACCTGGCAACTTGAATTTTACTTTGACCTTTGAATGACCTTGACTCTCAAGGTCAAATTATAAAATTTTGCTAAAATTGCCATAACTTCTTTATTTATGATTAGATTTGATTGATACTTTGATGAAACTACTCTTACCTGACATACCACAATAGACTTCACCCAAACCATCCCCCGTGCCCTCCCCCCCTCCCCCCCCCCCCCCCCCCCTAATTTTTTTTTATTTTTTTTTTTAAGATCATCTCACAAATGACCACCACACCCTCACACTATACCCCCACCCACCCACCCACCCCCCCCCCCCCCAATTTTTTTATTTGATTTTTTTTTTTTTTTTTTTTTTTTTTTTAAGATCATCTCACAAATTATCACCACACCCTCACACTATACCCCCCCCCCCCATTTTTTTTTTAAAACGGTTATGTTTGAAATACCGTCCAACCATCGCACCCAAAACCCCCCCCCCCCCCCCCCCCCCCCCCCCCCCGATTTTTTATTTTATTTTTTTCGCTTTTTTGGAAGATAATGTAATAAATGTCCACAACCCCACACTATACACCCCTCTTCACTCCACTCCTCCCTCCTTTGTGATTGAAAATGAGAGTCCCTTCACCTTTAAAAAGAAAATAGATGAGCGGTCTGCACCCGCAAGGCGGTGCTCTTGTTGTAACAAGTGATTACATTGGCTGTCGTTTCCCGATTTCCAATTAAAATCAAGCTTTTACCATGTGTTTGGTACTTTTTTGTTGTTTTGTTTGCAATTGGAGTTTTTGTGAAGCGAAAATCAAAATTACTTAAAGCACGAATGAACCTCACAAAATCAAAAATCTTGGAGATTCACACATAAGTGCTTTTTATGTCCCCCACTATAGTAGTGGGGGACATATTGTTTTTGCCCTGTCTGTTGGTTGGTCTGTTGGTTTGCGCCAACTTTAACATTTAAAATAACTTTTGCAATATTGAAGATAGCAACTTGATATTTGGCATGCATATGTATCTCATGGAGCTGCACATTTTGAGTGGTGAAAGGTCAAGGTCATCCTTCAAGGTCAAAGGTCAAATATATGGGTCAAAATCGCTCATTTAATGTACACTTTTGCAATATTTCAATATTCAAGATAGCAACTTGATATTTGGCATGCATGTGTATCTCATGGAGCTGCACATTTTGAGTGGTGAAAGGTCAAGGTCATCCTTCAAGGTCAGAGGTCAAATATATGTGGCCGAAATCGCTCATTTTATGAGTACTTTTGCAATATTAAAGATAGCAACTTGATATTTGGCATGCATGTTTATCTCGTGGAGCTGCACATTTTGAGTGGTGAAAGGTCAAGGTCATCCTTCAAGGTCAAATATATGGGTCAAAATTGCTCATGTAATGTCACTTCTGCAATATTGAAGCTAGCAATTTTATATTTGACATGCATGTGTATCTCATGGAGCTGCACTTTTTGAGTGGTGAAGGGTCAAGGTCAAGGTCATCCTTCAAGGTCAAACGTCATATACGGGGACATAGTTTTTCACAAACACATCTTGTTTAAAAATGGGAATTGAAAGTAACAACACTGGATATAAATCAGAAAGCAATACCACTTTCTGAATCGGTATTGAAGATTCACTGTCCTGGTAAGGCAAAGTGTAGTTCATGTGAACAAATCTTGAACTACGGATCCTGTGGTAGTGTCGTTAGTTTAACACTGTGAGAGTGTGTACCATATTTTAATAGCTTAAATACTATACCTGCTATCTAGATAGCTACTTATCCGAAAGGATTGTATTTTATCCGGAAGCTTTCTGTCCGAATCCCACACTTGTCATAAACCCGTATAGGTCAGAACGGTCACATAGTGCAGTGCAACCAAAAACGGGATATTACCCAGAATCCATCACTCTTATTCCGGATGCGATATACTAGGCTGACATTTTTGTTGTTTACTTAATTGTTGCTCTGTTTTGCTGGATTTTTCTGTTTTACAGAACTAGAGAAGTTTTGAATTGTGTTTGAAAAAATTCTCCGTTATTATCAGATTATTTCTGTATTGTTTTGTGATTTGTTTGTTTGTTTCAGGCAAATGCCTCAAACACGTTGTTCGTGTGGCCACATTAGAGCAGCTTGGGATAACCATGACAGCTGCCTTTCGTGTGCCGGGTACAACCAGGACAACTGCTGCCCTTTCTGTGTGAATTGGTCAGAAGAAACCTGGGCCATCAAGCAAAGACCATTCAAGAGCCGGAAACGCAACATGCGTGGCTCAGGTCAAAGTCGGGAAAGTTCGGCTAGCCGGGACTTTTCCCCACACGACCTCGACCACATGGCATCAGGAGATGCCATGCATCGGTCCTTGACCGGTGACGACACCGGTCAAAATTTGACTGGTCCGTTCATTGAGAATGACCAGTTGACCGGTCCGGAGACTTCACCGGTCACCGGTCCATATTGACCGGTCAGGTCATCAGGCATGCTATGACCGGTGTCGTCAACGGTCACTGACTGGTCTGGTCACCGGTCGTGCCATGACCAGTCACTGGTCATTGACCGGTCCGGTCACTAACTGGTCCGGTCACCAGTCATGTTATGACCTGTCTGGTCACCGGGTACCGATCTGTGCCACAGACCGTTCCGGTCACCGTAGATGTTGACACTACCTTGTCACTACTCCACAAAGGTAGACACAGTCGCGTTTCTAGTGTGAGTCACAGACATATACGCGTAGTGTCTGATGTTTCCAGCTACTCCTCCACCTCGGGCTCTTCGTGGTATGACTCATCGTCTACTTCACAAGCCCTCATCATTATCGGAATGGACGTTGTTCACGCTCACCAAGTGTTTCTCGGCGTAGATTTCCTCATAAAGAGCTATCACGCCAGCGCTCTGTGAGACGTTCCATCAGGAAACATCATTCCCAGCGTCGCCGAACAGTGTCTCTGCATTGCAGGGATAAGGGACATAGACCTTCCTCTATTAGGCGCTCTCGGTCCCCTAGGCGATCCTTCTCTGAGGAATCTAGTGACACCCTTCCACGTGTGTCGGCCTCTATTTTGGCCTCAACACACACTTCAGCTGTTCCTACAACCACTGGGCATAATTTGTATTCAAACACTAGTTTGCATACATATCAGGCTCCAGGTACAGGGGTTAACCTAACCACTTCGGCTGCGTTTTCAGCCCAACGGGTCTCTTCCACATTGCATAGTAGTATACCCCGGGCTGCAGCTACACCATCAAATCCCAATACTTTGTGGATCCAACAGTCGCCGGGAATCTTTGTCCCTTTTTTGACTGATCCTTTACCAGCGACCGCTTATATTCAAAGTGAGTCTGCTGACTTGATCACTGATTGACCTCACTCACCAGCTATATCTTTGATGGTGCCGAAAAAAACAATCCTCTCATGATAGAAGCGGATGAATCTAGTATTCCTACTTCTGTATCCACCGGTTTCAATCAATCCAATGCTCTCGCAGACGGTTTGATTGAGGCGGGTTCGGATTCTAATGAGGCCGAACCTTATTATTTGGCCTCTATCAATCAGGTTTACGAACTTATGTTCCATACTTTTGATGAGGACTTCTGCGCCCACCTTTCCTTGTCTCTTACAGGATCTGCTGTTACCGTTACAGAACAGGTAGCCCGCAGACGGGAGCCTGGCAGGATAAGTAAGGCGACTTCTCGAGTGGATCTCCCCCTTCCTATTGGCTCTTCCACAATAGCTGTATTCCAGTCACTTGAGCCAGCCAATAAACCTTCGCCATATCCATGGAAAGGCCCTAAGGAGCTGACGGAGCCTAAACATATGGACGGCGGGAAAAGTAATAAGGCCCGGGTACCCGACCCTTCTACCGGTTTGGACCTTTCCAAACTTCTGGTTCCTGATGCTGACATTAGTAAGCTGTCCCTTACAATGCCTTCATCATCTACCCATACAACAGTCCCTCTTTCCCTGTTGGAAAATTGGGATCTGAGAGAACACCGTTCCATAGGTCTGTCTAACCAGCTAGATCTTATGGCAGCCACAGCCTTAGACATGGTTTGGGAGCTCTCTGATTCAATCCCAGATGGGCTCCGTGCCTTGTTGATACACCTTTCACGTACTACACAGTGTTTATCACACAATGCTGCGTTGTCAATGTCTGAGAGGTTAAGGCTTCGGAGAGACCTCATCCTCTCTTCCTTGCCCAATAATTTCCTTTTGGAAACAGGCGTTAACTCCCTTCGAACTGCTCCTTTAACAGCAGATTCTCTTTTCGGAGGGAGGATACAGGCGGCACTTACTGCTGATTGTGAAGATCAGATACATGCCTCCTTAGCTAGGAGCAACTCTGGCCAGCGCCCTGTGGTTTTTAAGCGCCCTGCTTCTAAGCCCCCAGGACCCTACCGGCCAAGAACGCTAAAAGGGACAGTTTTCCTACAAAGCGTCCTTCTGCTCCACGTCAGCCCACACATAGGCCTCCTTTTCAAAACAGATCATCTTCCTATCGAAAGCCGTCTGTTAGCCAAAATTGGAGTAAGGGCAAACCCAATCCGGACAAGAAGTCATTTAATCCTTCCTTCGGCAAGGGTGGACCTTCCAAAGGTCAGCCCTAGGTCAAACCCATTTCTACCGCCTCAACCTCTGATGCCGAAGGTACCAGTCGGGGCCAGACTTATGCACTTCGCAAGCCGTCTGTTAGCCAAAATTACTGGTCCGTTCATCGGGCACCGGTCACCGGGTAACAACCAGTTGACCGGTCCGGTGACGTCACCGGTCAACATTGACCAGTCATGCTATGACCAGTGTCGTCACTGGTCAACCGGTCACTGGTTGTTATGACTGGTCCGGTCACTGGTCACTGACCGGTCCGGTCACCGGTCATGCTATGTCCGGTCACCAGTCATTGACCGGTATGGTCACTGTTCATGTTATGACCGGTCCGGTCACCGGGTACCGGTCTGTGCCACAGACCATTCTGGTCACCGTAGATGTTGACACTACTTTGTCAGTGCTCCACAACGGTAGACGCAGTCTCGTTTCTACTGTGAGTCACAGACGTAAACGCGTAGTGTCTTATGTTTCAGAGCCGCTACTCCTCCACCTCCGGCTCATCGTCGTATGACTCATCGTCTACCTCGACTAGCCCTCATCATTATAGGAGTGGATGTCGTTCACGCTCAACGGTATCCTGATCTCTGTAGCAGACTTCGTGCAGTTGGGACTTCTCTTCTATGTCCTCTTCAGCACTATCTCTCAGCTTGTTGGAAATGGTCTCCAGACAATCTGCTAACACAGATTCCCATCCTTCTGTCCTTAGTCCCCCACCTTCAATGGTGGCTAGACAAGGAGACCCTATTGGCACGAGTACCGCTTCTTCCCCCGCAACCTTCTTTACATCTCATAACGGATGCGAGCAATGAAGGTTGGGGCCCTCACCTGGAACCCCGCAGCCTGACATTATCAGGATTGTGGTCTCCTTAGGAGTCTCACCTGCACATAAACAATCTCGAAATGCGATTAGTCTTTCTAGCTGTTTCTCATTTGCAATCACATCTTCGGGACTCCTGTGTGATGGTATCGACAGACAACACATCAGTCGTGGCTTACATCCAGAAACAGGGAGGTACACACTCTCACTCCCTGTATCTGGAAACAAGGAACTTACTTGTTCTTTGCAAGAGCCTCAACGTCTCTCTCTTGTCCAAACACATATTAGGTCGTCTCAATGCCCTGGCGGACGGTTTGTCTCGCAAACACCAGTTACTTCCATCGGAGTGGACACTTCATCAGGAAGTGGCCAACCGGTTTTTCCTCACAGTCGGTTATCCATTGGTCAACCTGTTTGCGACCAGAGACAACCACAGACTCCCTCTGTATGTGAGTTCAGTGTACAAACCAGCAGCGTGGGCGGAAGAAGTGCTTTCGTTCGATTGGGATCAACCGGATGCTTACGCTTATCCCCCACCTATTCTAATACCCTAATCTTAGGGAAAATCAGTGTGAGCTCTTGCCAGATCCTCCTGATCGCCCCTTGGTGGCCCAGGAGATCCTGGTTCAACGACCTTCTCGGTCTCCTGTGTGATTTTCCCAGGGAAATCTCGCACAGGTCAGATCTCCTATCTCTGAGAGGCAGACTTCACGTGGATCAAGACATGTTCCACTTACACGTCTGGCCGTTATCCAGCAATCCCTGCAGAAGAAACGCTTTTCTGTCAGGGCTTCAACTCTTGTTGCCTCTGCAAGGAGAAAGTCCACCAGAGCAGCCTATGATGCTCGCTGGAAACTCTTCTCTAATTGGTGTGTTCGACGGAAAATTGATCCCCTCAATCCCTCTGCTAGACGCATAGCGGATTTTCTAATCTATCTCTTTGATAATAAGAAACTTTCTCTTAGCTCCATCAAGGATACAGATCTATGCTTTCGCATACCTTGGCTTTTCATTCCCTTAAAAGAGGGGGGCGATGTGTCTGCAGCTTCTCTTTCCCGTTGGATAGCCTCAACTATAAGAACGGCTTACTCTTCTCTTTCATCTAGGGATTCATCCCTTTTATAAGATTAGACCGCATGAATTACGAGCTATGTTGGCTTCGTGGGCGTATATTAATCATACCCCACTCTCTGACGTGCTTCAAGCTGCTTTCTGGAGGAATCAGACCACCTTTTCATCTTTTTAACTTCGTTCTCTGGAGTGCCAACAGGACAACTTGTATTTGTTGGGCCCCCTTGTGGTTGCACATACGGTAGTATCTTCTACGGCATAGGTATATTACGCTTATCTGTGAATTAAGTTAATACCGTACTAACGAAGTTTAGCTGAGAACCCGAGATATGGGTCCCGCTGTGAAAGGGAGCTATGCTTATATATATATTATACGCGAACCTATCCGCCGCAGCTGCAAAATCAGCTATCTAGATAGCAGGTAACGTATTTAAGCTATTAAAACAAATTTTTATAGTAAAATTCATTTTAATTAGTAAATACTTACCTGCTATCGTTGAGTCCCACCTCCCACCCTGCTCTTCGTCTAATATTTTCATATTCTTTATTGGAATAAGAGTGATGGATTCTGGGTAATATCCCGTTTTTGGTTGCACTGCACTGTGACCGTTCTGACCTATACAGGTTTATGACAAGTGTGGGATTCGGACAGAAAGCTTCCGGATAAAATACGATCCTTTCGGATAAGTAGCTATCTAGATAGCAGGTAAGTATTTACTAATTAAATGAATTTTACTATAAAAATTTGTTTCAAAGGTAAAGACATTGAGCTCAAATGAAAGATTGGTGTCATCTTTTACAGGGATTGGATCACATTGTTTTGATCACTGTTTACCTTGCACAATAGTTAATAATTATGTTAAATGTGAAGTTAAAAATTCAAAAAATTTTTAGTTATTAAGTTTAAGAAAATGTTTATTTATATGTCTGTTTTGAGGTTTGTCATGGCATTATGCACGCAGATTGCGTAGAAAAAAAATCAGTCTACAGATTTGTCCTCCCCTCTGACTTCACTTCAATCACACCCCTGAGTAATAAGTAGCACAGTTATGGTTATTTAATGGGAAGTAACAAGAACCTTGAAGGTGTTTATGAAGTATTTAGTACCATCAGTAGGGCTGTCACGATTCACCTGTATATCGGTATATCGCGGTGCATGTCGTGAATAAAAATCGCTCCGGTACGGCGTTGCCGCACCGGTTTTTTTAATATTATTATATTAGCACATATATAAATACATTACATAATTATTTTGATATAGATATCGTTTTGAAAAATGTAGAAGCGATTCAAAAGGGCTAAATAAATAATCCGTTAATATCCAGGTCAAGCAAGCGCTTCCACTTGTAGATGTTTAACTTTCACGTTTAAAATACAGCGATGTATGGGTCCGTACCTTTTTTGGAATGAGGGACAGATTTCCTTTTCAAATACCGTATTTTACCATGTATAGCGCGCTCCCATGTATAACGCGCATGCGATTTTTTAAAGCCAAAATGGAGAAAAAAAAGAATTCAAGACCAAAAACCTGAAAATTGGGCCGAAAATGGCCTTCATTCTTATATTGCGCAATCATTTAATCTAAGTTTTTCAGGCGCTTAATATTTTGTTTTAAAGTAGGGAGCGTTTATACGATCAGGAGCATGGGTTGCAGGGCACTATATTTTCAACAATTTTTAAGATTATTCTCTCAAGAACACCGTACATGTCCTTATTGCCGCGCGTGTTTTTTCAAGACCCCTGCGCGTTCAATTCGACCACTTTTACCTATTCCTCACATTTGAACAGTGTAACATTTTTATTACCTGCCGCTCACAACATCGTATGACATAGTCTTCTGCAGACCCGCAACATCGCAATGTCCAATTTTACGCAAATCGTCCATGGATCCCATTTTATTTTTCATCGACTTAAAATATTTCCCCATTAAGAGATGCTCCCATTAAATCCAGTTTGACCCGGTATTTCGCGCCTTCACTGCGTCTAGTTAATTAATTTATGGTGAGACAAACAATACACCCGAAGGCTCAATTCCATACAGTTGGCGTTATCGGCGTTATCAGCGTAAAGCCATTAGACAAATATCATTTGTTTGTCTTTATTGAAAGAAAATAAAACGAGTCTATATCTCTATTGTTGGTTTGTAACCTACGTAGTATACTCGCACGGTAGCATATTAATGCAGAGATCAGAAAATCATTGATAAATGTATTCGTCGTTTCAATGCTTAGGGCCGAGTAATTTCGGCAAATCGGATTTCAACTTACGTAAAACACTTGCTCAATAAACAGTTAAACTCCACCTCCGTTCTCTGCAAAAGGTTTGAAGGCGGAGCTTTGCATGTGCTATTATTTAATTGGACGATTGCCATTGAGAAACAAACACAGGATTGGTTCGGCATGTTGATTGCTAGACAAAGGAAGCCAATTTTGTCGGCGAGAAACTTGTCGCTTTATTGCTTCAGACAGGAAGCGGCTTTCCTTTGATGACGTCAAACTGTCAATTCACATAGAGTGTTAATTTTCGGAATTGCTAACATTAAACTTTGGATGAAATTATCAAAATAAAGCAAAAGCGAAGTTGAGAAATATGATTGAAATAATTAGCGTCATTTCAAATAAGACGAGTTTTCATGACAACAAAAATTTTAACAAACAATACCACGACGACGCGGGGATCGATATACCTCGATTTTTTAAAATGAACAATCAATGAAGATGCGTGAAAACACCAACAAAGACATTTTTTTCATCTTTTAATTTTTGTCAAAACTGTTACTACCCCGTTCATTCCTACCATTTCCCGCTATTTGTTGTTTCGACAACGGCCCCTTCAGTCTATAACATTATAGGGTGTAGTTTTCTGCAATAAAAAAATGGCGGCAATTGTGAAGATTTACGATCACGAAATGGATTTTTTACAATTTAGCAACCAGGAAAGCGTTGTGTCAATGTATTACGCGCACTGAATTTTTATTTTTAAATTTGAAGGTAAAAAACTGCACGCTATGCATGGTAAAATACAGTAAGTTCATAATTATCCAAAAGATGTTTATTCTATTTCTTATTTTCTTTCTTTAGTATATTGATCGTTCAAAGCATGGCACTTCCGAATCATGTTATCTTAAGATTCTGAATAAGTCGAGGAAGAGTCAGAACGCTACGGATTTTCAATACTGGGCCCGCTGACTCCGCATTTTGAACATGCCCTTGAAGCGTTCGATTTACACAGATCGTAGTCACAGCTATTGTAAACAACATGGCGGACATTTTAGAAAAAGACGCGAACAATAACAATGACTACTTCTATCAAGTTTATTACAGTTTCTTTTACAGTTTCTAGTCATACTATGATACCAGTGTTTTCTGATTATTGAGTTTAATAAAGTTTGCAAAACTTGTTATTCTGCTGTTTTCTTCACAGATACATATTCTGTAAAATATCGCGGTACGTACCGCGATACAGTGTTGCCAACCACGATATACCGCAGTACGTTCATGGCGTATCGTGACAGCCCTAACCATCAGTGTACATGTATATATGAGATGACAATAATTACTATGACTTTTTATGTCCTCCACCACTATAGTGGGGGACATATTGTTTGGGGGACATATTATTGTTTTTGCCCTGTATGTCGGTTTGTTTGTTTGTGTGTTTGTTTGCATCAAACTAACATTTTGCCATAACTTTTGCAATATTGAAGATAGCAACTTGATATATGGCATGCATGTGTATCTCATGGAGCTGCACATTTTGAGTGGTGAAAGGTCAAGGTCATCCTTCAAAGTCAAAGGTCAAAAAAAACAAATCCAAGGAAAGTAATAAGCTTTAAAGGGAGATAATCATCTGAACCTGCCAAATGATAAACAAAAAATAATAAAAAATAAATCAAAGCGGCGCAGTAGGGAACATAGTGTTTCTGACAAACACATTTCTTGTTAAGATAGGAACTTCTTAGGAGCATGACTGTGAGTTGTGAAGTAGCTGGTAATAAGATTCTGTTTGTGAGAGCTGTAGTAGATAGTGCCAGGACTGTTTATGAGATGTTTATTGCTAAGTACCATGATTGTGTTTATAAAATTCCATCTCTTTGAAAACTGCTAGTTATATCACAGGAAATCTTGCTTGTAGAATAAATATTTGCCAAAAGAAAATGTTATTGTAACTCCATGCTCATTACTTTTCTTGGTATTTACATGATTTTGCACGACCCTATGAAATACTGTAACGTTTGAAAATTTGGAGACAAATACTTATGCTGGGTATGGCGATACTTAGATAACCGATGGCACTTCAATAATAGAGAAAAACAAAATTCATGAGCGAAAGATAAGTTCCTTGATATTTATAAACCTATAATCCTTAATATTAGTTTTAGAGGCACTGCAGATAGTGGACTCGATAATTTGTATATCCTATTGTATTGTGAAGAAATATTTCAATGAAGAATGATAGATTTTTGTCAAAAAATAAAAAAATCATTCGGAAAACAGCATAAACTGAATAATCAGTACACATTTCAGCAAAATAAAAATACCTTGACTCTTCGCATTTAAGATTTTGCTAGTCCAGCATGCAGAGTGATCACTGTGCTTTAAATACTGAAATGTTGAAAGTATTCAATAAGACAAATAAGAAGATAGAGTATGTTTTAATAGGAGATATTCAGGATGTTGTAAACACTTTGATTCCTGATAAAGGACACTTTAAATAACAGAGAATTTCAACAAATCGGGCACTCTGTTATCGGAGTGTCATTTTCTACCTGAAATGCATTTGCTTATTCTATAGTCTTACTAAACATTTTGAAGTAAGAAATCAATGTGGCTGAGTTTTCCTTCTGTTTATAAAAGGCTGTAAAATAGACCTGACCAAATCCCAAACACCAAAATTGTAAAAAAGATTCCCAACCAAAAGAAAGGAAAAGAAAAGAAGTGTCTAGCAGTACCCCAGATAATTATTTTGGAAATAGGGTTTTCACCCATTGATTTTGAAAAATAGGGTGACTTCATTCATAACATATTTAATCCTTGAAACTGTCCATAATATAAACTTTAAACTTAAAAAAATCGATAACATGAATGATTCGGCACTTATTGGCTATTGCTTTTTTGGTTAAAAAAAGTTAGCGATCGACTGATATTTTGGCGCAACAATCGCAGACGTCTTTCTTATATACCTCTCTTATACATTTTTATTTTGCATTGTAATGGAAACTGAAAGTTCAGACGCTTTGCAAATACATGCACAATGAGTGATTAGGTGAAAAGCATGTATGTCATTGTATATTATTTGGTCAGATGCTTTATTTAACTATGAAACCTAGTCCGCAGAGCGTTTGAATAACTTTGACTTTTTTCCTGCTCGGTCATCCAGGGGCTTGCTGAATAAAAGCTTCGCGGCATTACGCTTATAATTCCAAACAGAAATACCGAAAATGAGCAAAGCATTTTCTATAGAACCAATTGTATTGTACGCATTGAATTTGACGAATTTGCGTTAAAGTCATATTGGTTGCGTTTTAAATACGCACGATATTGTATTTCTTTGCGTTTTTGAACATTATAATAGGGTGAAAGACGCAGATATGCAGCTTATCTAGGGCACTGGTCTAATGACTATGATATCTCAATGTTATTTCATTAACATCTGACAAAGTAAAATTACTATTATTTTTCCCAAAATGGCAGGAAAAGGTCTGATGTGTCAATATTTGTTCATACAAAAATCCCAATTTGGTCCATGTTGTCAATAAAAATTCCCAAATGTGTCATTTTATTGATTTGAAAAATTCCTTATTTGACCAGACTTCTTTTCCCAAAATGGCTAGAAAAAAACCTCTTATGTGCAAAGTCAAGCTCGACACATTGGAAATCTATGCATAACTTAATTACAAACACGTGTGAAATATAACCAAGGTTGTTACATTACTATCAATTTATACTATTAATGTTATAATTTCATTTTTTTTTATATAAGATCAAAACGCCTATATCTGAAGAAATATATTTTAAATGACGACACAAATAATATCTACATAAGAGATTTATTTTTTAGTGGTAAATTGGGATTTAGAGAGATGAAAATACAACGGATCATGTGAATCAAAACGAACGTGTTTAATTTTACTTATAGCAGGGCTCTACATAACCGGAGAGAAAGGGGTCTTAAAGAGGCAAATACAGATTTGTTCTTCATAAAATCCTATGTTGTTTTTCATTAGAATTACATCATAAAGAAGATTCTAATGTGTAGGCACAAAATTAAAAAGAGTAAGTGAATGTAAAACTCCCTTTAATTAGATATCTGCTCAAAGGGATCACTTCCCTTACGCAATGATAACGTTAGCTCAAAGTGCAATTCACCTGACCCTTAATCACTTTATATGTTAAATTAAAAGAAACAAGGGTAAGAAGTTTGAATTAAATAAACAGACGGTTTCTGGGAAAAAGGCATATGTACATGAAATGTTTACATGTCATATTATAGAAACAGGTTCATTCTTATTTATGTCCCCCAATCTATATTGGGGCAGTCATATTGTTTTTGCCCTGTCTGTTTGATGGTTTGTTGGTTTGTTTGCGTCATACTTTAACATTGGCCATAACTTTTTCAATATTGAAGATAGCAACTTGATATTTGGCATGCATGTGTATCTCATGGAGCTGCACATTTCAAGTGGTGAAAGGTCAAGGTCATCCTTCAAGGTCAAAGGTCTTATATATGGGGGACATAAGTGTTTCACAAAGGCATCTTGTTCACATGTATTCTTGTTCTGTCTTTTCACAGGATCTGAACCAGTGAATAAGAATACTCTGCTGATGTATAGGTGCCTGAATTGTACAGCACCTAACACAGAACAGAATTATTATAATATTCAGTGATTCATTTTGTCGTGCGTCCCACGTGCCAGACGCACGTTTTTTTCTGGGGACGCATCATTCTCAAATATGTGCGTTCTTGGGACGCATTGTTTAAAAACTCTGATTTTCAACATTGTCAAAGTTGTACATGACACCGAGTACGATTCGTGGATATCAGCAAAACACATGTCAACACCGTTTTGAGAAGTAGAACGGAAGTCACATTACTACATTGGGAATGTACTACGCGTTTTTTGATTGGTTGAAAAATATCAATTATCCAATCAGTTACGGTGTTTTATTAAAAATTCGCTGGACGATTAATTGGCTGTCCCGGATGGTAAGCAAAGAAAATGCGACCGAAAAGGGTTTTCGGAATTGATCCTCAACAATTTAAACTCGCTGTGTAGATATTTATTGATAACGCAGCCTCGATGTAAACCATGTGGTTTGTGAGCGCAGACAGTTATTATTTATATGGTAAAGCGATGTTATTATACTTTTCTGGATTAATTGAGCAGTGTTGTTTTTTCTTATGTGACAATTAAAATTTGCAAGTTCTGAAATGAATAGCATCTTTCATTTTTATACGGTACAAACATTATAGTGATAAAGATCGTACAGTATTCTGTCCTATTTTACGTAGAATATAAGTACATATAACAACACAGACATCTGCTGTTTATACTGCAGGATGTGAGAGGGGTTTTAATAGCTTAATTACGTTACCTGCTATCATATTGCTACTCACTCCCAAGGATCATAATTCATCCGGAAACTTTCTGTCCAAAGAATCCCACTCTTTTCATAAACCCGTCGGTCAGGTCAGAACGGTCACATAGTGCCGTGTAGCCGTATAACCAAAACGGGATATTACCCAGAATCACTCTTATTCCGGATGCGTTATACAAAGGCCGACATTTTTGTTATTTACTTAATTGTTGCTTCTGTTTCGCTGGATTCTTCTGTTTAACAGAATACAGAAGTTTTTGTATTGTGTTAAAACATTCTCCGTATATATATCCGTTTATTTCTGTATTGTTTTGTGTTTTTGTTTGGTTTGTTCAAGGCAAAATATGCCTCAAACACGTGGCTCATGTGGACACATAAGGGCAGCATGGGACAACCATGGTAGCTGCCTGTCGTGTGCCGGATGTACCCAGGATAACTGCTGCCCTTTCTGTGAGCATTGGTCTGCAGATACCTGGGCCATCAAGCGTCGACCTTTCAAGAGTCGTAGACGCAACATGCATAGTTCAGATCAAAGTAGGGAAAGTTCCGTTTGTCGGGACTTTTCACCACACGATCTTGACCATATGCCATCAGGAGATACCATGCATCGGTCCTTGCCCGGTGACGACACCGGACAAAATTCGCCCGGTCCGTTCATCGGGAATGACCAGTTGACCGGTCCGGAGACTTCACCGGTCAACATTGACCGGTCCGGTCACCGGTCATACTATGACCGGTGTCTTCACCAGTCAACCGGTCACCGGTCATGCTATCACCGGTCATGCTATGACCGGTCTGGTCACCGGTTATTGACCGGGCCGGTCACCGGTCATGTAATGACCGATCCGGTCACCCAGTACCGGTCGTGCCACAGACCGTTCCGGTCACCTTAGATGTTGACACTACCTTGTCAGTACTCCACATAGGTAGACGCAGCCGCGTTTCTACTGTGAGTCACAGACGTAAACGCATAGTGTCTGATGTTTCCGGCTACTCCTCCACCTCGTCGTCGTATGACTCATTGTCTACTTCACTAGCCCTCATCATTATCGGAGGGGATGTCGTTCACGCTCACGGAGTGTTTCTCTGCGTAGATTGCCTCGTAAAGAGCGATCACGCCAGCGCTCTGGGAGACGTTCGATCAGGAAACATCATTCCCAGGGCCGCCAAACAGTGTCTCGGCATCGCAGGGATAAGGGACATAAACCTTCTTCTATTAGGCGCTCTCGGACTCCTAGGTCCCCTAGTTGATCCTTCTCTGAGGAATCTATTGACACCCATCCACGTGTGTCGGCCTCTATGTTGGCCTCAACACACACTTCAGCCGTTCCTACAACCACTGAGCATAATTTGTATTCAAACACTAGTTTGCATACATATCAGGCTCAAGGTACAGGGGTTAATCTAACCACTTTGGTTGCGTTTTCAGCCCCACGGGTCTCTTCCACATTGCATAGAAGTATACCCTGGGCTGCCGCTACACCATCAAATCCCAATACTTTGTGGATCCAACAGTTGCCAGGAATCTTTGTCCCTTTTTTGACTGATCCTTTACCAGCGACCGCTGGTATTCAAAGTGAGTCTGCTGACTTGATCTCTGATAGACCTAACTCACCAGCTATATCTTTGATGGTGCCGGAAAACGATTCTTTCATGATAGAAGCGAATGAATATAGTATTCCTACTTCTGTATCCACCGGTTTCAATCAATCCAATGCTCCCGCAGACGGTTCGATTGAGGCGGGTTCGGAGTCTAATGAGGCCGAACTTTATTATTTGGCCTCCATCAATCAGGTTTATGAACTAATGTTCAAAACCTTAGATGAGGACTTCTGCCCCCGCCCTTCCTTGTCTCTCACAGGATCTGCGGTTACCGTTACAGAACAGGTAGCCCGCAGACGAGAGCCCGGCAGGATAAATAACGCGACTTCCCGAGTGGATCTCCGCCTTCCTATTGGCTCTTCCACAATGGCTGTTTTCCAGTCACTTGAGCCAGCCAATAAGCCTTCGCAATCTCCATGGAAAGCCCCTAAGGAGCTGACGGAGCCTAAACAGATGGACGGCGGGAAAAGTTATAAGGCCCCGGTACCCGACCCTTCTACCGGTTTGGACCTTTCCAAACTTCCGGTTCCTGATGCTGACATTAGTAAGCTGTCACTTACAATGCCTTCATCATCTACCCATACAGAAGTCCCTCTTTCCCTGTTGGAAAATTGGGAGCTGAGAGAACGCCGTTCCATAGGTCTGGCTAACCAGCTAGATCTCATGGCAGCCACAGCCTTAGACTTGGTTTGGGAGCTCTCTGATTCAATCCCAGAGGAGCTCCGTGCCTTGTTCATACATCTTTCACGTACTACGCAGCGTTTATCTCACAATGCTGCGTCGTCTATGTCTGAGATGTTAAGGCTTCGGAGAGACCTCATCCTCTCTTCCTTGCCCAATAATTTCCTTTTGGAAACAGGCGTTAACTCCCTTCGAACTGCTCCACTAACAGCAGATTCTCTTTTCGGAGGGAGGATACAGTCGGCACTTACTGCTGATCGTGAAGATCAGATACATGCCTCCTTAACTAGGAGCAACTCTGGCCAGCGCCCTGTGGTTTTTAAAGCGCCCTGCTTCTAAGCCCCCAGGAGCCCCACCGGCCAAGAACGCTAAAAGGGACAGTTTCCCTACTAAGCGTCCGTCTGCGCCACGTCAGCCCCTCCTTTTCAGAACAGAACTTTTCCTATCGGAAGCCTTCTGTAAACCAAAATTGGAGTAAGGGCAAACCCAATGCGGACAAGAAGTCATTTAATCCTTCTTCTGGCAAGGGTGGACCTCCAAAAGGTCAGCCCTAGGTCATACCCCTTTCTACCGCCACAACCTCCAATGCCGGAGGTACCAGTCAGGGCCAGACTTATGCACTTCGCAAATCGATGGCTCCAAATAACTTCGGACGCGTGGTTCATTCTCTTGTCACACAAGGCCTCACTTTTCAATTCGAAAAAAGGCCCCCACTCTCTCGCGTCCCAATAGATCTGGTATCTCCGCATCCACAACTTCCAGACTCCATTCTCGGACTCCAAGAAAAACAGGCGGTAGAAAGGGTTCACGACCCTTGTTCTCCAGGATTTTACAGTCGCCTTTTCCTTGTTCAAAAGAAAAGCGGCTTCTGGAGACCAGTCATAGACTTAAATGTGTTCAACACGTTTCTAGTCAAACCTACTTTCAAGATGGAGACTCCTGCCTTCATTCGGCGCTCCATCAAACCCATGCACTGGGGGGTTTCCTTGGACCTGGAAGATGTATTCTTCCATGTTCCTATCCATCCCAACTACCGGAAGTACCTGCGCTTCTCCTTTCGAGGCCAGGTCTACCAGTTTCGGGAGATGCCCTTTGGATTGGCCACAGCTCCACGAGTTTTCACCAAAAATCATGGCCGCAGTGGGCTCACACCTCCGATTACACGGGGTTCAACTGCTTCAGTATTTCGACGATTGGCTCTTACACCAGCTCGATTGTCGACTGCTTCTGCTACACCTAGAGTTCTCTTGGAAGGAGCTCCTCTCTTTAGGACTCCTTCTCAATGCAACCAAATCAAACCTCATTCCCTCTCAGGATTTCATATTCGTGGAAATGAATTGAATTGACCCACATCAATCGGGTCAGGGTCTCACCGCAACGTGTATCAGACCTCCTTTTGAAGGTCAGATGGGTGCTGTCCCAATCTCATATCACAGCTCAAGATTTCCTCTCACTCAACGGTATCCTGAGCTCTGTAGCAGACTTCGTGCAGTTGGGACGTCTCTTCCTAAGTCCTCTTCAGCACTATCTCTCAGCTTGTTGGAAATGGTCTCCAGACAATCTGCTAACACAGATTCCCATCCTTTCGTCCTTAGTCCCTCACCTTCAATGGTGGCTAGACGAGGAGACCCTGTTGGCAGGAGTACTGCTTCTTCCCCCGCAACCTTCTTTACATCTCATAACGGATGCCAGCATGGAAGGTTGGGGCGCTCACCTGGAACTCCGCAGCCTGACATTATCAGGATTGTGGTCTCCTCAGGAGTCTCTCCTGCACATAAACAATCTTAAAATGCGAGCAGTCTTTCTAGCTGTTTCTCAATTCCAATCACATCTTCGGGACTCCTGTGTGATGGTATCGACAGACAACACATCAGTCGTGGCTTACATCCAGAAACAGGGCGGTACACACTCTCACTCCCTGTATCTGGAAACAATGAACTTACTTGTTCTTTGCAAGAGCCTCAACGTCTCTCTCTTGTCCAAACACATACCAAGTCGTCTCAACGCCCTGGAGGACGGTTTGTCTCGCAAACACCAGTTACTTCCATCGGAGTGGACACTTCATCAGGAAGTGGCCAACCAGATATTCCTCACAGTCAGTTATCCACTGGTCGACCTGTTTGCGACCAGAGACAACCACAGACTTCCTCTGTATGTGAGTCCAGTGTACGAACCAGCAGCGTGGGCGGTAGACGCGCTTTCGTTCGATTGGGATCAACTGGACGCTTACGCTTATCCCCCACCCATTCTAATTCCCCAAATCTTAGGGAAAATCAGTGTGAGCTCTTGCCGGATCCTCCTGATAGCCCCTTGGTGGCCCAGGAGATCCTGGTTCAACGACCTTCTCGGTCTCCTGTGCGATTTTCCCAGGGAACTTCCGCACAGGTCAGATCTCCTATCTCAGAGAGGCAGACTTCACGTGGATCCAGACATGTTCCACTTACACGTCTGGCCGTTATCAGGCAATCCCTGCAGAAGAAACGCTTTTCTGTCAGGGCTTCAACGCTCGTTGCCTCTGCAGGGAGAAAGTCCACCAGAGCAGTCTATGATGCTCGCTGGAAACTCTTCTCTAATTGGTGTGTTCGAGGGAAAATTGATCCCCTCAATCCCTCTGCTAGACGCATAGCGGATTTTCTAATC
This sequence comes from Dreissena polymorpha, assembly GCF_020536995.1. Lineage (NCBI taxonomy): Eukaryota > Metazoa > Mollusca > Bivalvia > Myida > Dreissenidae > Dreissena > Dreissena polymorpha. Next base: position 36,083,468 of record NC_068370.1, read on the forward strand.
TATCTCTTTGATGATAAGAAACTTTCTCTTAGCTCCATCAAAGGATACAGATCTGTACTTTCGCATACCTTGGCTTTTCGTAAGTCATCACAAGTCTGTGCTTACCCAGCCATTTCGGAACTGATCCGAGCCATGGAACTTAAACGTCCTGTGTCTCGCTCTCTTACCCCCAAATGGGATTTGGCTTGTGTTCTTTGATCGCTTATTAAAGCTCCCTATGAACTCCTTAATCAGGCTTCTTTACAGTTCCTAACCTGGAAGACCGTTTTCCTTCTTACCATGGCTTCATCCAAACGTAGAAGTGAAATTCATGCTCTTTGTATCGAAGAAAGCCATCTTCGTTTTGATTCCTCCAATGGCTCTGTCACTTTGTTGTGTCAGCCAGGATTCCTTGCTAAAAATCAACTCCCCTCAATGGCTTCTAAACCCTTCAAGGTCCCAAGTCTTTCTAGAACTTGTGGAAATGAAGATGAAGATAGACTCCTCTGCCCTGTCAGGTCTTTGAAGTTCTATCTTAGAAGAGTTAAGTCTATTCGAGGCTCTCGCAAGAGACTCTTCATTCCCTTAAAATGGGGGGGCGATGTGTCTGCGGCTTCTATTTCCCATTGGGTAGCCTCGACTATAAAAAGGGCTTACTCTTCTCTTTCTTCAAGGGATTCATCCCTTTTTAAGATTAGACCGCATGAATTACGAGCAATGTCGGCTTCGTTGGCGTATATTAATCATACCCCACTCTCTGACGTGCTTCAAGCTGCTTTCTGGAGGAATCAGACCACTTTTTCATCTTTTTATCTTCGTTCTCTGGAGTGCCAACAGGACAACTTGTATTTGTTGGGCCCCCTTGTGGTTGCACAAACGGTAGTATCTTCTACGGCATAGGTATATTACGCTTATCCGTGAATTAAGTTAATACCGTAATAACAAAGATTAGCTGAGAACCCGAGATATGGGTTCCGCTGTGATGGGGAGATTTTCGCGAACCTTCCCGCCGCAGCTGCAAAGTCAGCAATATGATAGCAGGTAACGTAATTAAGCTATTAAAACAAATTTTTCTAGTAAAATTCATTTTAATTAGTAATTACTTACCTGCTATCGGTAAGTCCCACCTCCCACCCCGCTCTTCGTCTAATATTTTCATATTGTTTATTGGAATAAGAGTGATTCTGGGTAATATCCCGTTTTGGTTATACGGCTACACAGCACTATGTGACCGTTCTGACCTTACCGACGGGTTTATGAAAAGTGTGGGATTCTTTGGACAGAAAGTTTCCGGATGAATTACAATCCTTTGGAGTGAGTAGCAATATGATAGCAGGTAAGTAATTACTAATTAAAATGAATTTTACTAGAAAAATTTGCTTTTCTATACAGAATAAGGTCTTGACCGAAGTCAGGAACAGGTTAACTGTAGGGAAACAAGACAAACTCATGAGATTGAAGTTGTGCAATTTTGTCCGAAATGAATTTGTGGAAAAAGCTCTTCCTGTTTGGAGAAAAAAAAAGGCAAGAAGGCGGCTATACACCTTAAATACAGTATGAGTGTTGTTACACTAAATCTGTATTGAAGTTCTTAGTTGTAAACCGTTTGACCAAAGGAGAAATTGTATTTTGTCACACTGTTTGAAAGGGCAAATTTTGACCAAAAAATTATAAACACTAGTCATCCAATTTATTAAAAGTCTAGTCAGTCCAAATTGTTAAAGTTCTCTGTTTAAGATGTTATATGTTTCACTGTTTGTTATTAAAAGTAAAACAAAGAAAGATTTTACTTGCTATAAACCTATTTCTTTTTTTAGCTGTAAAATTGCATAAAAGGGACCCTGGCTAAGGTGTTTCATGTTAAGTAGATTATTTGTAACGAAGTGACAAAAACACGATCTGGGACCCATTGTTTTCAGTTTGGACCCATTGTTTCAAAATATTTGAGTCCCAGGGACTCATTGATGTAGATTTCAAAATGAATCACTGAATATTTGGAAATTCTGGAGCATTGTGTGAAAGGCCTCAAGTGCCTTTAAACTATAGAGAACTAATTCTTCAGAGCAAAAGTGGATTGCTTTTGTATTGCCTACTACTTTAACACTAATCCTCAGTGAATTCTGGACTGCTGTTTCAATAAAAAGGGTAGAGTAATCAGGAAAAGAAGTGCCATTGTCATTGAGATGATGGGTAAAAGAAATGTCCATGAAAATTTGACATCTGACTCTTAAAAACTTGTCCTAAAATACATTAGTAATCAAAAATGTAATTAGACAATAACACACGGCAGAGCTGGGCCAACGTCTATAGTCCGCCTGCTGCTGACATTACGGCCCAAGGCTTTTTGTCCAAGGGCCATTATGGCCAGCTCTGCGGGTTGTTATCGTTTATATCACATATCATACTATTTTGGTCATTCACTAAAATTTAAACAAAACAAGCTTCCTTACTTTAATTTTCATTCGATTGATTACGCAATTTATGACGTACCTCATGTTATGTAATTTCAATGAAGGAACTAGCTAGACTCTCTTGATATTAGGACAACAATTCAATATTTGTATTATCCAAATTGTGTGCTACGTGTCATTATAATTATGTTCTATTGTTTTGTAGAGTTGTGGCTTAATTTTATTGATCACTGTTCAGTCATTCCGAAATACCGTCGGTCCTCGGATTTTTCCGATAATAATTTGGAAAATCCGGAAATGATTCTAATATTGCCGGACCTCATGTCCGGTAATAAAATTGTGGCGAAATTTGGAATTCCATAAGCTTTTTCCAGAAAAGTTACAAGCCAAAAGTAAGGAATTTACAGAGTTATTTATGAATACTCCAATCATGAAAAACATTTTTTTATTGGTTGCATTTCTTGAATGACGTACGTGCATATACGGTATCCGAAGATTTTTGCTGCGTCGTCAATGCAAATTACAATGTTAAAAATGTTCTCTTTGTCATTCGTCGTCATTTTTTACTTTTTGGGCCTGAAATAATCAGTCTGGGCCGGAAATGGCTGCATGATTATAGGACCTCATTGCCGGCAATAAATTATAATTTTGAGAAGGACTGTCTGTTGGCTAAGACTGAATGTGGCTGCCATTTAGTTCAGTATAAGCCACGCAATCCGATTCTTTTCTGATATTAAAAATCAGTCTGGCTCAGCGGGATGATATATTATTTATATTGGTCGGCTTGATACAAATAACGGCCTGTCTCACAACATCATTTTGTTACTATTTATAGTAACAATATGTGATATCATGATGTAACATTAATGAACATATTGATCTTTTATTTTGAATAATAAGCACGTTCTGATTTATTTCAAAATATTTTTATTTTCTTTAAATGTGTGCTGATCATCCGATTCATGCTGTTTATCTATGGAATTTTATCGTATTTATATTTATTTTATGCTTTCCAGTGGTTTATAGAGAAATATCAGTGAATTAAAACTGATAATTTCACTGTTTCAAACAGTGAAAATTTATCAGTGAAAATTATCAATAATCATGAAGGCAACAAAACATGATAGGAAAAATAAAGAGAATTATAACTGCATAAATCTGCATGACAATGCTAATGGCTTAAGTCAAAAGGACAGATAGACGGTAACATGAAAAAAAAAATAACAAAAATATATGTGTATATATAAATATATAGCGGAGGCAGAGTGGAGGTACAATATTTTTTCAAGCAACTGTCTGCTAACAGCGTTCTCTAAGACTGCGAGATGAGCGCTTTCCTTTGTCTGCAAAAAGATGCTAGGGGCGGGTGACGCTTACTGTCACGTGACTCCGATCCCAGCGCCAGATCGGCTGACCTGTTACGCAAAATTAAGCAACCTTTTGGCACAATTCCCATGCGCCTCGTGTTATTATATAACTTAAAACCAAGTTCGATTCATAAAACCTTTTATGTGGGCATAAAATTTCATATATAATTATGCCAAAAAGTCAAGAACAAGTCAAGAATGTTTATGCAAATATAGCCTTGTACTTTCTGGTTGTGACACCTTATTTACCAAAATGAGAGAAAGCCAGGGCCCGTATTCACCAACCGATTCTTAGACTTAAGAATAAAGAATAGACTTAGAACCAAGAAATATGTGTTCAGTTTTTGAATATATACAGGCCGCCACTGGTGAGTGTGTCATTAACAAAATGTTCTATATGAAGACTAATATAGATAGAGATGTTTACTGCAGAGGTTGACTCAAAATTAAAGAAATTCTTGAATATTCTAATTTAAGAATTTTCTTTATGCTTAGACTTAAGTCTAAGAATTGTTTGGTGAATACGGGCCCAGGACCCATCCTAAACTGTGGATCTGCCTTCTTTTTGATTATTGGATTCTTCATCTTTAATAAAATAACATGGTAAAATAGTGCTATATGCATTATGGTGAATATCTGTGTGTGCTTGACTTGTTTTGGTGTATTTTCTATAAGTAGAATTCAGAATACACTAAACACATACCCGTATTTAATATGAATGGTTAATTATAAGTTGTTAACAAATGTAGCCACTCGTTGTTTAATGGACATGTTTGAGGTTTAAATATAATAAATTTATAAACAATAAGGGTGATCAAATTTTTTTTTGAACTTATTTGAAGAGATACTAGTGTTTTTTCCCTTCGTTAAGAAGGAATTTCACTGATAAAAAACTTGCAATGTATGAAACAACATTGCAAATATTGCTGATGTGGCAAAACCTTTAAAGTGATCTTTTCACGGTTTGGTAAATTGACAAAATTGAAAAAAGTTGTTTCAGATTCTCAAATTTTCGGGTTAGTTATGATATTTGTGAGGAAACAGTATTACTGAACATTTGCCATGGTCTAATATAGCCATTATATGCATCTTTTGACGATTTAAAAACCTAAAAATTAAAGAGCGTTGCAACGCAAAACGATTGAATAATTTGGAGAGTTCTGTTGTTGTCGTTGAAATTTGTGAAACTACGAAGATTGCTTATAAAACGTATAAAATACGCATCTTATGTATGCTTGGCAGAATAGCTCATTTGGCTAATGCTTTTTTACTTCAGGATTCTGGGGGTCACTGGTTCGAGCCCTGTTGCGGGCTACTTTTTTTTCCTTTTTTAAATTTTATTTTTGATTTTTTACTGGAGCTCTTAAAATTTAATGTTTACATTTTTCAATATAAAGCATTTGATGACAAACTTCAAAACATGCCAAAATCTGTGAAAAGCCTTTTTAATTACAAAAAAGGAAGTGGAGGTTGATCAAGTAAGTTAAAACAATTAACCTTTTAAAAGGAATTTATTGATAGTTGGAAACATTCACAACAGCAACTTGTTCAAATTAAGTATCATCATATCGTCTTAATACATTATTTGTTTATAAGTACCAATATTATACGCCCGTTTTGAAAAAACTGGATGTTTTCAAGTTTCACCCTTTGCGGGCGGGTGGGCGGCTGCGGAGTCCAGCAGTGTCCGCTCTCTAATTCAAATAGTTTTCATCCGATCTTCACGAAACTTGGTTGTATCTTGACAATATCTAGGTCAAGTTCCAATATGAGTCATGCTGAATCAAAAACTAGGTCATGGGGTCACATAGTGCATTTCAAGGTTTAAGCATGTTGTCCGCTCTCTAATTGAAGTAGTTTATTCGATCTTCACCAAATTTGGTCAGAAGTTGTGTCTAAATGATATCTAGGTCAAGTTCAAATATTGATAATGCCAGATCAAAAACTAGGTCACGAGGTTACTTAGTGCATTTCAAGCATTTAGCATGTTGTCCACTCTCTAATTGAAGTAGTTTTCATCCGCTCTTCACCAAATTTTGTCAGAAGTTGTATCTAGGTCAAGTTCGAATATGGGTCATGCCAGGTCATAAACTTGGTCATGGGGTCCTTTAGTGCATTGCAAGCATTTAGCACGGTGTCTGCTCTTTTAATTGAAGTAGTTTTCATCCGATCTTTACCAAATTTGGTCAGAAGTTGTGTCTTAATGATGTCTAAGGCTTGTTCAAATATGGGACATGCCGGGTCAAAAACTATGTCACGAGGTCACTTAGTGCATTTCAAGCATTTAGCATGGTGTCTGCTCTCTAATTGAAAAAGTTTTTATCCGATCTTCATCAAATTTGGTCAGAAGTTGTATCTAGACAATATCTAGGTCAAGTTTGAATATTGTATTGCCGGGTCAAAAAGTAGGTCACAGGGATACTAAGTGCAGTTCCAGGATTAAGAATTGTGTCCGATCTCTAATTGAAGTAGTTTTCATCGAATCTTCACCAAATTTAACCAGAAGTTGTGTATAAATGATATCTAGGTCAAGATATAGTATGGGTCATGCCGGGTCAAAAACTAGCCTAGTTTTTGACCCGTCTAGACCTAAGGTCACTGGGTCACTTAGTGCATTTCAAGCATTTAGCATGGTGTCCGCTTCCTAATTGAAGTAGTTTTCATCCGATCCTCACCAGATTTGGTTAGAGGTTGTATCTAGACAATTATCTAGGTCAAGTACGTATATGGGTCATACCGGGTCAAAAACTTAGTCACAGGGTTACTTAGTGCATTTCAAGGATTAAGCATGGTAATCCCCTTTAATTGAAGCAGTTTTCATCCGATCTTCACCAAATTTGGTCTGAAGTTGTGTCTTAATGATATCTAGGTCAAGTATAAATATGGGTCATGTCGGCTCAAAAACTAGGTCACCTAATGCATTTCAAGCATGAGGCATGGTGTCCACTCTCTTATTGAAAAAGTTTTCATCCGATCTTCACCAAATTTGGTCACAAGTTGTATCTAGACGATATCTAGGTCAAGTTCGAATATGGGTCATGTTGGGTCAAAAACTATGTCACAGGGTCACTTAGTGCATTTCAAGGATTAAGCATGTTGTTTACTCTCTAATTGAAGAAGTTTTCATCAGATCTTCACCATATTTTGTCAGAAGTTGTTTCTTAATGATATCTAGGGCAAGTTTAAGTATGGTTCATGTCGGGTCAAAAACTAGGTCACTAGGTAACTAGTGCATTTCAAGCATTTAGCATGGTGTCCAAAACCTTCAAATGGGCGTTTCTTGTGACAGTTTGGCACTCTTGTTGAGACATTGAAATAAATACTTTTTTACAATGCAAATGTATACCGTCTTTATCCAATTAAACGCTCCCGCCCTAATAAACGCACCCCTATCGTAAAATAAAATGAAGAAGTGATCAAAATAATAGCGCCCCCTTTTCTCGGCTGCTAAGGGGTAAAGTAATTGCATCTTATTGACGGAAAATTCTTTTTTTATCAACAAGGTACATTACAGCTCACGCAAAACCAACAAATTCCGCGATCTGCAGAGTTTGACAACATCAAGTGCTCGCGGAGTTGACTCGGCATCGACCATCTGGTTGCCGCATCTGTTCGCCAAGACACGCCTCGGCATGATGCTGAGGAAATTGTTGGTGATGTGACACTCCGCGAACACTTTTATTATCTATAATTTACCATGGATAGAAACTAATTACAAGCCCAGGCCTCCCCGAAAAATAAAATTAATTTGTCTGTAGAACAATATGGTATTGTTAGCGTTGTTGTTTTCAAATTTCAACATGTATTTTACACCGTGACAGTTTTTTCTGTCTTCTTAAATTCCGCGTATAAAACAACCATGTTCGCACCTAGCTGTAGGATACTGCACCTGGAGGAGTGATAATTGCATGTTTGATAAGCAGACATTCCCAAAAGTGTCAGACAGACAGACCTGACCGACGTTTTAAAGACATGTCCGATTGAAAATGCCATGTTGCCGGTCCGAATGTCCGAAAATAATTCAAGAAGAAAAGTTGAATTATTTTATAGAATTCGTTCCAGTGTGCGATCATTTGAGAACGAATATTCCTGGGCATTCCAGAAATTTGCGCTTGGTACAAATTTCGAACGGTCTTTTATTTATCGATTTCAAATTGGTTAGCAGCTGGCAAAGAATGAACGGTAACTGACGAAATCTCTTCGCTTCTTTCCGAAAAATCTTATGATTCTGCGAAATGCTGCTAATGTCCATTTTGAACTTTAATGTGATCGATTTATAGCAATGTTAAGCACTGCAGTAGCATATTGTAAAGCAATATGTTAACCAAATTATATATTGATTACATATTTGCTAGGTTACTGGTTTAACTCGTTTACATTTTCTACATTCAAACGATATGTATAATGCACATTTTATTATATGTGCAAAACATGTACATGTTTTCAGACTGTCATATTCGGATACAGAATGATTTGTCAATTTTAATTTATTTTCGACGTTCTTTATAACAATTTGATAGAATGACAATACACATGCTGTGATATGGATGGTATGGTTTATAATATTTCGCATTGTAGTCACCAGAAATTGCAACTAGAAATACTACAAAAAAAGTACAATAAGCTAGGTCACAGGGGTGTCCCCCATAGGGACTCGTTCCTTAATCCCCGTTGGGGTCCTGCGGTCCCAGACCCCTAGCTTAATTTAGCTCAAATTTGGGTCAATTAATGACACCCTTGGAATTAAGAAAACAAATATGTACCCATACAACTTATCGACTTAGGAAAACAACCAACACTTAGTATTAATCTAGCATCTGAGTTGTTGCCGGACAACATAACACTTAACTTTGCAAATATATAAATAAGATTTTTATGTTTGTACATTGATGTTTCGGTCCTATGAATCCCAGTCCGGTCCTGCAAGTTATCTAAGACTACCGGACCGGATGTCCTGTGGACTTAAAATACTTTTGGGAATGTCTGGATAAGGCAATTAACAGTTTGAAGCCATAGAGAACTCATAAATGAATGTAATAATCAAATTTTCCCGAGTCTCTTGATTCCCCGATACATACGTTTCAACTGTCTCAATCGCATACATGTACATGCAACTTCTCCCGTCTTTATCCATTACTCGATAATCCCACATATGCCCTATTTCCAATTTTTAAAGCAAATTCTGGTTAATATTGATGATAAAAGTGCTGAATTTCTGCATATGCTTCTATTTAAAGATTTGATTAAATAAGCGCCCAATCAGGAAAGTTGTTAATCACAACATGCGTAAATCACTTGACATGGTTTGCACTCGTCGTGTACAACTATTTTCGGCTACAAATTCTAGCCTTATATACATAGTGCATGTGAATTAAATGAATTTCTTTGTTCTGAAAAAGTGCGCGAAAATTGGCGTGGCCATATTTATTTGTGAATAAACATTTCATAGCTGGTACAACATTCAGATCATTAATTTTAATTTCCAAAAATTTTTTTTTAGTGAATTTCAACTAAATTAACGGGGTATCTCAAGAATTACGTGGCATTGACATTTCCTCTTAGTAAAATATAATTCAAACATGCTGTATTGTTACCATTACGCTGTTTTAGTTCCTTCATTATTGAAACAATTATTTTATTGTATACTGACTGCACACAATTAAGTGTTGTGTACAGTTCATATTCATCTGCAACGACCAATTAACAACTTAAATAGCAGCCAAATCGGGACTGCGGTATTCCCACTGAACATGCAGTTCATCACCAGAAGCAATGTGTAAATTTAAATTTAGAATTAAAGATGCACATGTACACAAGTCATTTTCTGAAAATTGGGAAGAAGTGAAAGTAATCATTTAAAAATAAACCAACATTTGATTTTATTACTCAAATTGTGGGAGCAGTGGTCTAATGGTAGGACGCTGGCGTAGGGATCGAGAGGTCCCAGGTTCGAATCCCGCCCTGAGCGCTGTAATTTCCTTGAGCAAGAAATTTGACCCACATCTGCTCCTCTCAACCCAGGTGTATAAATGGGTACCTGTGAGGGAAATAAGCCAATGTGCCATGGCTGCCTGGTGCGCCATATGTAAACGGACGACCTAGATCCCAGTGATTGGGGGGTTGATTGTGAAGTCGGCTGAATATGCATATAACCTTTTTAAATGGTCAACATTATTTATATTTTTGTCGTCTGTGTATTTTAGCAACTCAATCTTATGCAAATAGATATCGTTTTTTTCGATGTTAAAAGCATGTCTCGTTTCCTAGATTAAACTTTGTAAATTTCTTTGATATGTTTACTGACCTACATTGTTTTGACAGATGACATCGGATGGTAACTGTATAAAGTATGCAGAGAAGCTGACAAAATGTTAAAACAATCGCGTATAAATAAGAATAACAGGGTATTATCTGTATCTGTTTCTTATATTTGTTAATTTTGAATTCTTTTATTCGTTAATTTGAAAATTATTTAACATTTGTTTCAATATTTGTACATATTTCTCCTCGGCGAATCGCCGCATCTTGACACGCGGCGTGATTCAGCGGATCAATGCCGAGGCAGAAACAGAATGATAATTGGGTGCAGTATTCTGGTAAAACTAATTGTGACATGTCTACGACTGCTCAATGAACTTGGAACTTTTTCCTAAATACTGGTAAACATATTTTACGTGTCAGTTCATATTATACCTAAAGGGGGGTGAAATAAACGCGCCCCCTTTGTGATTTGCATCGCGCCCGGGCGCGTTTATTAGGATTAAGACGGTAAGCGACAAAAGATTGTTATAAAAGTTAAGTATTTAATATAAATTACTATTGACTCCCTTTTTTACAGTATAAAGGATTTAAGGACAGTATTTATGCACTAACTGAGTAGAGCAAAATGGTTCTAAGTAACTTTTTTCCACATATATTTCAAAACTTCATATTTTTTAATGTTAATTGTATACAATTTCAAATAAAGGCTTTACAGTGATACTATCAAATCGCTTTTCAAGGCACTGAAAGTCACTTCGAACATTTTTTATCCCCGCCAGAGGCGGAGGGATATTGTTTTGGGGTTGTCCATCCGTCCGTCCTTCCGTCTGTCCTTCCGTCCGTACCATATCTTGGAAGTGCTTTGGCGGATTTAATTGAAACTTGGTATGAGTATATATATGGATAAAAGAATGATGCACGCCAAGTGGCATTGTACTCCATCTGTTAATAACGGAGTTATGGTCCTTTGTATCTTGAAAAAATGCTTTTTTTGTGTGTCTGGAGCCATATCTTGGAAGTGCTTTGGCAGATTTCATTGAAACTTGGTATGGGTATGTATATCAATAAGAGGATGATGCACGCCAAATGGTATTGTACACCATCTGTTAAAAACGGAGTTATGGCCCTTTGTATCTTGAAAAAAATCTTTTTTGAGTGTTAAATATAACACTTTTGTGTCCAGAAGCATATTGGCGGGGATATCAATTCAAAGAATTTTCTTGTTGCTCTTTATATTAAGCTGAAAAAAATGTTTTAAAAGGTTGATAATGTCTTTAAAAAAATATTTATGATAATCTTATTTTTGAAAGTGCAAAAGTATTATCTCGTACTCTTTATTGATGATTTAGGGAACTTAAATTTTTAAGTATAGAAAATGTTAAACAGAAATGTCATTAGAGCAGACTTTTATCAATAAAACTGGAAATAAATAAAGCTTTCATTTTTTAGGTGTTCCTCTGTTATAGGTTTAACCTTTTATTGAAGTTATGAAAAAATGAGCTGGATATGAGTTTGACTCACAATTATGTAATGTATGTCATGAGTCATTTTGAGTAAACTTGATAGTTGAAATAATCCAACTCAACGCTATCGACCCTTTGGTTTCTTGGAATTGTAAGTGGTTAAGTTTTTTTCATGTAAACTTGTCACCTGGAATCCTTTCAATAATGCATGATCCTACTAAACTAGGGGGCCATCTATAAAAACCTGTGGAATTTTGGGGATTCCTGACAAAGCTTTTGCAAACAAAATAAGGTCAGGTCCCTTATTCAGGGAAGATAAAGGTTTCTTTGCACTGAAATTGTCCTCCAAATCATTAAAAAGTAACATCTTATATCTCATATATATATCGGTCTCTGCCAAACATGGCTGGACTGACAGACATGTCCTGTAAAATTTTGTAAGGTCCAGCCTGTTTTTAGCTCACCTGAGCGATAGCTCGAGGTGAGCTATTGTGATCACTCAGCGTCCGGCCGTCCGTCCGTCCGTCCGTAAACAATTTGTAAACATCTTCTTCTACTAAACCATTGAGCCAATTTCAACTAAATTTCATGTGGAGCATCCCTAGGTCATGGGACAAAAGAATTGTTAAAAAAAATTTGATCACATAACCAAGATGGCCGCCATGACCATATATGGTAAAAACCTTAAAAAATCTTCTTGTCAGAAACCGCTCATCAGATTTTCAAAAAATTTCACAGGGATGACCTTTGAGGGCTCCCCTGAAAAAGTTGTTCAAAGAAATTTGATTCGTCAAAAAACATGGCCGCAGGAGCTCGTTGAACTTTGCATGTTTATTCGTTTTTGCCTATTTTGTGAAAACTTTAAAAAATCTTCCACATTTTTTGTCCGATCCTTTCCAAATTTGCACAGTGAATTTATATCAATGAGGACACGAACCCTACAAAAAATGAGCATTATTGGTCCATGAAGTACAGAATTACCTCCCCTTGAATTGAGAAAATGGTGTTTATGCAATAAAGTCCAAATTTTTCATCCAATTCTTTCCAAACTTGTAAGGATTTAGCATGGTTCAAACAAGGGAAACAACTACGGTTTATGCATGTTCTTTTTATTACAGATTTGCCTCCCTTTAATTCATTCAAAATCTCATTTTACAGCAGAGATTCCAAATCTGACCTGTAAATGAGCCCCATATTTACTGCTGGTGCTATGTTACCTTTTCCCATTTGATCATTCTTAAGTATTGGTCTTGTAATGCTGCTACTGCTACTGCTACTGCTACTGCTACTACTACTACTACTACTACTACTACTACTACTACTACTACTACTACTACTACTACTACTACTACTACTACTACTTCTACTACTACTACCACTACTACTACTACTACTACTACTACTACTACTACTACTACAACTACTACTACTACTAGTACTACTACCACCACCACCACCACCACCACGTCTACTATTACTACTTCTACTACTACTGCCACTACTACTACTACTTTTACTACTACTACTACTACTACTACTACTACTACTACCACTACTACTACTACTACTACTACTACTACTACTACTTCTACTACTACTTCTACTACTACTACTACTACTACTACTTCTACTACTACTACTACTACTACTACTACTACTACTACTACAACTACTATTACTACTACTACTACTACTACTACTACTACTACTACTACTACTACTACTACTACTACTACTACTACTACTACACCACCACCACCACCACCATTCACAGTGACAAAAAACGTTTTCACACAATGGCTGCTACTACAACTTATATCCCATATAGGGGGGCATGCATGTTTTACAAACAGCCCTTGTTTCTATGGGATTTTAACCACAACTGTTCATGTTTATCTCCGACACATATTTTTAGGTCACCTGTCATGAAGTGACACAGTGAGCTTATGTGATCGTGTGATGTCCGGCGTCCGTTGTGCGTGCCTGCGTGTGTCCGTGCGTCCGTCCGTCAACAATTTGTTTGTGTAGACAGTAGAGGTCACAGTTTGCATCCAATCTTGATGAAATTTGGTCAAAATGTTTATCTTGATGAAATCCGGTTTGGGATTGTATTTGGGTCATCTGGGGTCAAAAACAAGGTCACTAGGTCAAATAATAGAACAACCTTCTGTAGACAATAGAGGTCACAGTTTTCATCCAATCTTTATGAAATTTGGTCAGAATGTTTATCTTGATGAAATCTGGGTTGGGATTTTATTTGGGTCATCTGGGGTCAAAAACTAGGTCACTAGGTCAAATAATAGAAAAACCTTGTGTAGACATTAGAGATCACAGTTTTCATCCAACCTTTATGAAATTTGGTCAGAATTCTTGATGAAATCTGGGTGGGATTGTATTTGGGTCATCTGGGGTAAAAATCTAGGTCAAATAAATAGAAAAACCTTGTGTTGACAATAGAGGTCACAGTTTTCATCCAATATTTATGAACTGTGGTCAGAATGTTTATCTTGATGAAATCTGGATTGGGATTGTATTTGGGTCATCTAGAGTCAGGAACTAGGTCACTAGGTCAAATCATAGAAAAACATTGTGTAGACAATAGAGGTCATAGTTTTCATCTGATCTTAATGAGTCAGGTGAGCGATTCAGGGCCATCATGGCCCTCTTGTTCTTATTTACAGGACTGATTGTCAAGTAAAAAATTTGAGAAGAAATTTTTGGTTTGTCGACGATTGTTTATGGCTCTGAAAGTTTTATGCGTTGTAAACATAGCGATAGTGCCTAATTGAAATGGGAGATATTGAAAGGCTAAAGGGGCCTTTTCACAGATTGTGGCATGTATTGAAGTTTGTCATTATATGCTTTGTATTTATACATGTAAACATTGGATCTTAAAAGCTCAAGTAAAAAACACCAAAAAAAATTTAAAGAAAGAAAAAAAAATTAAACTTTAACACTATCAAAGATATTTAACTCAAACTTGGCATACTTATTTATGGCAACAAGACATTTGTGTAGGTCAAGGTGCATAACTTGAAAAAAAAATAAAAAATGTCATCACCTGAGCGGCGTTGGCGTCCGGTTAAGTTTTGTGTTTTGGTCCACTTTTTTCATAAAGTATCAAAGCTATTGCATTTAAACTTGCTACACTTACTTACTATCATAAGGGGACTGTGCAGGCAAAGTTATGTAACTAGCATTTTGACATAATTATGGCCCCTTTTATACTTTTGAAAGAAATTTGAAATAAAAAATATTAAATTGAAAATAATGTCTACAGTTGATTTTAACCTAACTTCATTTTTTTATTTACTGTCACTTACCGTAATTACTCTATGTTTTCGGACACTTAAAAATAATTAATTTGTTTCGTGTCCGAAAACTTAGATACGAAAAATATAAACAAAATACAGGTGTCTGAAAACTTAGAGTCGAAAATGGAAGTGTCTGAAAATAGCGTCAATTATATCAACAACTACCGGTAATAGCACGCGCTTGTAAAATACTATGCCGTAACGAATAAATTACAGTACATGTTTGCACTGCATTTAAAATAACTGTTATTGCTTAATTTATTTGACAGAAAGTTACTTCAAGGTTGTACTTTGACCAACGAGTTCAAAAATGAGCATGTGATGTAGCCATACATGCTTGTATGAACCTGTAATTAACGCAATAAAAAAGCAAACTATGAATTTTTTGTTGCTCATTTCCGATAGTTGTTGTTTAACACCTTCCATTGTTCATAAAACTTGTAATAGGTGCATCACAATTTGAAACATTTAGTATTTGTCACAGTTATTTTACCGAGAAGGGGTAGTACCATTGCAGTAGATAATTGAACTGTTAATTGGCACTACCCCTGGTCATTGTCATAACGCTTATGCTATCGGGCGAAACCATTGTTTAATACCGGTTTACAAGGTTATTTACCCAATAACGCAAATGTAATGGTCCATCTCCCTCAGGCATGCACCCGCAATGTTTTATGATGTTAATCTGGTTGTAAAACCCCATGATCGAAGTGTCATTAGATATCAAAAACAGGTTTGAAATTTGGTAAAATAGCGCTGTAAAATATACTGTCCGAAAACTTAGAGACATAAATAACGGACGAAAACTCGTGTGTCCGAAAATAAAGAGTCGCGAAAAATAATTATTTTTGCTACAAGAGGGGGTGTCCGAAAACTTAGTGTCCGAATACATAGAGTAATTATGGTAATGCAAATAGCCGAATGTTGTCTTTCTTGATACTCCTTTTGCTTCAATATCAAGCATTTATAACTCAATCAACACTGAGAAAAGTTGAGCATGCTGTCCGACCGACAGCTCTTGTTTAAAACAGGGCTTTTTTCAGCTTTTTGGGAAGATAGCCCATGGCTTTGAAACTTGGAATTTTATCAGCATTTTCAAGAAATTGGGGAAAAAAAATGGCATTTAAAACTACATGAATGAGTTCAGCATCTTTAATCACGAACACCACCATGATCAACATATTTCCACATACTAAGCTCACACAAAGTCTTCAGGCACACCAGGCACCATTTTATTAGGAGGCGCTTCATCTTCTTCTGTAGAACTACTGCTTTTAACATGTTGAATATCAGTGAGCACTTTGCTTTCGGAAATCAAAGATGACAATGCAAAAGAGTCACTTGTTATTAAATTACTATAATTAACAATGGAAGGAGTTTCAATGGGAAGCTTTGGAAATTGTTGACGATGTTTGTTTATTTAATGACGCTTGCTTAACAAAATAAACAGTTTTCGTTTTGCCACCAGGATTTTGCTTAAGAATCTTTTTCACGTAATATTTCGAATTGCGGGATATATTTGTTATCCATGCAGCTGAATTTCAAAACGCTTGAATTTCATCGCAAATTTAATAAGCGCATGAACAAGACGGAGAAAATCGTGCACACGAACAATGCCGATGTTATTCAAATCGAGGTATAGTCTTAAACCCGTACAAGACTGGATCGGACTACGCTTTCTTAAATAGCGAAACAGCCAATGTCATAAGAGTTTTTTCCAATTGGAAATTTAAGCAAATTTTGGGGAAAAAAGTATACTTTTTGCACTTTGGAATATAGCCGAATTTCGGCTATAAAATCAGGCCAAAAAAGCCCTGTAAAATGTCCTTTGTGAATGTACTTTGCCATGCATTTATGGGTTAAACACTTATACTTGAGGCAAGTACAATTTACGACTGGCTACTAAATGTATGCTCCTCTCAGCTAGGCCTGTCCTGTCTGTCCTGTAAACTACTGACTGTCTTTCGCCATGTCTGCATAATTATCTAAGGAATACTGGTCCAAATCCATGACAGCCTAGTTGCTTAACAAGATAATCATAAATCCTATTATAAAAATGATAAATAACCAGTTGTCTTATAGTTATTTCAAAAACAGGATTGTTATGTATATAAATAATCATTGTTAATCACACTGTCATGACCTTGATTACAGAAATGAAGCCGGATTATTTTACTATTATATTCTGTATCGGGTAGGTCCTGTAAAAATAGAGGAGATCCTGTTGTTGATTTCAAGTTTGCAGGAGCTACTGTTCTGTAAAAATTTGACTAGTTTTGAGGAGACTGAAATATCTCTATTTTAAATTTTAATTAAATAGTATATGTGGGGTGAATTTTCCAACAGCATAAGCTAATATTATGTGTTCTGGTCAAGATAAATCTGTAATTTGTTCATCAATTAAATAAGTTGACATTCAATGATGCATGATAAGGATACTTATTTAGTGCATGTTTGTTTCAGATAAATTTGTTCAACAATTTTCACTAAAATAAATTAAATATTTTAGATCATTTTTTTACTTTGTGTTGTGTTATTGCTCATTTAATAATAATCATTGAGCTCTAAACATATTTTATTTAAATCTATTGAAGATACTAGTATTAAAAATGATTTTTCCCCGGATCGATAGATCGGGAGTATATTGTTTTTGTCCTGTCTATCTGTCCCAAAACTTTAACCTTGGTTAAATTTTGATAACTTTTATGTAGCTGCTCATTTTGAGTGGTGAAAAGTGAAGGTTAAGGTCATCCTTCAAGGTCAAATATATTTGTATTTTTCTTTCCTTAAACTTAACCTTCGTTAAAGTTTTATCATAACTTTTTAATATTAAACACAGCAACTTCATATTTAGCATGCATGTTTATCTCGTGGAGCTGCACATTTTGAGTGGTGAAAGGTCAAGGTCATCTTTCAAGGTGTAAGGTCAAAATTAAAAAAAAATCATTTCTCCATTCAATCTTGTCTCCTGCATCTGCACATTTTTAGTGGTGAAAGGTCAAGGTCAACCTTCAAGGTCAAAGGTCAAATATCATTGTTTTTTTCTTTCCTATAACTTTAACCTTTGTTAAAGTTTTATCATAACATTAATAATATTGAACACACCAGCTTCATATTTGGCATGCATATGTTTCTCGTGGAGCTGCACATTTTGAGTGGTGAAAGGTCAAGGTCATCCTTCAAGGTCAAAGGTCAAAATAAAAATAAAAAAATCATTTCTTCATTCAATCTTCTCCTGCAGCTGCACATTTTAGTGGTGAAAGGTCAAGGTTAACCTTCAAGGTCAAAGATCTAATATCATCGTATTTTTCTTTTCTATAACTTTAACCTTCGTTAAAGTTTTATCATAACTGTGTATGCCCCCGGATTGAAAGATTGGGGTCATATTGTTTTTGGCCTGTCTGTCTGTCTGTCATTCATTGTGTGTGTCCCAAAACTTTAACCTTGGTTAAAGTTTTTCAATAACTTTTGCATTATTGAAGATAGCAACTTGATATTTGGCATGAATGTGTATCTCATGGAGCTTCACATTTTGAGTGGTGAAAGGTCAAGGTCATCCTTCAAGGTCAAAGTCAAATATTTGGCTTCAAAGCAGCGCATTAGGGGGCATTGTGTTTCTGACAAAAAAATCTCTTGTTTTAGTTTTAATTCCAAATTATTGCTGAATTCTTTGATAAGTTTCTGGTTAATTAATTTTATTATCACATCATTATTTTAACTTCACCACGAGATTTACAAACAGTATGTGGTAATGCTGCTTTAAAAACTTCAGGTAGGAGTCGGCAAGGCAAGTCTGGTAGCAGAATGTCAATGGGCAGCATGTTCAGTACCGCCAGCATGGGAGGTGCGGCTGCCAAACAGGTCTTTGTGAAGATCGCACTGGTGTAAGTTATAATTATATAAAGGGTATTCGTTTGCAGATTATCGATTTTAATCATGAATAATCAGAAAATATTTAGTTTATAGTATCACAATAACGTTTGATAATCTATCATATCAACACATATGATATACACTTTGAGACTGTTCTAACACAACAAATTTTCAAATCAATATAGCTCCCTTTTTTTAATGGATTTTGGTTAAATTTGGACCAAGAATAATTCATCACATTATTATTATTTTTTGTAAATTTGATTGAAATTGATTGACAAACACTATAAAACTCAAAAATTAAATACATCATTTCAAAAGTCAAATTCTGAAAATCAAACAATGTCTAATAATACATGGTTTAAAGTCACACAAAAAATAGAGTGGCTTATTCAGAGCTCCAAATAAGGTTTTGGGTCAATAAGTTTTCACTACAAGATTTTTTTCGCAATAAGTTTTTTTTCCAAAATTCATAATTTCAATTAGTTTTTTTTCTTACCATGACTAGTATATAATAACAATGCTGCATAAAAAACAGTGCTAAACAATTTCTTGTCATCTTCATATACACTTGCATTATCATCGTCATCGATTTCCACATGGGACGATGTACTACAGTAGCAGAAAGTGTTTTATTTACAGCTTCTCTATGTTCTGCACTTTTTTTTGTGCTTGACTATGATGTCTCTTTGAATGTTGCACAAGCCCAGACAGACGCCACATTGTGTTTAATACAAGAAGAACATTTCAATTGAAAATGGGCATGCAAGCCGTCAATCTGTTAGGGAAAGTCATTTTTCCATGCAAAGATCTGTTTTTGCGTGATACCGCGATGTTTGGTTTTGGAGATCTTTGATTCCACCTCATCAACTGCTTTTGACACTACCGTAGGTTTCCACGTATAACGCGCTCCCGTGTATAGCGCGCAGGCTGTTTTTTAAATGCAAAAATGGAGAAAAAAATATTTAAAGACAATAAAACCACCAAATCGGACCGAAAAGGGCCGCCATTTTACTATTGCACAATCCAATAATCCGGGGCATTGGAAAGCTTAATTAAGCATTCGAAATAGGAAGCGTCATTATGATTAGGAGCATGGGTTGCATAGCACTATACTTTTCTGACAATTTTGTAATTTTCTAGCAAAAGATTAACAGTCCACGTACATTTCGTGAAAAACGTGAGAAAATAAGAATTAGTATACATCGTGTGATTTTTCCTCTGGGAAAGCATGGGCATTACCGGTAAATTTGAATGTCGCATGGGAGACGGGGATACAGTTGTTGAGGTACACCACTGTTGAATGTTCAATATTTATACACACAGAAATGCAATTGCATATCTTCACGTTCCCAAGTGTCAATTAGTGTCTCAAATATCAATATGCGTCTTAACAAGTCGTGGCACATATTACTCAATAACATCTGCCAATTACGAAGTGCAAAATGACCCCCTTTCACACCTACCATTACCCGCAAAAAAGACCTCGTTCGCACCTACCCTTGCCTGCTCTCCGGAATGTCGACAACAATCCCCATCGGAATTCATCAATAAAGAAGTGTAAAAACACAAAAAAATGTCTGCAAGTTTATTCAAACAAATTTATTTTTAACCAAAACTTCTTCTACCGCATCCATATCAACCAGTAGCGACTTCTTGTTGTTTCGACAATGGCCCCTCAGTCTGTACGATTATAGGGTGGTAGTTTGCTGGAAAAAAACATGGCGGCCATTTTGATTATTTACGATTACACATATTTATACCAATTTAGCAGCCAGGATAGCGTTGTATCAATGTATAGCGCGCTCCAGCTTTTTAATTTGAATTTTGGAGGTAAAACACTGCGCACTATACGTGGAAACCTACGGTATATAAGATAATAGACTGCCAACTATGGAACGGTATTTAGGTAAAAATTACATCATTTGTGGTGAATATTTACATTATGACTGATGTGTATTCTAATATGCTTCATGACAATTCCAACATACTTGTTGTCTATTCGTTTATACTTGATGATTGTTGCAACATTACATCATTCATGGTGAATATTTACATTATGCCTGATGCTTATTCTAATATGCTTCATGACAATTCCAACATGTTTGTTGTCTTTTCGGTTATACTTGATAATTGTTGCAACATGCTTGGTGACTATCTAATGTTTGTGTGTGCATTATTCCTGAAACCAGTCATAATCTTTTTGCCACTAAGTGTCATTAACAACGGCAGTTAGCAACAGGCAGTAAGCAGAATGCAACTTAGCAGACTGCAAGTTACCAAATTATGACAGCAGGTGGCGCACATTTATTTTCTGTATATTGAATAAATTACTTTTCGTAAAAAAGAGAAAACATCCAAACTATTTTGACTACTATACTGAATAAGCTGAATTAGTTCCCTTTGTTTTATTATCTCCATTAAACTAAATACGTTTATTATTGCCATTAAGACCAGTAGGCCTACACAAGAAATTGACTGCCGTGAATGTTTTTGATATTTGTAAGTTGCAGTAGGTACTCAAGAAAATATACATGTATTTTATTCAGGTCATAAAGGAGCTGATGTGTTGGTGATGCTTGTATTGACACCCGATGTATGTAAATTTATGAATGAAAGGCTTCATGAACGTTGACATCACTCTTGGTTACCAGAAAAATTCCCACGTACGGATTTCAACCGTCATTGTTTACAATCAATTAAGTGCACAAGTACTGGAATTAGTATAGTGTTTTTTAAAGGTGTATGTCCAGCGCGTGTGCCGGGAAAACAGAGCTTAATGCATTTTTTTGTTCAGCTGTATAATATTTATATCAAATCTGTATGAAAAAATGTTGGTGAACATTACTCCAGTGTTAATTTTTTTAAATATAGAGGCGTTCATTAATTATGGAGCTAAAACGGAGCATTAATCTGCATATGAAAAAAACACCGGGCTAATAATTGCATATTAGTTCGGAGGCATGAAATTATTTTGATAGAAAGCAATAATAGGTTCAATTCTATATGAGCAAGTCTCGCTGTGCACGATTACGCTCTTACTTCTCATATATATTTGACTCTTATGAATCTTGGCAAATACCTAGTGTTTTATTTTGCTTAATCTAAATTAAGTCATGCATTTATATGTACTTTAAGCATCAAAGCATGACTTCCAAATGACCATCAGCTCTTTCATATGTGAAAGAGATTGACACAATATACATACCCATCTATAATAAAGTTTATATGTGCACTTCAATATTATAGTTTTATAGCATTTTATGTGGTGCAATATAAGTGTACTCTAGTAAATTTGAAATTATGTAATGGATTTCCTCTGAACATACATGCAGAGTTCCAGAAAACTTTTTCACCAAAATCTTGGTTTACACTCTATTAAAAAATCCAGCCTTAAAGTGTATTATTAATTCCTTTTTACCGGTAAGTATAATTTTTGGCACATGTATCAGCATTTAGGTTAATAGTCTAAGAAGAGCATATGACAATTGCCGGGTTACAGCAGACATTTTGCTAATAAAGGACCAGATAATGGAAAACGTTTGGCATTTCGACTGTTTTAAAGATGGTCTGTAATTCATGATAACGTTAAAGTGCTGTTGATTTCATAATTTTAATGAGGGCCTAGACAATGAGAACTCATTGATGAAATGTTTACATTATATGCATTGATATTGAGTTTTACGCATGATCACACATTTTGAATTCTTATTTTATTTTTCCAATGTGTAACCGTACGCAAAGAATTTAAATCTACACTTTTACTATTTTAATTCATTTAAGACTATAAGCGTCTTATCTGAAGCTCTGCATACATGTATTAGTAGCATATATTGAAATATACCCATAGAGTTACTTTGGTTACTGAAGGTAAATGACTGTACAAAAACTATGGTTAGTCATTAACAAAAAAAGTTATGTCTGCAAACACGCGGTTAATTACGGTTCAGTAGCAAATATCACACAAAGGGGCGCAACTTCTGCTGTAACATAAAATTTCCGTTATATGCCGTAAATTTCCGTAGTCGTCCGTAGAATTTCGGAACGACTGTCAATTGACATCATTGTATCATGCATGATTGTATGTTGCTTTGTGCTTGGGTTTAAACTCACATCTTGCCATTAAGGGTGTCACGTTTACAGATTTTTCTAAACGTTTAAACTAAATTAAATAAAAGAAACGTTACCGTTTAAACGGTATCCCTATGTCCGTTTAAAAAGCATCAGTACCATCGCATTACCAAACCGAAAATAGTATTTTATTTCCGGAAGTAATATTCAGTGCAAATCCCATTCGCGCAATAACGTCATATTAAAACCATAAAATATTATAAAACAGACCATCCGAATCACCACATGTGTATTAGTAATTCTATAAAAACAATTTAAAGAACGTCTAAAATAATGTAAAATCGATGAAAATACTGTTTCCGAAAACAAACTCCGAAGCAATTAAATGCACGTATTTTGCATATGAAATACAATGCTCATATCGTTTGATCGCAGAAAATGAAAAACCAGTTAACTAGCAAAAACGTAATCAATATATATTTTGGTTAAAATATTGCTTTTCAACATGCTACCGCGGTGTTTGACTTGGCTAATCAAGAATTAAAATATTCCAAGATGGCGGCATATGCACTGTTTCGTTGCCAAGTTGTAAGATTTTCGGAAAGTAGCGAAGATTTTCCGTTAGTTCCCGCACATGTCTGTGCCATCCGCTAACCAATCAGAAATAAATTATTGCCGAATTCGGTAGCCCGGATTTACCGCAACTACCCGGATTTCGCAGTTTGTCATCGATATACTTCGTACGGCTGGTCGGCTACGTTATTTGCACCCCAATATTTATTATATTGATATTGACTGTCGTTTAAACGTTTACTCTTTTAGCAAACGTTTTTCAGCAACAAACGAAACGCGACCGTTTAAACGTGACACCCTTACTTGCTATCGCGTTAATTTATTCAACGCATCAATGTTTGATTCCATTATGCACTGCACCTATTGTACAAGTCTCTCTGCACAAACCAACATACACATACACAGCATGCAATTTACGAACAAGAATGTTGCATCTGTACTCATGAATGATACCATTAAACAGAATGTAAATAGACATTGGTCATCAGGCAAGATGTAAGTGTCATCAAGCATGAAAAGGTGTCTACATACAAATTGAAAGCATGAAAACGTGTCTACATACAAATTGAAAGTACCATCAAGAATCATGACACAGTCATAAAGAAGGATGTAATTTTTACCTAAATACTGATCCATAGCCAACAATAGACTTTGGCCGCAAAATGAAACTAAGTATGCTTGGCACTGTTGCAGAATGAAGTTTCTTTTGAACTCGTTCATGCTTAGCAGCCACCATGTTTAATTTTGTAAACAGATCAGCGGAAACAGAAATGTAAATATTATAGGCTACAATCAAGTAATTTATGGATCCGGTATCGGAAATCTCGTTATCATTTAACTTTTGCTGCGCAGAAATTCGAAATTCTGTATGATCAAACAGCAGGTCAGCAGGTCATAATTCGGATCCATCTGTCTCAATTCATTTTGATACGATGCATTTTGATTTTATTTTTGTTTTTCAAAAAAATCATAATAACGATAAAACGATGCTTATCTGGAGCTCTGAGCTTATTCTTTGTGTGACCTCTCGTGGCTGTAACAAGGTGAGAACATATCTTTTTCATTGAAGCCCCGCTGTTGTTCATAAAGCTTTGAGGGATGTTTCCTCACCCTTCCACAAGGGCTTACATTGGTGATTTTTCTATTGCAGCAATTATTGTTAAACTTGAATACTTGAATATCTTGACTTAACATTTCAGTACACTGCAGCGCCGATATATCACGGACCAGTATATAGCGCTGTCCAACATATCGCGCTTCGGCTATGGCTTCCAAAAATCCAACAAGCATGATCACTAACTGACATGTTTTTAATCTGAGAATTTGCTAACTTATGCAACAGAACGGTTCTAGCTAGTATTTCGCGGCTTACTATGGCACGCAAAACAATCAATTAGTGACAGTGTTGTTTACACATGGCTGGGTTTGTTTTTAACACTTAAGAAATAACCAATTAGTGTCACTGCATAGGTAATAATGGCAGTTTACTGGTATGTAAATCGTTATATTTTGCTACTGTTCATTATGTCTGTGTACACAGAATACATTGCAAAAATGGCTACGTGCAATAAGAACACCATAGGCGGAGGGATATTATTTTGGCGTTGTCTTGTCCGTCTTTCTGTCCGTCCGGAACTTTTTTGTTCGCAGCCATATCTTGAAAGTGCTTTGGCGGATTTCATTGAAACTTAGTATGAGTATATATATGGATAAGAGGATGATGCATGCCAAATGGTATTGTACACCATCTGTTAATAATGGAGTTATGGCCCTTAGTATCTTGAAAAAATGCTTTTTAATATAAGCTTAGAGCTTTATCTCCATTAACACATGTGCCAGAGCCATGAAACTTGCCATAGTTGTCATCAATCATCTGGGGTTGCTTCACATTCAACACCTATAGTCCTAGGGGCTAAGGTCAAGGTCACACATTGAGGTCAAAGGTCCAACTTTTGTGTCCAGAAGAATAATAACGGGGGATATCAATTCAACGAATTTGCTTGTTAATTTTGAGTTAAAGTACAAGGTGAATTATTTTTTTGTATACATTAATTGTCTATTGCAGACAAGGTCGAACTGCCGCGGTGCGTGTAGTAAATAAGAAGGAGTTCTCCCTCACCATGCCAATCCGAAAGGAGGTCAGAGCAGTCAGGTGGGTTTGGAGGAGATGAAATGCAAACATTTTATTACACAATAGGGACTTGTTCACTGTTTGGCAAAATAACAATTAAAAAAAGTTACAGATTCACAAAAGAATATAGGAATTAAAATTGAACTAGAAAAGTTAACTTAGAAATATATAAACAAATATATATTTGTTTATTGATAAATCATCATCTATTGTTATGCTATCTGACTAATTAAACATTATTACTGCATGACATGGTGTTTAAACTTCAATCCCGAGTTCAAATGCATGAATATTGTAGTATAAGCTTTTTTAGCTTTTGCTTTGATAGGTCCCAAGTTTGAACCCCAGAGCAGGCTTCTTTTTATGCCCCCCTTCGAAGAAGAGGGGGTATATTGCTTTGCTCATGTAGGTATGTCGGTCGGTCGGTCTGTCGGTCTGTCCACCAGGTGGTTGTCAGATGATAACTCAAGAACGCTTGGGCCTAGGATCATGAAACTTCATAGGTACATTGATCATGACTCGCAGATGACCCCTATTGATTTTGAGATCAAAGGTCAAGGTCACGTTGACCCGAAATAGTTAAATGATTTTTGGATGATAACTCAAGAATGCATACGTGGCCAACAGGGCGAACTCTGAACAATATAACTGAAGCAACTGGTCTGTAATCCTAAATCTATAATTATCAGTCCAATGAAACATCATCCTTTGAGTAAAATAAAGTGGATCAGTAAAAATATTATTAGAATATGATTTTTTTTTTATTTTGTATATTAAATATTGTGTTAATGTTTAATTTGGTGTTGATTAATATAAATATAAGCAGGACAGGAGAGGTAATACACTATTATATCTTTCTTATATACAGGGGAAACAAATGCAATAAGTTAAAATTTCATGTTTAATGAATAGAGGATATCATCCCCCCCCCAATTTTTTTTTAAACATCATCTAATAAATTACCACACCCCACATTAAACCCCCCTCTCACCCCCCCCCCCCCCACCCCCCATTTTTTTTAAACATCTAATAAATAAACCCACCCCACATTATACCCCCCTCTCACTCCTACCTACCCCCATCCCTCCAATTTTTTTTTAAACATCTAATAAATTACCACAACCCACATTATACCCCCCTCTCACTCCCCCTACCCCCCCCTCTACCCCCACCCCCACCCATTTTATTTTTATTTTGTTAAACCTCTAATAAATAACCACATCCCACATTATTACCCCCTCTCACCCCCACCCTCCCTACCTTTATTTTTTTAAACATCTAATAAACCTTACCACACCCCACATTATACCCCCTCTCACTCCTCCCTACCCCCCTCCTACCCCCCACCCCCACTCCCCCCCCCAAATTTTTTTTTAAACATCTAATAAATAACCCACCCCACATTATTACCCCTCTCACCCCCATCCCCCCTACCCCCACCCCCCACCCCTCCCCAATTTTTTTTTAAACATGTAATAAATTACCCCACCCCACATTATTACCCCCTCTCACCCCCACCCCTCCCCCTAACCCCCCCACTCCCCCCCTCAATTTTTTTTAAACATCTAATAAATTACCCCACCCCACATTATTACCCCCTCTCACCCCCCCTACCCCCCACCCCCCCAATTTTTTTTTAAACATCTTATAAATTACCACACCCCACATTATTACCCCCTCTCACCCCCACCCCCCCTACCCCCCACCCCCCCCCCCCATTTTTTTTTTAAAACATAAATAACCACAAACCCACATTATAACCCCCCTTTCACCCCCCACCCCCCTACCCCCCCCCACACCCCCTACCCCCCCCTGCCCCCTACCCCCCCCCACCCTCCCCAATTTATTTTTAAAACATCTAATAAATTAAGACACCCCACATTATTACCCCCCACCCCCCAACCCCCCCCCCCCCCAATTTTTTTCAAACATCTTATAAATTACCACACCCCAAATTATACCCCCCTACCCCCCACCCCTCCCCCCAAATTATTTTTTTTAAAATATCTAATAAATTACCACACACCACATTTT
Source organism: Dreissena polymorpha (assembly GCF_020536995.1). Taxonomy (NCBI): domain Eukaryota; kingdom Metazoa; phylum Mollusca; class Bivalvia; order Myida; family Dreissenidae; genus Dreissena; species Dreissena polymorpha. The sequence continues at coordinate 36,110,945 of NC_068370.1, forward strand.
ACCCCCCTCTCACTCCCTCTACCCCCCTACCCCCCCCCCCCCACCCCCACCCCCCAATTTTTTTTTTTTTAAACATCTAATAAATTACCACACCCCATATTATACCCCCTCTCACTCCCCCCTTGATCATGACTGGCAGATGACCCCTATTGATATTCAGGTCACTAGGTCAAAGGTCAAGGTAACAGACCTGTTTACTTCTACGGATTGTCGTAGTTACTACGGATTATTTGGCTAAACTACGCACTACGGATTTGTACTGAAAAACTACGGATCCATTGATCAAAATGGTCAAATTTCAGTTTTTAATCGTACTTTTGCTTATTTTCGGTCTTTATGGGTAATTTATCACACATAATCATTTTGGCCCTTGCGTAGTAAGAAACGTTAAAATTCAAGCCACCCGGGGAACGAGTGCTGATCGAGCTTGTCGAGTCGTCACCGAACAACAACTGACTTGCGTATTGGTTCTCAAATTTAGCTGAATATATACGATTTTACGTTGCTATCCAGTATACACATCTCTCTCTCTATTGCGGAGAATACCGACAATAGTCGATGTATCGGGAATGAGCACGCCTGTTTTTACACACGTCCAAGATGGCGGCAAGCAGACGAGAAATTGCGATTAACGGCGAATATAATAAATACCATTCAAATTAACAACGGATATCATATGGTCATTAGGGAATAATGTAATCCGTGTGTCAATTCACGCAAAATACTACGTTTGAAATAAAAATAAAATATTTATCAGAAATATGCACCGTGAATGTGCGTCACGGAAACAAGTGTTGGAAAATTGTAGTTCAGTCTACTCACAAAGTTAAAGCATTTATTATAATGAGTATCGTTCGCAAACGGAAAGAGACAAACATGATTTGATTAATATGTTAGTGGATCTGTGTATACTCAGATTCATATGCATATTCTGCTTTATTATGTTTGTTACGCTGTACAGTTTAATGAAATAGCATTGAACTGAGGTTGTCAAGTGCAAGATATTGAAAGGTAAACAAATAAAATATATTATTTTAACTCCATTTAATACATTATTAACACAACAAGAACACTAAAGGGTGTTTGTCAATATTTGTTTATGTTTTCCCCTTATGATATTTAATTTAAAAAAATACTGAATTAAATTAATAGCTACTATAAAAGAACTTATAATCAAATGGTGTATTTAAGAATCTATAGATTATTGTAAGTTTAATATGCATGTGGATGGATATTAATTGAATATTGTCTTCATTGTAAGAAGACATTAAAGCAGCACTTTATAATATAAAAATGCTGTCAAACATGCACTTAAAAAAATATTTTTAATTCTGTTACTTATAATCATATTTATAATGCTAAATGTTCCCCAATTTCATGGTTTATCGTGCTATTTTTCCAATTTCATTGTTTATTGCGCCATTTTTCCCAAACCAAATGGCAAAGGCTGTAACAAATAAAAGCAAATAAAATCACTTAACAGATTTAATTATTAGCAAGTAAATTCATCTAATTATCTCCTTTTGACACAATGATGTCAGCTTGTGTAATCAAATGAATCTACATATAAATAAAATGAATAAAAGAAAGTTTTACTTAAAATTAGTTTTTGTGTTCTCTCTAATTCTAAATACAATGTAAATGGTTTGCACTGCAGAGAATGGGTTTTTCCGACTCCAAACTCATTTGCGATAAATTTACATGCACTTTTACTCTTCGACACTTCCAATACCCGAATTTTCTCATTTAACGTTAACACTTTCCGTTTTGACATTTTAATTTCTGCATTTAAGCTTATATATATATATATATATATATATATATATATATATATATAGCTCTATATATATATATATATATATATATATATATATATGTTACTCGATTATGGTACATAGGGAAATAAATAAAACACCTCGATTGAAAACTAAATACACAGACCTGATTGGAAAATTTACTAACACAAACTTATTAGCATAATAACAATTACAATTTTTTAATGAACGGATTTAGACACATATTACAGATTAATAGTTTATTAGTTTATTTTTTACACCTCTCGAGAACACTGAAAATGTTTGACGCGTCTGCGCATTGTTTCTGCAATAAAATTGGCGATCAAATTTGTCACTTAAGGTCCCAGATAATAAACTCTTTAATCTGTAGACTGTTGGCAATACATCACTGTATTATTCAGCACCACAAATTGATACGCAGTCAGCATTAACACCGGTCAGAACCGGTCATCGAGACAAAGGAAAATGGCTGGTGTGAAATCAAGACAAAGATGTTATCGATCATCTTATCGGCTTAGATAAACAATTAACACTGATTTGTACCTGAATGGTCAACAGATTTACCACTTTTACCGCAAAGCGATCACTTAATTCAAGACTTGGACATCAAAATACACTAATATCAGTGGTCGCTGGTCTTGTAAGACAAAAGTCGCCCTAATAAAATATGAAAATGTAGTAAAAACGCTCGAGCGGGATTCAAAGTGGTCGCATAAGACAAAGGTCGCTTAATTCAAGTGGTCGCAAGCATAAGATTGACTGTACACAAAACTGTGAATGAGCCCCTTAAAACTTATCAATAGACAAAATTTATGAATTTCACCTTTCAGTCACTTACATAATTGCTTGCATTAAATTGATGTGATAGTGGTGTCATGTGTTTTTGTTTACCTTTACAAATATACATTTGCATGATCTACTTAAAGATTTGCCTTAAAAAAAGGCCTTAATTTATGTGCTCCAAAGAGTTGTCTGGTTTATGACTGAACACTCTTAACATAATTTTTGTTTACAATATCGTCATTAAATTGTGTACCTGTGCTATTCATAGATTCACAATGCCACTTCATGTTTCCTCTCTAGGGCATGTGACCAAGCTAACGTGTGCAAGTTCATAGGCGCCAGCGTCACTTTACCAAATATCTGGGTCCTCACAGAGTACTGCGCCAAGGGAAACATCAGTGACGTGCTTCTTAATGAAGAAATCCCTCTGAACTGGGCATTCAGGTAGGCAGCTGTAATGCCATTTGTTGTTTTCAGACATGGTGAAAGATCTCAGACATTCGTAGTTTTGAAGGTCTAGCAATGTAATGCAATATATATTTATGGAATTACTCTCCTGTGTTTTTTTGCTTCCAATAACTGTGATCCTTTTGAAATGTCCACATCAAAATCATTTTGTATTTTCCTGTGATTTCCAAACATAATTCAGCATTCAACACTTACAGGAGTTGGAGACTCATTAAAATGTGACTCTTTGTTTTTGTGCTTTGGGAGTCTGTCAGATTCCTTTAAAATCATCTTTAAATTAAAAAAAAAAAGAAATCCTTTGATTTCTTTATCCTTTTGCATGAAAAAAAATGTCCAAACTTTTGCACATCTGAAAAATATGCCACTATTAATGCAGCTTAAACACATGGACATAAACAAAACAATCAGATATTAATTATTTTGGTTCCCTTGCGGTGGCTGTCCTTGTGTTTAATAATAGGGGAACATGTAAACTATGAATCAACCTAATCACTGCCGTTTTGTCTCTGATATTTTCGCTATGGTAAACAAGTTTTGCCAAACAGTCTCATTACTATCAAAATCATAACAAGACCCAAAATCATTTACACAATGTATGTTTTATGGCCCCTTGGTACTGAAGATCAGTCATTGAAATTCAGATTTAAATCTACAAGCAAGTCGGGCTAGTACTATGGGAATTTGAACAAGCCCGAGTCAGATTTTACTAGCCCAAACATTTTTGTTAAAAATGCAGATAAACATAACATAAAACATCCAAAGAAGCATTCATTTATTCAATCTTTAGAATACAATACAAATCTCTTATTAATTTCATCCTCATCCAAGTTAGCTTCCTAGTCATCTGAGCCAGCCTCTTTCAGAACTGAAATAAGAAGAAATTAATTTCACACACGGATTTCAATCAAATCACAATTATAAATATATACATAAAGTTTAGGTAAAAAATTAGCAGAAATGTATCCCATATATCCATGTGAAAGAGAGAGCAAACCTGAACCACCAGAAAATATATAAGCAATTAAGTGCCAGGTTATTCTACAAAAAGCCAGTTGACAAATGCGTAAATCACAGTTACCTCAGATTCGCATTCCTCAACGACGTACTTGAATGACAACTGTTTGGCCATTACTCAGTTTGCAATGCGTTGGGGACACAGAGAGTCTCTCTGTGTCCCCAACGCATTGCAAAACAACTATTTTACATAATAGTAATCTGGGAACCACAAAACCATGCGCTTTATGCGCAGTAATCCAATTATCGGCTGATTGCCCAGCACATGTGCGCAGTGTGTTAAAACATAAGCGGCTTTTGATTTAAGCGGCTCAAAACTTTGTTTACAAATATTGAAAATGAAAGGGAAACTCGTTTTCTGTTTAATGAATTGTACAAGCACGTCGGGTTTGTAATATTGGATTTCCTACAAGCCCGAAAGAAAAAATACTAGTTTTTTGCTGTTGGACTATAGTGCGAATTTCGACGACTGGAAGATTGACCAGCTGTGAATCAGTTGAGTTTGAATAATCTTTGTCACTATCAATCAATGATTTCAGTAGTTTATTGCAGTTTGTAGGCTTTGTCATATCAACCACACTAATTGGTTCTTACGGTGTATTCTTCAACAATAAATTCGTGGCAAGTTACTTAAGAGACTGATGGAAACTGGGTGTAATCCTCGTGGAAATAGACTTTTCATGCATAATATTGTCTAAACATATTTGACACCTAAAATGTTGTAGCAAATTATCCTTGAAATAAAAGCGCACAGTGAGCTATAAATGAATTGTTGAATTCTCAAATTAGCATATTTGAATTTGTAATCCAAATCACACTTCCATATTTTAATGTCGACACAACGTTAACAAATTCTAACTTCAAATCAACAGTGCTCATGTACACATGAAGACTTTTTTTATGCAAAACTTCAGCCTTGAATATCTCAATTAAGACTAAAGATTTTGACAACATTCATTGCAAGCTTATGATACAATCATTTATCTGCGAGGCATTGACATTTTTGCGCATCTGGTTTCATCTTTTGCGAGTGGAAGTGTTGGAATGTCTTAATGACAGACCGGCCTGCATTTTTCCAAGTGTGCTGTTGCGCTCTTGAATATGAGCCATAATGTTTTGTTTTTTTATATGATTTCATAGTGTAAGAACGCAATGATAAAATTTCAATAAAATAAGATTAATATTGCGGTCTACGAAATATTATGAAGAATCAGAGCTTTCCACATTCCATTGTAAGGTCCCTCGCCGGGGCGCTTGAAATTCGAAATCTAAGTCTGCAGGGGGCTTGAAATTTTCTGATCAGTGTGTATTTTCATTAACTACAACTAGGCATTCTTAAGATCAGAGCGATATTGACTTCCTCGAAAAATTGTGAGAGCTGATTTATTATCCTCTGTCAATTACGTCATGTATCTCTTTACACTCTTAAAGCCCGCCTAAAGGCGGATCGTCGTTGTAATGGAAAATCGTTGAATGAGCGACAACACTAGTAAGCAGTCATTCCTGTACCTGCAGTAATATCATGAAGGCGACGAGTGACGTAATTTTCATAAGAGTAATTTATGGCAGTTGACTTTCTTTGTTATCTAACACACTCATAGGTCCCTACGGTGTACACCTCCACAATGAAATCTCAGCCACTTACTTAGAAGATTGATGATGGCAACCGGGTGAAATCCTCGTGGATATTGTGCATTTCATGCATAATATGGTCAAAACATTTATTCAACACATAATGCGCTTTAACAAATTATCGTTGAATTATTAACGCACAACTGTAAATGTTTCGTTTGATTCTCAAATGAGCATTACTCAATTTGTAATCCTAAATACGCTTCCGAATTTTAATGCTAACGCAACATTAAAGTGGGTATGCACAATTTTGTCAAATAAAATTCTAGCGTCAAAAAAACAGTGCTATATCCTTTGTCTCAATAAAAATCTCGCGAAAATTATACAGACATGTAGAACTTTGCATGGAAAGTGAGGTTGTACTTGGTGTTGTATAAAAACATGAACATCACGTCAGGCGTTATAGGCGTGTTCAGTGGGGAAAAAAACACCCCGATTAGACATTATTTCATCACATCTATTAAAAGTAACAAATGCCAAAATTTATTTGATACTTAAGAAAAATGGCGAATGTTTGTGTTTCTTGAAATTCTTGAGCACTTTTATCGTAAATAACATGAGTTCCAACTATTTCTTGAATGAGTTCGAAAATGGTTCCTGTTTGTTGAAAAACATGGCCCCTAGGGTATGGGGCATGTTTCCTTATATGGCTATAGTAAAACCATGTTAACACTCTTAAAGTAACGATTACAGTCCAGTCTTTGTTGATCTTGGTCAGAACTGTTTATGCCCCCGGATTGGGGGTATATTGTTTTTGGCCTGTCTGTCTGTTTGTTTGTCATCATTCATTCATTTATTGTGTGTGTCCCAAAACTTTAACCTTGATTAAAGTTTGATAACTTTTGCAATATTCAAGATAGCAACTTCATATTTGGCATGCATGTGTATCTCGCGGAGCTGCACAATTTGAATGGTGAAATATCAAGGTCATCCTTCAGTGTTTTTTTATGGCAATTTCGGGGCCGATATTCGGCCCCATTCCCCTCAATAAAGAGTATTTAGTTTCCCCCAATATTGTAGAAAAAATCCCCTCCAGAAGTAAAAAAAAAAAAAAATTTTTTTTTTTGAAAGAACTGTCTAATGATAAATATATCTCAAATTTATTTCATAAACAACTAACAAAGTATATAACTATAATTAATATGATTTTGAATTAGTATAAAGAGTTATATTAAATTAGTTTTTTCCCAAATCAGTGGACTTTTTACGTGAATTGTTTGCTTTTTTTCCAAAATGGCCAGGAAAAGGCCTGATGTATCTATATAATGCCAATTTTTGTTGATAAAAACATTCCCATTTGGTCCATTTTATTGATAAAAAATGTTGAAATTTGCCATTTTATCGATTTAAAAAAATCCCAATTAGACTCAAAATGGCTAGGAAAACTGAAACTGTGCATGATGGCTGAACTGTCTGAAACTAATGTCGAACAAATCATTGATTTATATTTAAGAAAAAGGACAGTGACATTCAGCTGTGAATATTACATTCATACATACATGTGTATTCATATAATAAATATCATAACATATAAAAGAGTGAATTGTTAATTTTCCCCTTTTCCTAAAAAACGACGCGTTTTTCCCCTTAGGATGGGCCCCGCCACCATTCCCCTATAGGTGAAAAAAACTCTTTCCTTCAGATCAAATGTCAAATATCATTGTATTTTTCTTTCTTTAAACTTTAACCTTCATTAAATTTTGGTCATAACTTTTTGAATATTGAAGATAGCAACTTGATATTTTGCATGCATATGTATCTCATGGAGCTGCACATTTTGAGTGGTGAAAGGTCAAGGTCAAGGTCATCCTTCAAGGTCAGAGGTCAAATTTTTGGCTCAAAGCAGCGCAATAGGGGTCATTGTGTTTCTTACAAACACATCTCTTGTTTGTAATATCATGAATAATTTTACAATATGGTTCCAATCTATTGAAAAGCATGGCCGCCAGGGGAGGGTCATTTTTTGGCTGTTTTGACCCAGCTTTTCTCTTTAGCTGAACTTCTGAATCGTCAGATGAATGAGAATATTACATTTTCCCCAGGTAGGCCAGAAACATTTTGAAATGGAAAAAGTGCAATCTACAAGCAATTTCGATTCAATTCAAAGTATAGGGTATGAAAAGGATTATAACAGTGTGTTTTGCAATGATGTAAAATCATTTTTATGTCCCCATCCACAATGGTGGGGGACATATTGTTTTTGCCCTGTCTGTTGGTTGGTTTGTTGGTTGGTTTGTTTGTGCAAACTTTAACATTTGCAATAAATTTTGCAATATTGAAGATAGCATCTTCATATTTGACATGCCTGTGTATCTCATAGAGCTGCACATTTTGAGTCCTGAAAGGTCAAGGTCATCCTTCAAGGTGAAAGATCAAATATATGGGTCAAAATTGCTAATTTAATGTACACTTTTGCAATATTGAAGATAGCAACTTGAAATTTGGTATATGCATGTGTATCTCATTGGGCTGCACATTGTGAGTGGTGAAAGGTCAAGGTCATCCTTCAAGGTCAAATAAATACATAGTGTTTCGCAACACATCGCTTGTTCAGCATGAAACAATTTTAACTCTAATGAAAAGGCTTGAAGTCTTTTACAAAGGGTGTTCAAATCATGCCCCACTGGTCAAGGGTCACATAAGTAATATAAACTTATAAAGAGAAAACAAATTAACAAAAAAGGCCAACAGGTGAAATATTTGGCATGTTACTTCATATAATGGTCCTGAACCAAGTTTTTTCTCATCATGCCTCTGGATCACACATTTTATGTAGACTTATACACTGAAATTGTAACTGTCTTCTGAAACAAAAAGGCAAAGCGATGTATGTTTGGCATGTAACATCATATAGTGAGTGGTCCTCTGGTAACATTCAAATCATGCATCTGTTTTAAATAAGACACTGCCTGGGTGTGTCAGGGTAAAGAAAAATTGTAAAAATATTTATAGTAAGTGAAATTTATTTAGATTTTGATCACTCACAAAGATTGTCCAAATTCAAACCTGGCCAAGCCCAAGTACTTAAGTAAACAGAATGTTTACACTTTTTGTTTATTTTTTTGACAATAAATTGCAAAACCGTCATTTTACTAAACTGGAAACAAGTCCCTTTAAGATCAAAACAACAAATTAAGCTATAATGATCAGATTTAAATGTGAAAAACGAATAAGAGATCATTTGTGGAATAAACTTTGAATAAAATACATTATTTTAATAATTCTTTGTATGCATCCCATGTCTTAGCCATCCACAGCCCCAATGTTTTCTCACTTTCAACTAGCCTGTAAGGCCATCCTTAAAAAATTGTTTGTTTTGCATAACCCGACCCAGGTATATTTGAATGGGTAGGTAGGTAGGGATTTTTTTTTTAGTATTTTTTTTCTTTCTGAAATTGAACTCCGACATATACCAAACTGAAAGGTAATTATCAAATAAAGCTCCAAGTCTGACGCCTCGTGAAAGGAAATTGTTAAATATTTTTCTGCACCGTCCGTATCACCGCATGTGTATTCGTAAGTCTATTTTTTGTAAAAAGAACATCGAAAATATAATAAAATCGACAAAAAATACTTTATCCGAAAACAAGAGTCCGAAAAATTGTACGCATTTTGCACATGAAAATGTGCATATCGTTTGACTACAGAAAATGAAAACAAGTAACCTAGCAAATACGTAATTAAAATACTATTTGGTTGACATATTACTTTACAATAGCATAGTTTGTGAGTAGAAAACAACAAAGTAATTATAACAATTAAATTTCAATCAAGAACAGAAAGGTGTAATATCTTTGACATGTACCTAATTATTTAATTATCATACTTTAATTCAGATCGATAGCCGGTAGAAAGTTGTAAAGTGATCAGCTTAAAAATAATTTATTGAGTGTTACGCTTATTTTCGTTTGCTTATTTTTTAAACTACTTTTGCCATTGGCAATTATTTTGCAGGCAGACGACAATTTTAACTGTGTATTCCATTATCTGCACATGAATTACACAGTATTACCCCATAGCGAACTCTATTTTGATAGGCCAGCAACCATATGCGGTTCAAAAGGTTCATGGAAACAAAGAGAAAAAATAGTTTAAAAAAAAACAATCTGGATTATAATGGCGGATGTTTTCAATGAAATTTAACAAGATTTTAGCATATTCGCAAATTATATTTTTCTTGAGCCAAATTCGCTATATTTTTGCAAATGGTGAACAACAGCGCGAGCCCTGTAATAGTGAGCATTTATTCCAATAATAACACGTTCGCAATGCTCGTGCTGTCGCTCACCATTTGAGCCATCTGCGCCATTTACAAAAATATTGAGAATTTGGCTCAAGAAAAATCTAAATTGCAAAAATTCGAAAATCAAGTAAAATTTTGTTGAAAACATCCGCCATTTTAATCCAGACTGGTTTTTCTATATTTGTCTCTTTGTTTCAATGAAAGTGTTCGCAATTCGAACAATTAACAAAACCCGGTCTGTACCCGATTAGACATCGCTTGACCTGACCTTATTTTTATTGAAGTGCACATGGTAGCTGGCCAATCAACATTGAACTCGCTTTCACATGACATGACGTTGTCGAATAAAACGTGAGAAAGGGTGGAGCAATCGGATAATATTGGGTCATTTATGCGCAGATGTTGTATAATTTGAATACACATTTAATATCGCAGTCTGCCTTCAAAATAGCGGCCGGTCATCTTTCTTGCGAATATTAACCGATCTGAATTAAAGAGTATAATTAAATAATTAGTTACATGGCGATAATATTACACATCTCTGCCGATTGCCGAATGCAATTGAACAGTGATAATTAATCAATTTGTTTTTAACTCCCGAACTATCCTGAACGACAGCAGCGTATTTTAATTAAAAGGAATACGAGAAAAACAGGTTTAATTGTATTTAAAGTCTAATTAATCGCATATGCATATGTCAAATAAATAGGCGACTCAAATAAATACCGGTACACTTTTGTTCATTGCTATTCTAGATATCCTTGAAAGAGAATTCAATTAAATGACGCAAATAAGCGGAAAAGCAAAATTTAGCGGAAAGAATTTTCGGCGAGCAAAAAAAAATTTTTTTTTGGAAAGTGACAAAAAAAATTCAGTCAGACCGATTTTAGTGGGTCGGTCAGGTTATGCAAAACAAAAGAATTTTTAAGGACGGCCTAATAGTCATATGCGTATGAATGATATGTCTATGAATCATTGAATCATAGGGTATGATGTGTATGGATAATAGTTTTTAGTGTGAGCATTAGCCCACACTAAAGAAGAGAGACAGTTTTGCAAATCAGTCTGCTTTAACTATGCTAGGGACGACAACTGCAGCTAGTAACGAGAACCACTGCCTGTTTATACTGTATTACCACTGGTACACTGTAGCAGACAGCATGTATAAGGTTTTACAGCTTGTTCAACGATATTAGCCAGTCTAGTGTTTAAAACAGCTTATGCAATGACATTTGCCAGTTTATCATCGAAATCTGTAAATATTGGCTGCTTTCAGGGAAAACGGGGCTTAATGCTGCATTAAAAGTCTGTCATGTTGGCAAATTGTGTTGCTCAATAATTTAAAGAAAATAGATACGGTATTAAATACACAACACAACATGTACATGATTATAGGCTTCTTATTTTTTAGCAAGGAAACACAATTCAAAAGATGGTTGCCAGTGCAGCAACCAATTGTGAAAATAGAGACATATTGTTGTTATTTTGTCTAAGTTATCTCTATTAAATAAGTATGAGGATAAACTGAGTGCACACACATCTCAGCCTGTGCTTTAAGACACACTCTTTATAAATTTGAATGGGTTGTGTTCATTTCAAACTTGCGATATAAAAAGCTATAACATAATTTTGAAAACTGAAGTGCATCTAAGATTATGCAATAGCGAACAACTTCAGTGCCTTCAGCGCTTTGATTTATTATAGACCTCGGGCATGAGAGCATCCATCAGTTTTGAAATAATATTGCCATGGATTGCATGGGCTATTTAAGCTGATTTTTTAAAACTGTTGAACCTGTGAATGGATTTGGTAGGCATTGTTTGTCACACAAGATATGCATTATCAGAGTGAATTCAATGAAGGTGCAAAAATCCAGACCAGACTGGATTTACTAAAGAAAGTTAGCTTATATAAAATATTGAAGAGAACAATTTTGGAAACACTGATATTGCCATTTATTTGACATGGTAAAGAAATGGATCGCAAAATATATATATATAGCTGATCTACATTAATCCTGATGTACACTTATTTAGCATTTAATACACAACCTGTCAGAGACCATCCGCAAATTCTTATATGCAGAATGTTGTGATGTTTGGAATTTTCAAAAATTCTTATTTTTCTCTTGAGTGATGAAAGGTTTTAGCAACCAGGCTCAAGTTTTCCAGTAAAAGCAATATGACATTAGCGTCTAATCAGCAGAATATATCTTTGTTTCACCACAACTCTACACAAAATCTCTGCATTGTTTTATTTTTGGGGATCAGGTTTTCTTTTGCTGTGGACATCGCCAAGGGCATGAACTACCTGCACTCAAAAGGAATTATGCATGGTCGTCTTAAATCCAATAACTGCATCGTGGACGACAGGTGGACTGTCAAGATCACAGGTAACACATGACAGTCAAGTACAAGTGACCTTCAAAATTAAAGGTAACAAATGACCTTCAAGATCACAGGAAACAAGTGACGGATTAAAGGTTATAAGTGATTGTCAAGGTAAGAAGTATAACATGACACATGTTTCACTTAACTGTCAAAATCACAGGTAACAAATGACCGTCAATATTGCAGGTAAAAAGTAACTGTCAACAGGGTAGGTGACAGTGAATCACATGTTATACTTGATTAATTTGATAAAGATTCATTCTTTTCAACAGCTTGTTCTAGTGTTTTAGGTGCAGCAGATAGATTTTGTTACTGATGTGTTTATTGTCCCCTACCGGTGAAACCGGAGGGGACTTATGGTTTGCGCTCTGTCTGTCAGTCAGTCTGTCTGTCACACTTTTCTAGATCCTGCGATAACTTTAAAAGTTCTTAATATTTTTTAATGAAACTTGAAACATGGATAGATGGCAATATGGAGATGATGCACACTCTTTCATTCCTACGTCAATAATTCTGGTTGCTATGGCAACAAATATATAAAAATATAATCTGACAATGGTGGAGTTTCACCTGTAGGGGACAATATTGCTTGGCAATCTCTTGTTACTATTAAATCATCAAACAGTTAAGTACCTTATTGAAATTCAAAAAATTTCCAGTAATTTGTTCTTTCTGTGCTGAATATGTTTCTAAATTTATCTTAAATTAACGTATTTACTCGCAGATTTTGGTCTCAAGATTCTACGCAAAAATGATGAAATTATTGACAAGGAAAATGACGAAATCAAGGAAAGGCGTGCAATAATCTATGTGGCACCAGAGCATATGGGCATGAAGAAGTTCGAGCCGACGCAGGAGGGGGATGTATATGCCTATGCTATCATTCTGATTGAGATCGCCACCCGCCAAGAGCCCTTCGGTGTAGGTGTCAAACCTGTTGGAAAAAGTTGTCATATCTTACTTTTGAAGAAAGAACATGAGAAGATGTTTGTTGATTCCATTGTAAGGTGGTATTGTCATTCATGACGGTCATGTAATGAATATTTTCAAGAGCTTGTTATGACCATAACTGAAATGATTGTACAATCTTACGCTGAAATAAACAAAATTCCATTTTATTTTATTATAACCCCACAAACGAAGTTTATGGGGGTATATTGGAGTGAGCTTGTCTGTCTGTCTGTCTGTTGGTCCGTATTAAGTGTCCGCTCTCTAATTCAAGTTGTTTTTCTCTGATCTTCATCAAACTTGGTCAGATGTTGTATCTACATGATGTCTAGCTCAAGTTCGAATATGGGTCATGCCGGGTCAAAAACTAGGTCACGGGGTCACTTAGTGAGTTTTAAACATTGAGCATGGTATCCGCTCTCTAATTTAAGTGGTTGTCATCAGAGTTTCACCAAACTTGGTCAGAAGTTGCATCTAGATGAAGTCTAGGCCAAGTTTAAACATGGGTCATGGCAGGTGAAAAAATAGGTCACAGGGTCACTTAGTGCGTTTAAAAAAAAAATTAAACTGTTTTTTGTGAAGACAACATGCAAAATATTCTGTGTCAATGCGGCAAGTGTGGGTATTTGTCACGTCTGTGACAAAGCTCTAGTTTTTTTTTGTACAATGAATGCATACAATTTCAAGAAATTTGCTGAAGAATAAGTAGCATGAACCCAAAAGCAGGGTTGCACAGGGCTTGAAAAGTGCTTGAAAATGAGTCCTAGGCTTGAAAAGCCTTTGAACAAAGGTTGGCCTTGAAAAAGTGCTTGAAAAGTGCTTATTTCATGTAAAAAAGCCTTGAAAATGTTTATTTCTGCTCAAAATTACGTTTATCATCGCTTTAATTATTAACTTAAATCGTTCTTAAGGGAAATATTATGAAAATTTATCATAAATTCCTTCGCGCAAAAAGTTGAGTACGAAATATAAGCTTCCTACACTATTGAGTACGAAATGTTATGTGTACACGTCACAGATTATGTGTACTACGTCAGAAGTTCTTCGTTGTGATCAATTTTCGCGAGTGAAAACGCATTGATGGGGAAGTGTCGTTTCAAACCAGGGTGGTTAACTGAATATTCCTGGGTACAGAAAACAAATGACATTCGAAAAGCACATTGTCGAGAATGTATGAAGACCATTGATGTTGGGGGATGGGGAAAAGCGCTTTGAAAAGCCACAAGAAAGGGGAAACCCACACAGAAAACATGAAATTGAGAATCAATTTATTTGTTTGTAATAACTTTAAAAAGTAAATACATATGTGAGACTCATTGAGTTAAGGATGGATATTAAAACATGTATTTGTATGTAATTAAATAACATGTATGAGTTAATATGCAATAAGTTTAATGAGGTTGAGCAATTAAATGACATTTACTGTGTTAATCTGGTTTGAAAATGCATTTTTTTAAAAGGAAACTAACGTACTGTTCTTGGCCTTGAAAATGAAAATTTGGCCTTAAAAAGTCCTTGAAAAGTGCTTGAATTTAGGTTTGCGATTTCTGTTTGAACCATGACAAGGGAGGCAACTTGTGATGTCACAAATGGGCAGTAAACCATAAGTCACACTTCATTAGGCAATAGAAAATAGATTTCTAGATTCTCATCCCCGCCCGCCCTTTGAAAATTGTCCTGCCCGAACGTTTTTTATTTTGAAAAAAAAAATCCGTATAAAAAATCAAGCCACAAAATACTCAGGACGAAACGGCTGAATTAGAAGTGGGAATCAGCAACTCAATGTCTCCGAGACGATTATTAATTGTTAACGGTGCACGAGCGTTGTCTAAAATCTATGTGATCAAGCGAAAACAACAACAGCATGTTTTTTATTTTGAGGTGTAGAAACGGCGTTACAACCGTAAAAGATTGGTACGGCTTGTCAAAATGTGCAAAAACTTTAACTCTCGCGGACCTGTATGATGAGTACATTTGTGGTTTGTATAATCAAGCCCCATCGTTGAAAGTTGACCACCCAAAAATCGTCTGTGCCCTTGTCAGCAAGATATAAATTAGAATTTACACAGGTGTCACCCAATGTTACAGTTAGTCAAGCTGTTGGCTGTCTAGGAAATTGTATTTACTTTAGTATTGGAGACACCCCTGAAATTTCCTATAAAGCTCCATGCATACCATGTTTTAATCAATAATATATAGTCATACTGAAAAAATAATATAAAGGGTTCTGTTACAGATTTTTATTTTCTTTAATACTTTGTGTAGTCAATGTTTAATTGAATGTCAGAATATGTCTAACATGATATGAAAAGGGTTAAAAAAAAACCACAATAGTCGAATTTTGATAATGTATTTCTTTTATTATCCTCCGTCATAGGCGGAGGGATATTGTTTTGGCGTTGTCCGTTGGTCTGTCTGTCCGTCTGGCACTTTTGTTTCCGAAGCCATATCTTGGAAGTGCTCTGGCGGATTTCATTGACACTTGGTATGAGTATATATATCTATATATATATGGATAAGAGGATGATGTAGCCAAATGGCTTTGTACACCATTGGATAATTACAGAGTTATGGCCCTTTGTATCTTGAAAAAACGCTTTTTTTGTGTGTCTGGAGTCATATCTTGGAAGTGCTTTGACGGATTTCATTGAAACTTGATATGAGTATATAAATGGATAAGAGAATGATGTTTGCGTTGTCCATCTGTCCAGAAATATTTGTGTCCAGAAGTATTTTGGCGGGGGATATCAATTCAAAGAATTTACTTGTTTTATATTATTTTACATACATACATACATATAGGCATTATGCATATAAGCCAACAAATTCGTGAACATTTCATTACTTATATATAGGTCCGACATATAAAATAAAATATAAAAAGCAACCCACCCGCCCCAATTTTCCCCAAAATTTGGATAAGAAGAGGGGGTATATTGCTTTGCTCATGTCGGTCTTTCGGTCCGTCCACCAGGTGGTTGTCAGACGATAACTCAAGAACGCTTTGACCTAGGATTATGAAACTTCATAGGTACATTGATCATGACTTGCAGATGATCCCTATTGATTTTGAGGTCACTAGGTCAAGGTCACGGTAACCCGAAATAGTAAAATGGTTTTTGAATGATAACTCAAGAACGCATACGCCTAGGATCATGAAACTTCATGGGTAGATTGATCATGACTTGCAAATGACCCCTATTGATTTTGAGGTCACTAGGTCAAAGGTCAAGGTCACGGTGACCCGAAATAGTAAAATGGTTTCCGGATGATAACTCAAGAATGCATACGCCTAGGATCATGAAACTTCATG
Source organism: Dreissena polymorpha (assembly GCF_020536995.1). NCBI lineage: Eukaryota > Metazoa > Mollusca > Bivalvia > Myida > Dreissenidae > Dreissena > Dreissena polymorpha. The sequence goes on from NC_068370.1 coordinate 36,127,532, forward strand.
GGTAGATTGATCATAACTCGCAGATGACCCCTATTGATTTTGAGGTAACTAGGTCAAAGGTCAAGGTCACAGTGACCCGAAATAGTAAAATGGTTTTCGGATGATAACTCGAAAACGCTTTTGCCTAGGATCATGAAACTTCATAGGTAGATTGATCATGACTTGCAGATGACCCCTATTGATTTTGAGGTCACAAGGTCAAAGGTCAAGGTCACGGTGACCTGAAATAGTAAAATGATTTTTGGATGATAACTCAAGAACGCTTTTGCCTAGGATCATGACACTTCATAGGTACATTGATCGTGCCTCGCAGATGACCCCTATTGATTTTTAGGTCACTAGGTCAAAGGTCACAGTGACAAAAATTGTATTCACACAATGGCTGCCACTACACGGGACAGCCCATATGGGGGGCATGCATGTTTTACAAACAGCCCTTGTTTTCTATGACCTTATCGCTAAGCATGGATCTAAATAACGTTTTCCTGATTGGATTAAAATGTCCAAAATCATCCAATGAAGAAAGTCCGAGATATTTATCTTTCATAACATAAAATGTCATGCCGCATGCAAGCTATCTAGAAAATAAAAATCGTAAGCCAAAGTGTTTATATTTTTTTTTAATGATTATAGTGTTCCAGGCTGAAATCAATTAAATATTACTTTTAAATCATGAATGTATTAGTATTCAACAAGAAAGTGGTAGAATATTTATGGAAAACATAAGAATATTGATTCGAATTGTGTTTTCTACAATTTAACGAGTGCTTTTTGGAAATTACAGATCCTAGAGATGTAATGACAGACATATGCCAAAAGACAGAATAGCTTTTCATTTTATCAGCATTGAAATCACCAATCCATCAAATGAGAGGCAAAATCATTCATTTATATATAACCAAATAGTCAGTAACACAAAAATCTTTTGGCAGAACCGCAACCTATGGTATTTTTGAAACCAGCAATCTGTCATTTACATTACCAGTTGGAAATTTTCAGCAGACAAGTTTTCATTAATATTCTTATATTTGCTCAAGGTTACGCGTGCCAAATTGATTTTCCTTCTATATTACATATGAAATAGTTGGAAGTTTGATATCAATTTTACCATGATCAAGCGTATACCCACTATATCATCATACATCATTGGAAAGATAAATGCATAATCTTTTGAAAAAATGCATGTCATTAAATTCTTTACGTTGTCACACTAAATATTTACCTTAGAATAGGCACACCGGTTTTGACACCTGTGGAGGTGGCCATTTTGGGTTCAAATAGTATGACCTTCTTTCAAAGCCGGGAACCCTCAACAGAAAAAGTAGCGCACAAAAATGGCTTTTTTTCTTATTGCTTACATATATACCTTCAATTTGACACCAAAACATACCTTTTGCAATGTATTTTACAAATCCTAAGGCAGCATGCACTGAACAGGAGTTCTGGTTTGGGGTTATGTGACCTCAAATATTCTACCACAAAATAGTTGTATACCAATACAAAAATTTATTAGAATTAATATTTGCTTGATTTTGGCGATGAACACTGTAAATGCTAATGCTACGACTCAAGCCTTAAGTTAAGTGCATATAATATGAATCATAATCATAAATCTTATTTCAGTTTATCCTTCTATCCAATAGTTTTATCAAATCCCATAGCTTGACCACTTAATTATTTTGAAAATTATCACCCACATATAACTTGAATAACTTATTTTTGTGCCCCCGGATCGATAGATCGGGGGTATATTGATTTTGGCCTGTCTGTCTGTCATTCTGTCCCAAAACTTTAAGGTTACAGTAAAGTTTTGCAATAACTTTTGCAATATTGAACATAGCAACTTGATATTTGGCATGCATGTGCATCTCATGGAGCTGCACATTTTGAGTGGTGAAAGGTCAAGGTCATCCTTCAAGGTCAAAAATTTAAAACTAATATATTAAAGTTTTGCAATAACTTTTGAAATATTGAACATAGCAACTTGATATTTGATATTTGGCATGCATGTGTATCTCATGGAGCTGCACATTTTGAGTGGTAAAAGGTCAAGGTCATCCTTCAAGGTCAAAGGTAAAAAATTTAAAACTTTTATATAGTCAAGTTTTGCAATAACTTTTGAAATATTGAACATACATGTAGCAACTTGCTATTTGGCATGCATGTGCATCTCATGGAGCTGCACATTTTGAGTGGTGAAAGGTCAAGGTCATCCTTCAAGGTCAAAGGTCAAAATTTTAAAACTGTAATATATTTAAGTTTTGCAATAACTTTTGAAATATTGAACATAGCAACTTGATATTTGATATTTGGCATGCATGTGTATCTCATGGAGCTGCACATTTTGAGTGGTAAAAGGTCAAGGTCATCCTTCAAGGTCAAAGGTAAAAAATTTAAAACTTTTATGTAGTCAAGTTTTGCAATAACTTTTGAAATATTGAACATAGCAACTTGATATTTGGCATGCATGTGTATCTCATGGAGCTGCACATTTTGAGTGGTGAAAGGTCAAGGTCAAAGGTTAAAAAAAAGCGCGGTGTATTAGGGGGCATTGTGTTTCTGACAAACACATCTCTTGTTATTTTGAAACGTCTATCACATACATGTTTTTTTTTTGTTAAAAAACATCAATTTTATATAGGTTGAAAAATGATTAGGCAAAGATTATGCATTTAATATAAAACACCAATAATTTAGAAAATATTCCCTTTTAATCACTATATTGGTTTAATAAGAATATCACAACATTGAACTATTTAAAATATATTACAAACATTAAAAGTTTTCCTATTAAATGATGACATATATAACAGATTGATAAGAAGATATGAACTAATCAGGGTTGCTAGGGTGCCTGCCTAGAATGGTCATGTTAGTATGGAAGTCTTGATATCCAAATTTATTTGGCTTAGGGTGTTGTTAAGACATAAAATATCAATGAAATGTCTTAAAGTGTGGAAAATGTTTCATTGAGTAAAAAAGTCAACTTAACTCTTATGTGGCTGAGAAGAACTTGTGGCTGAACAAACAGGGAAAGAGGCTATATGCTTACTGAAATAAAAAAACAACAACAAACAATGTCATCATCATTCTATGTGAATTTTCTTATCAAAAGTGGTAATCTAGATCATAGAGGAGATACATTTTCAAGAATAATAAATATTATTATACATGTTTTGGTGACTATGCATTTCATGCAGTATTATCATAGCTAAGGTTTTGGTTAAAATACATATTGATAAAATAATAAATAAAAAAAGTCCAAATGTCTGTTATTCACCACTCATTTATTGCCTACCATGAAATCAATAACACTATTCTTAGTACTTACATTTCCTTTAAACCACATTATAGTATTATATGAACAGTTGATGTGATTATGGGCTTTTTATGCCCCCCTTCGAAGAAGAGGGGGTATATTGCTTTGCTCATGTCGGTCGGTCGGTTGGTTGGTCCGTCCACCAGGTGGTTGCAAGACGATAACTCAAGAACACTTGGGCCTAGGATCATGAAACTTCATAGGTACATTGATCATGACTTGCAGATGACCCCTATTGATTGTGAGGTCAAAGGTCAAGGTCACGGTGACCCGAAATAGTAAAATGGTTTCCGGATGATAACTTAAGAACGCATAAGCCTAGGATCATGAAACTTCATGGGTAGATTGATCATGACTCGCAGATGACCCCTATTGATTTTGAGGTCACTAGGTCAAAGGTCAAGGTCACGGTGACCCAAAATAGTAAAATGGTTTCCGGATTATTACTCAAGAACGCATATGCCTAGGATCATGAAACTTCATGGGTAGATTGATCATGACACACAGATGACCCCTATTGATTTCGAGGTCACTAGGTCAAAGGTCAAGGTCACGGTAACCCCAAATTGTAAAATGATTTTCGGATGATAATTCAAGAACGCATATGCCTAGGATCATGAAACTTTATAGGTAGATTGATCATGACCCGCAGATGAATCCTATTGATTTTCAGGTCACTAGGTCAAAGGTCAAGGTCACAGTGACCCGAAATAGTAAAATGATTTTCGGATGATAACTCAAGAACGCATATGCCTAGGATCATGAAACTTCATAGGTAGATTGATCATGACTTTCAGATGACCCCTATTGATATTTTGAGGTCACAAGGGCAAAGGTCAAGGTCACGGTGACCCGAAATAGTAAAATGATTTTCGGATGATAACTCAAGAACGCTTTTGCCTAGGATCATGACACTTTATAGGTACATTGATCATGACTTGCAGATGACCCCTATTGATTTTCAGGTCACTAGGTCAAAGGTCAAGGTCACAGTGACAAAAGTCGTATTCACACAATGGCTGCCAGTACAACGGACAGCCCATATGGGGGGCATGCATGTTTTGCAAACAGCCCTTGTTTTTCTATGAACTATTTAATAGAGACCCTAATTTTTTACAACGTAAATCTTTCAAAAAGTTATGTTTATAAAGTGAATTGTTGCTATTCTCTTGTTAAAATGTATTGTCATTGTTGATTTCTACAGGACATGGATATGTTCAGTGAGCGAAAGTCCTGGAAGCCTCCCATTCCGGACCTTTCACCAAAAGCCGGTGAGAAGGAGGAGGACCATTGCCCTTGCCCTGAAGAATACCTGCAGGTGATAGTCTGCAATAACCTTTATATATATACGGCTTGTTAATTGCAGTTTGATGGGTTCACATCTGCTTTTTTTTTAAGGGAAAATAATTGCAAACGCTTTTAAAATGTCATAACTAAGAAAAACTAAGTGAATCTCCAGTTTCATTAGCAGGAGATGAATTTTTCAGGGCTTGTGCGGGACTAAAGTTGCCATCAGTTTTTTATCATTGGCGCCCAAAAAATGATCATCAAATAATTGTATTAACATTTTTTATTTTTTTTATTTTACTTAACGACATCAAGCTTATATTACATATCAAAATATTAGATATGGTTTGTAATATTGTAAATCATGAAAATGTTACTGGTCAAAGTACAAAACATCAGTTATTACATTGAAGCACAGTTTTCATAGTGAAAGTCCATATGACTACAGGCCTATCACATGACGGGCATTTTAAACAACATAGATCAATTGCATGTAACATATGACCACATTTCATTTACTACATAGATTGCAAACAAATCCTGCTGCACACATAGAACAACATCATATGAAATCAAAGTACTGACAGTACTGGTGTGACAATGCTTTTGAAGAGGATTGATATAAAAGCATCTATTTAAGTTTATCTACATCACCACAATTGTGTATGTGGGTACGAACATTTTGGGTAGGAAAAAATGGGTACCAAAATTTTGGGTACAAAAATTATGCCTAAAAAAAATTAAGTACGTTAAAAGATTTGGTTACAAAAAAAAATTGGGTAGGAAACAAATTGGGTACGAAAAAAATTTGGTTACAAGCACAAATTTGGGTATGAAAAAAATTTGGGTACGAAAAAAATTGGATACGAAAAATGTACGGTACAAAAAAAATTGGGGGTACGGGGAAGTAGTACCTGTGGGGAACTTGATCCTTTCAGCGAAACTGTGAGGCGGGTTACATTCTCGATCAAATATAACAAGAAATATCTTTAAAAAGGTATTCGACGTGTATTTTCTGTACCACTTATCTTAAAAAACTGTCTGTTACAGTAAAACGTTTGTGGTTTATAACATTACGTTTCAGCATAAAAATTCAAAACTTGACATGCTCTTTAATTACACCATGCTCTTTAATTTCACATGTATATCATACCAAACTTTATATTTCGTTGTTTCCTTTCCTAAGTTAATGATGCTATGTGTACGGACGTGATTTCACAATCCAATGTTCTTATTGTTCTTTTTCTCTAATTCAATAAGCTTAGGCATGTTTGTTCGTTAAGTACGGCAATAATTTCATGATGATTCCCGATCAAAAGTGGGTATGAGCACATAGTCGTAAGAGCAATTGAATACGTGAGTTCGCCCATGAACACATGGTAAGCTTAACTAAATCTCCGTGATATGACCTAATACATGTTTAAAACAGAAAACAATATCCAACAAACGAATGAATTGTATGTGCACTGATGTGGCTCTGTAATTTATGTTTGAAAAGTTTATTAAATATGCAAAATGAGAAAGCATGTAGAAGAGCAAGTATCACAGATATAATATGGCTATTATGCTGTTTATATACCATAGTCGCTACAATGTTTACAAATGGCAGGTTCGAAATAATTCGTTTTCTTTACACTCATGATCGCGTTGAAGTTTATTATACACGTTTTGATTCGCAATTTATTTACTGAATCACGACAAATGTCAAATACAATACAGAAAATGCATAGTTGTTTCATTGATCTATAAACATATAATGGATTGAATATAACTGATTTAAAATTAATGTTTTCAAACTATTATTAAATCTTTTCCCAGAATATGCTGTCCTATTTATAGCTGAGCTTCCTATACCTTTATCAATGATAATCAGCGAGGTATGCGGAGAAGAAAAATCGAGCTATCTCAATCGGACTGGCTCTGTCTTTTACATAGGTTGCCATTGTGAAGAATTTTTTCATGATATGATAACTTAGACGATGCTTCGTAGCATCGTCAAAAAGACCTTATTCGTACCCATTTCTTAACCATTGAAAATAGCAAAAACATCTGTTCTATATGTAAAAAAAATTCAATACAATTGCATGAAACGACAAATTAACATATTGTTTTTGCCTTGTCTGTTGGTTTGTTGGTTGGTTGCTTGGTTGGTTGGTTGGTTTGTTTGGACAAACTTTAACATTTACCATAACTTTTGCAATATTGAAGATAGCAACTTCATATTTGGCATGCATATGTATCTCATCGAGCTGCACATTTTGATTGATGAGAGGTCAAGGTCATCCTTCAAGGTCAAAGGTAAAAAAAAATCAAAGCGGCGCAGACGGGGACATAGTGTTTCCGACAAACACATTTCTTGTTTGTAAAATATTAAAGGTTTAAAGTTGATATGCGTAAATGGGTTTACCATTTTGAGCACCTGTCAAAATTGTTCCTATCACAATATTTACCGTGTATTAAAAATACACAGTGTCTGTGCATGAGTGAAGCGATGTCATTTCGAGCTCAATTTTGATTGGCCCACTAGCATAAGCACTTCAATAGCAATTAGGTCACATGCGGTCTCTCGGTTTGGTTCAGACTTGTTTTCTAATACTGTTTAAATTGCGCTCTCTTTTATTAAAACAATTATAAAAACAGTCCAAGTTAAAATGACAGACATTTTCAAGAAAAATGTACAACAGTTTAGCATTTTCTCAAATGAGAATTTGTTTAGCCCAATTTTTAATATTTTCCCAAATGGCTTAAATGTCAAACGACGCAGTGAGCCCTGGTTCTTATGTCATTTATTAAATCAAATGACCAAATAAATGAAACTGTGATCATCGCCTTGAAACAGTAAATTCAAATCATATCATTTGGGATTGAAAACAGCTTTAAGGATTCCCAAATCTCGCACATGGCTAAGATTTATACATATAACATTTAAGTGTGAATACATATTAATCTCATTGCATCATAATTCAACATAATCAATTGTTTACAGCATTTAAATGTGCTTTTGTATTACCAATTTAATCATTTATAATGTTTTGAAAATTCCACAAAAACAAGTTATCCAGTATAACCAGTCTTGTTCCATACACTTCTATGATGCATTTGACCTTTTGTTTAATTTCGCATTACCATGTCTGTAGTTGTTTGAAGGTTGTGTCATACTATAATACATTTCAACACTGTTATTTGGAACACCGATAATCAGAAGTCATAATTTTCAAAGTATTTTTCAGGTCCCAATTGTGGTTCTTCTTTGTTTAATGTAAAATTTCATTGTTAATCCGAACTTCGTTAAACTGAAGAAATCGTTAATTCAAAGTGATTCTGACGGTCCCAACACCATAATTCGCACCTAATTATCAATCTTTAATCCGAAGTAAAAACTGCAAAACACTGAGCTTAATTTCACACCTTTGTCGTCTGCGCATGGCGCGTCAAAACCTGATAATTACACCTTTGTCGTCTGCACCTAGCGTGTTAATTTTATTATGTTTTCAAAAGCCAATAATTACTATTTATGTAGTTTTGCATTCTTTAGTAACAAACAAACATGTCACGTTAGGACTGAGTAAATGTGGTCAAATGAAATGCATCATTTATAATTTCTACCTTTTAACAATAATCATAACAAAATGTCTGATACAAACAAGTCAACTCTGTTACTATTTTCCCAACCAAATGTCGAGCAATCAGGAGAAGGACCCGGTGTAACAGGCCATTTTTTCCCCCCTGGCCACTTTTTCCCCGGGGAAAAAAGGGACTAGTCCATTTTTTCCCCGGGGAAAAAGTGGCCTAGGCCAATTCTTCCCCCCCTAGTCCAATTCTTCCCCCCCTGATTTTTCATTTAATATATCTTTCCGTCTACACCTTTCGTCCAGTTTTTCCCCCCTGGCCAGTTTTTCCCCCCTAACATGTAAAAGTAGTTTTAATATCAGAGTTTGATTGAGAGTTGCTAAAACTGCCTCCACACCCTTATCTTTTATTTTTACTTATCTTTTACATTTATATTTCACTTTTCTTCCAGTTTTTCTCCCCTGGCCAGTTTTTCCCCCCCTACCATGTACGTAGTTTTAACAACAGAATTTGATCGAGAGTTGCTAAAACTGCCTCCACCCCCTTATCTTTTATCTTACTTATCTTTTACATTTATTCTTCACTTTTCGGACAGTTTTTCCCCCCATGGCAAGTTTTTCCCCCTTAACATGTAAAAGTAGTTTTAACAACAGAATTTGATTGAGAGTTGCTTAAACTGCCTCAACCCCCTTATCTTTTATTTTACTTCTATTTTACATTTTTTCTTCACCTTTCTGCAAATTCCCCCCCCCCCCCCCCCCCCTGAAAATTGGTAAGAATGTTCATCTCAATGAAATCTAGGTTAAGTTAGGGAAAGTGGGTCACGTGTGTTCCAAAACTAGGTCACCAGACCAAATCACAGAAACGGTTAGTTAAAACTCCAGAGGTCACTTTTCATACCAATCTTCATGAAAATTGGTCAGAACCTTCATCTCAATGAAATATAGGTTGAGTTTGAAAGTAGGTGATAGGTAGTCAAAAACTAGGTCATTAGGTCAAATTATAGAAAACTTTCGTTAACTCTCTAGATGTCATATTTTCTTCCTGATCTTCATGAAAATGGGTCACAATGTCCATCTCTATCAAATCATTACCTGAGTTTGGAAGTTGGTCATGTGCAGGCAAAAGCTAGGTTACAACTAAGTCAAATCATATAAAATGTTTGTTTGCAATCTAGAAGGAGTTTCAGGTGAGCGATACAGGACCCTCTTGTTCATTCACTTTTAGGCCATTTTTCCCCCTTGGCCAGTTTTTCCCCCCTACCATTTGGTTTCGTTCCAAAGACCACTTTTACACTTAATTTTATCTTTTGACAATTACTTTGGGGGGCGAGGGGGGAATTGGCCGAGGGGAGAAAAATGGCCAAGAGTCATGTTGCTATTAATTCTTTAAGTAGGGGGAGGGGGAAATTGGCGAAGGGAAGAAAAAAAAATTAAGAGTCATGTTGCTATTAATTCTTAGGAAGGGAGGGGGGAAAGATTGGCCGAGGGGCGAAAAAAGTGCCAAGAGTCATGTTGCAATTAATTCTTTAAGTAGGGGGAAAATTTGGCCAAGGGGGGGAAAGATTGGCCTGGGCCATTCTTTCCCTGTGGGAAAAAACGGCCTAGGCCAATCTTTCCCCGGGGAAAAAATGGCCTAGGCCAATTTTTCCCCGGGGAAAAACTGGCCGGGGGAAAAAATGGACCACTACACCTGTACCCAGCCCGGGAGGATATCCGGATTGGCAGTAAATTAAAAGGATGTCAAGCGGCGTCACAATTCCAAATCATATCAGGAGAAATACGAGGCTATCATGGAAGTCGAGAAGGGAGCGAAGTCAAAGAAGCAAATAGCAGATCAATTTGGTATTCCAGCAAACACACTGTCAAAATGGCTCAAACAAAATGATGATATAAAGTCAAAGTTCCTGACCGGAGATCTAGAGCCTGCCAGAAAGAAAGCATGGGGAGCAAAGTGTCCCGAAGTGGAGTCAGCCCTGTTGACTTGGCTCAAAAATAAATGTCAACTAAACTTACCAATATCCGGGGATGACTTGATAGAGAAGGCCAAGAAGTTTGCGTCGCAACTCGGCGTTTTTCTGCAGATTGCGAGTTTTCAAGCGGATGGTTGGATCGCTTCAAACTCCGGCATGGAATTGCCAAAGTCTTCTGTTAAATGTTTATTTCGAATTATTGTTAATCCGAAGTTTTTTTAATGGTCCCGACGACTTGGAAATAACAGTGTTGAAGTGTATTTCAACATTAACTAAGTAAATCTTCAATATTTTAATGCAACCACTATGCCAATGCTTTCCACCATGAAAACATTGCCAGCACCGTGTTCTCACCTATTTCAGTTGATCAATGATTGCTGGGCGGACGACCCAAAAAGCCGACCCACCTTTGGCGCCATTGGTAAGAGGGTGGTCGCCATCAACCCTAACAAGTTGAGCGCTGTGGATCTAATGATGCTCATGGTAAGTCTGGGTTTGAAGAAGCGGATCCTAAGATGTTAAAATGACATCTGTGTACACACATGTGTACACACATGTCACGTGACATCTGTATTCAGATGATAAATGCATCAAAAAAGCTTTTAATTTTATGTTGTAAAAGGGTCTGTGTCCAAACACACTGGTCATGTCAAGTATAATGACATTTTCCTTTAAAAACACATGTCATGTTATTATATGCAGTTTATCCTGACTTAGTGGTCACTTGAGAACGGCGGTCACTTGCCTACAGCAGTCAGTCTAAATTCACTCGCCCACCCCACCCCAATGAAAAATGATTAAGGCTGCCCACTGTGAGAAAAAAAACATAGAATGTTGAAAAGGTTTGTTTTCTTGGGAAGATAATGGTGGAAATCGTCATAATGCCATAACATAAGCACAGGGCAAATTCAAAAGATCTCAAGCGCTGATAAGGTGTAAAAAAACACACTAAGCTAGTGAGCTTTGTTATAAGCAGTCGATTAGAGTATCAGTTATCATTGCTTTTGGCTAAAAAGGCATTGAATTACAACTTATATAACAAACTTTCTGCTTGATTTGTGGATTTTTTCATGTACAATTGTTTATAGCAGTGAATATGGGGGATTGTCTAAATGGAGTCAGATGACTGTTAAAAATATCTTCAATGAATGTAATACAAACTGGTCGATTTTACTAAACAAAGAGTTGCTGGAGTTAACAACATTATTATTCTTTACTAATTTGTTTGTTTATAATAAGGTATGAATTTAAATAAATGTATAAGATATTGATTGTATTATGCAATAGAAACATTTAATGTTATTATACTTTTTTATCAACAATATGCTTTAACAAGTAGGTATGGTGACAACTTGAGAATACTACCAACAGCGGCCACCTGTCTAAAATGACCAGTTCTTAGACTATATAGTGACGACTGCTTGCAAACGCACTTTTGCACATTATACATGTGATGGTGACATCTGTGTCCAAACACACTAGCCATTGTGAGGCATGTCATAGTGGCGTCTGTGATCAAACTTACTTGTAACCTGACAAATGTGAAGGTTATGTCTGGGTCTCATTCACACCTGTCTAGCCCTTTGCATGCTGTGAAATTTGTCGTCTGCTAAAATTTCCTGTGCTGAATTTCTTAAATTAGCTTTTTCTTCCTTTTTTTCCAAAGAATACTATAAGAATAGAAAGTTCTGTGGCGTCTCATCTAGTTTAGTTTAAACCTATTTATTTTAGCTCGATTGCATCGAAAGCCTAAGGCTTATATAAATGCTCTCGAGTCCGTTTCCTGGGCCTAGAACCAGTACTTGGTGTCTTTGGGGGAGATCTAAAGAACGCTCCCACGGTGGGGATCGAACCCGTGACCTCCCGGTCGCTAGGCGGACACCTTATCCATTACACCACGGCGACCAGAAGACGTCTCATCTGGATCCAAACTGTTCAAACTGTTTGCAAAGGCCTTCAAAATTCTGTTCCAGCACTGAAAGAGCTAGTGAGACATGTTATGGTAACATCTATGTACAAACACACTTGTAATGTGAGAAATGTGATGGTGACTTCTGCGTCCCAACAGAATAGTAATGTGAGAATGTCAAAGTGACATCTGTGTCTAATGACACGCTAGTGGATTGAGTTATGTGTCTTTGTTTTAACACACTAGTCACATAAGACATGTGATCGTGACATCTGCGTCCAAATGTACAAGTCACATGAGACATGTGATAGTGATGTCTGCTTCCAAATGCATACAAGTCACATATGACACTATTTCATTAACAATCCACAGACAGTTATATGTATGAGCTTAGATTTGAAATGACCTGTATGCATACTTAAGCGCTGTTATCAACTGTGATAGCCAGACCCCGCATCATTTGTTAAAACATATTCGCCTGAAAAAATGCTTTATTGTACACTTTCCTGTGGTTAATATGGACAGAATAGATGAATGTCACTCACTGGCAGCTTTTCTGTTAAATGGAAGTTGGGATTTCTTGATAGATATCTTGGTGGATTTGCATAATGGAATTTCCTGCATTAAATTCCAATATAACACGCCCCGAATTGCATCCACATGGTGATTTTGGTACTTTTCCCATTAGTGTTATCTCCTCTATGTCCAAAGATGGCAGTTATTTTTCTAAATGCAGCAATTCAACAAAATACATCGGGAATATACATTTTAAGGGAAATTAAGTTAAAGAAATTTCCATAGAATGCATTAAATAAAAAATTAGCTTATTCCTTTTTTCAAGCGGTGCATTGGCTTGTTTGTCAAAATGATTCATTTTCGCAATATTGTTTTAACTTGTGAATGTTTTTAATGGATTCTTCTAATTAATAAAAAATGTTACATGTTATCTTTTTGGTACACCTGCAGACAATGGTCAGTCTGGATTCCTCCCCCCCCCCCCCCTCGACGAAAATTACTTTATATAACACTTGAGAATAACGGTCACCTGCCTATAACGGCCACTATATTCCACTCCGAAATTCATGTTTGAACTGATAACAACGGTCACGCGTCAGTCGTCTCGAGTCGCTAAAATTAAAAAACACAGCACATCATTAGTCCGTCTATTTTGCGGGTAAAGCGTCTGATAGCAGTAATTGCCATTGATATTGTAAACGCAGCCCGCTGCGAGTAAACAAATAATAGGGTGTCGAGAAACGGTTGAAACAAAGGATCACGATCGCCATTTGTGCATCCATAACTAGTTAATAAATTTTTTTCACTATTATTATTGAATTTGCATTTTGATTGCATGAAACAGTTGAAATATAAATAACAATGTGTATTGATAGCAATTATCGTCTTCAGGCATGACACATGAGCGCTTGACAAGGTCAATTGATTTTTATCGCTGATTAAGTGTTAAAAAACAACATTAAGCTGGCGAGTGTTTTTATAATGAAAGGCCCAAAGTTTGCTCACCTGAGATTCAAAGGAATTGACCTGTTCTGTGCAGCCCAAGATGTCATGAGAACAAAATGTTCTTACCAACTTTCATGACTAGTGAACACCCTGGCAGTCACATTTTTCAACAGACTAGAACCATTTTCATACAAATCCAAGATATCATTTAAACAAATATACTGACAAAGTTTTATGAAGATTCATAAGTCCATATAAGCAAAAATGCCCCGCCCACTGGTGGCCATGTTTTTCAAGCAACAGGAACCATTTTTGACCTTGTCCAAAATATCATTGGGACAAATCTTCTGATAAAGTTTCATGATGATCATACAATAAATATGGTTTCTAGAGTGTTAACAAGGTTTAACTATAGCTATATAAGGAAAAATGCCACGCCCCCTTGGCGGCCATGTTTTTCCACCAACAGGAACCATTTTCGAACTCATCCAAGATATCATTGGGATAAATCATCTGACCAAGTTTCATGATGATCGGACAATAAATGTGGCCTCTAGAGTGTTAACAAGGTTTTACTAAAACATGATATATAGCCATATTAGGAAAAAATGCCCCGCCCCCTGGTGGCCATATTTTTTTAGCAACCAAAACCATTTTCGAACTCATCCAAGATATCATTAGGACAAATCTTCTGACCAAGTTTCATGAAGATCAGAAAATAAATGTGGCCTCTAGTGTGTTAACAAGGTTTTACTATAGCCATATAAGGAAAAATGCCCGGCCCCTTGCGACCATGTTTTTCAACCAACCGGCACCATTTTTGAACTCTTCCAAGATATAATTGGAATGAATCTTCTGACCAAGTCTCATGAAGATCAGACAGTAAATGTGGCCTCTAGAGTGTTAACAAGATTTTACTATAGCCATATATAGCCATATAAGGAAAAATGCCCCGCCCCTTGGCAGCCATGTTTTTCAAGCAAATGTAACCATTTTTGAACTCATCCAAGATATCATTGAGACCAATCTTGGGACCAAATTTCATGAAGATTGGACAATAAATGTGGCCTCTAGAGTGTTCACAAGGTTTTACTAAAGCTATATATAGCCATATAAGGAAAAATGCCCCGCCCCTTTGCAGCCATGTTTTTCAAGCAAACGTTACCATTTTCAAACTCATCCAAGATATCATACAGACCAATCTTCTGACCAAATGTCATGAAGATTGGACAATAAATGTGGTTTCTAAAGTGTTAACAAGGTTTTACTAAAGCCATATAACGAAAACTGCCCCGCCCCCTGGCGGCCATGTTTTTTCACCGATCTGGACCATTTTCGAACTTGTCCGTGATATCAATGAAACTAATGTTTTGATCAAGTTTCATGATGATTGGGCAAAAATTGTGACTTCTAGAGTGTTCACAAGGTTTCTCTAAGGAATACTGCCCCGCCCCCTGGCGGCCATGTTTTTCAACGGACCGGCACCATTTTAAAACTCAACCATCATATCATTTAGACAAACATTTTGACAAAGTTACATGAAGATTGGGCATCAAATGTGACTTTTACAGTGTTCACAAGATTTTTCTTTTTTTTTACCTAGTGACCTAGTTTTTGACCCAGCATGACCCAGTTTCGAACTCAGTTGAGGTATTTATGGGACAAATGTTCTGACTTAATTTCATGAAGATCAGACAATAAATGTGGCCTCTATAGTGTTCACAAGGCAAAATGGTGACGACGGAAGGACGCGTTGTGCTCAGGTGAGCTAGAAAGGCGATTAGAGGATTAGTAATTGGCTTTAAAGGCAAACATACACCGATTTGCAACATTTATAACAAACTTAAGGCATTTATGAAAGAGGATTTTTTTAGGGTGGAGTGAATTGAATTGACGCCAACTGTCAATCAAATCCTTATCTAAGAATTAATCTTCCAATCAGCGATCGATTAATCGGGCGCATTAGTTAGCAACGAACTGTCCTCCATTTTCCTAGACAAGCTATGTCTAGGTTCACTTTTATTTCAACCAGTTTCTTTGGTATTCCTGTTTAAAAAAACGTAGATAAAAAATGGTTAAACAGTTTCAATGTGGATTATGCAACTCGGACAATCGATATCCTGAAAGATTAGTTGGTGGCATTGCATTTATATCATTTCCAAAGCCGAAAAGAGATCTTTAGAAGTGTAAGAGATGTATAAATGCATGCGGTCGTCCCCACGAACAACTGAAAGTCAACACTGTCAAAGGCAATTACAATATCTTTTTATCGAATAAACTAGCAGATTTAAATAGTTTATGCATGGTTCGCACAGGGCTTGAAAAGTGCTTGAAAACGAGTCCTAGGCTTGAAAAGCCCTTGAAATAAGGTTGGCCTTGAAAAAGTGCTTGAAAAGTGCTTATTTCATGTAAAAAAGCATTGAAAATGTTTATTTCTGTTCAAAATTACTTTTATCAACGCCATGAACTTGAATCGTTCTTAAGGGAAATATTACGAAAATTTATCATAAATTCCTTTGCGCAAAAAGTTGAGTACGAAATATAAGTTTCGTACACTATTGGGTACGGAACGTTAAGTGTACACGTCACAGATTATGTGTACTACGTCAGAGGTTCTCCATTGTGATCAATTTTCGCGAGTAAAAATGCAGCGATGGGGTAGTGTCGTTTCAAACCAGAGTGGTTTACTGAATATTCCTGGCGCTACTTTCTGGTAATAAACACAGATGAAATGCAGAAAAATGCTTAAATAATTACAACTTATACGATACATCAACATTCTTTAAACATAAATATTTATGGCGCTATTTTCTGGTCATAAACAAGTTGTCAAAATGACGTTAATCGTTATGTTTTGCGCAAAACTTATGAATATTCCTGGGTACAGAAAACAAATGACATTCGAAAAGCACATTGATGGGTCTATATGAAGACCATTGGTGTCAGGGGAATGGGGGAAAGCGCTTTGAAAAGCCATTATAAAGGGGAAACCCACAAAGAAAACATTAAATTGGGAAGAAAACAAGGTTCCTGTAATGTGTTTTTTGGTGAAACAGGAAGGTACTATTGTTAAAACTGTTGAATCTAAAACAGACATAAACAACAACAGCCCTCTGTGAAATACAAAATGTTATAGTAACTGACTTCTGTTTAAATGAAATGAACTAGTCTGTTTGATGTGAGCATAGAAAGAGACAATGTGTTTGTTTGTAATTACTTTAAAAATTAAATACATATGTGAGACTCATTGAGTTAAGGATGGATAACATGTATTTGTATGTAATAACTAGAAATAACATGTACGAGTTATTTTGAAATAAGTTTAATGTGTTTGAGCAAATAAATAATATATATATCTGTGTTAATCTGGCTTGAAAATGCATTTTTTAAAGGAAACTAACGTACGGTTCTTGGCCTTGAAAATGAAAATTTGGCCTTAAAAAGTCCTTGAAAAGTGCTTGAATTTAGGTTTGAGATTTCTGTTTGAACCATGTTTTGTTATCGATCTGATCATCACTTAATAGTTCATGTTTTTTTAATAGTTTTATCAGTTACTAGGTGATTAATAGAAGCAGGTATGTGTAATACACTGTGATAGAAGCAATGTTCATCTGCATTAATTCATGCTGTGTTTTATTACTCTGATAGTAATGCACTTTATTGCCATTATAAATGTTATTAAAAGGTGACACGTGATATCTTATCTTAATAACATTATCTACTCATGGGCAGACATGTTTTTCAACGAGTTTCGTTTATTTTGTTTGAAAAAAAAACGGAAATTAAATATGGCAAAAACGGTGTAAATAGGGGTAATGTAACTCCAGAAAGATAAGTTACATTAATTCAATTTATACCATTTCCAACGCGGAAATGCGGTCTTGACAAGAGCGAGTGGAAGCTTCAATGTGTAGAATTACCTAGATCACCCTTATAGAACATTAATTTGATTAAAAAACTGGACATGTCATGTAAGCAATAACTACGCATTATTAATTATGAATTATATCACGTGTGCATGTAGAATAATTGAGAATATTGATACCCACTTTGCGTAACTTAACAAAATCCCCATTATAAATCGAGTTTTTTTGTGTGTCAGAAACAAGTGAAAACGATTTTATGATTCTATTTAAATAAAAATGTATCGATAAATGCCATTGTATAAGAGTTATTATTACTGATATAACCAATAAATGCATAAACTTGTGGGAAGTCGGTACCTGCGCGAGCTTCTGATACTGTTAGATTTACTGAATTCCCCTTCATACAAAGCTACTTTATATCAGACAATGACCAAATTGATTGTGTTGTAGATGTCCCATAAGCAATGTTTAATATTATTAATATCACACTCGGTGTCAAAAAGCGCGCAAATCTTCACAGAAATCCCTGTTTGAAAGCGCTATTTCGTGTCAAATACACAGGGGGGGGGAATGTTTTGTTAATATTTTCGTAAATAACATGGGTAAATACCGGTGAAGAAGTGTTAATTTACCGCTAATACCACCATTACAGATAGTAACAGGTTCGATTTCGGTAAGTGTGCAAGCGGATGAGAGCGTGTTTCATGTACCGAAAAACCCGTTATAAATAGCTGATGTTCTCTATTAACGTATATTTTTTGCATTTGCAGAATAACTACATGACACAAACCCCAAGTGTTATATGGTGTCAAAAAGTCCATAAAAATCATCCGGAATATGGTGTAAATCTATATGCAATCTATAGGCAAAGAAGCCATTTTGGTGTTAGCTTGTCTAGGTTTGCTACCCGCTGAGCCACGTGATTAAGTGGGCGGAGCGATCATCGTCCAGGCATCATGTCAATTGTTTGGATTGTTGTGAGTGAGAATGGTTATGTGTGTTTTTAAGTTTTTTGCGTGATAAGTTATCTTGGGGGTTTTTTGCATGATGTGCTACGTTTTTTTCATAAAGAATGAATGAATGTTTGTATTTTGTATGAGGTTATTGAATGAAAATGCTGTTTGTGTGATGATTGCGTACGAATAAATTTTAACAAAATGTTTGCGTTTTTTTCTTTGAATGAAAACGGTACAGTTACACCATACTATCAGTTTATGACAGCGAATCCGCTTTTTAGACTTGTTCGGACGTGACGTCAATGGCACGTGACAAGCTTTAATATTATATGAATTAACGCGATGCATGAGTAAACAATTATACTTAAGTGTTGATAAAGTCATTAGTTTAATAGGTTGACAATATGAAATTAAATCAATCTATAAGATATTGTTCTGTATTATTCAATGTAAGTTATTTCTGTTTTTATGCTTAGTTATCAGCAAAGAGCCTTTGTTTTTTAATTCTGATCCGAAAACAACGGTCACCTGTGGACAACAGTCACTTTTGTTATTTCCCTTGACTGACCGGTGTTCTCAGGTTTGACTGTATATGGTTGCTATGGTTACTGTCTTTCTGTAGATGGAGAAGTACTCCAAGCACCTGGAGGCCATAGTGGCAGAGCGGACCAAGGACCTCGTGGCAGAGAAGGCGAAGACAGACCGTTTGTTGTACAGTAAGTGCGCCTGTGTACAGAAAACCATGTGTATACTTTGTGCCATATCTATCATTCCATGAGAAGTCATATAATACATTTGATCACGAGTTTGCTCAAGTTGTTCTATCTTACACTTGTAGCAAGGACATAAACAGGATTCAGGATCACGTGACTTTGTAAGATTCACAATTGAACGTTAATGGATGTAAACACACCGGGTAGTAGTGCTTTTTATGTGCCCCAGTCTATACTGGGGGACATATTGTTTTTGCCCTGTTTGTTGGTTTGTTGATTTGTTTACGTCAAACTTTAATATTGGCCATAACTTTTGAAATATTGAAGATAGCAACTTGATATTTGGCATGCATGGGTATCTCATGGAGCTGCACATTTTGAGTGGTGAAAGGTCAAGGTCATCGTTCGAGGTTAAAGGTCAAATATATGGGGGGGGGACATGGTGTTTCACAAACACATATTGTTTCAAATAATTTTAAAGCAATTTTTCTACATTTCAACTAGTGCATAAAAGACAGTTTAATTTTCTGCTTATGGCAATGTGAAATAGATCAGAATTACTTTATTTAACAAGACTATTGCCAAGCAATTTAAGTCCCCTACCTACGCAGGATCCATCATTTTCAGCAATATTTGTAGTATATTTGTTGCCATAGCAATAATAATTTTGGAGGTAGGAACAAAATGAAATTACGTGCATAATGTCCATATTTCCATCTATCTATATTTTGAGTTTCATGAAAAAATATGGAGAACTTTTAAAGTTATCGCAGGATCCATCATTTTCAGCAATATTTCTAGTCTATGTGTTTCCATAGCAACCAGAATTCTTGACGTAGGAACAAAATGAAATGACATGCATAATGTCTATATTGCCATCTGTCCATGTTTCAAGTTTCATGAAAAATATGAAGAACTTTTAAGGTTATTGCAGGATCCAGAAAAGTGTGACAGACTGACAAGACACACAGAGCACAAACCATTAGTTCCTCTCCTGTTTCACCGGTAGGGGACTAATAAGCTTGTGTTCTTAGCCAAAAGTTTGATGTGTATGTAGCATTTATCATAACGGTTATGGAGCATGCAATTTGAAATTTGGCACCAATTTCAGACCTATTTAAGAATTTATTCTTAAATCTTAAGATATTGACACAAACTGCATGAAAAACAGTCCTTTGCACAAACAGTTTTTGCAAATGTATTTCAATAACTTGAAATATTTAAAAAAAATCCGTTCTTAGCAGTGTGTTTACATTCTGTCCAGCCGGTGTGTAAACCCCTGAAAACCCTTTTAATGTTATAAATACATTACCTGCTATCTAATAGTTAATACCTTCTAAGGCGGGTTATATCATCTGGAAGATTTCTGGAGCCGCACCCTGTGTCCCCAATTTAGACTAGGTCAGAACACAGAATATAGTGTAACACAACCTAACTAAAGCGGAAAAAGTATCACCATATCAATCTTCAACCCATATGAAGACAGCCATTTTGTCGACTTTGAAAATTGATTTAATTTTAGTTTTGTTTATTGTGTATTTTGGGGTTATTGTTTAGACAAGTTTTAGTATTTGTCTAGCAACTTATTATCTGGAATATTTCATATATATATTGTATTTAACTTTTGTTTAATTATGTCCAAGACGGAGTGTATTCATGGTGTTCTCGTTTACATTAATAAAGTGGGAGAATTTTAATCATTTGCATTATGTGCAAACAATGATTTTACTGTGCTGTATGACAATCTGGTAAAATGACCAGTTAATTGTTTTACTCTTGTCTTACATGTAGCGGCAGCTCGTAGGTTGCAGATACTAGACATAGGACCTTCCAGAGCCACAAGCGTGGAGAAAATCCTATTCCTGTGGACCTTTGCCACCGTGCACCGTGCAAGACGTTGACCACGTGGCATCCGCCATGCGTAGTTCGACGTCAGACCATATGGCTTCCGCCATACTTTGTGTTTTGCACAGTACAAGGCAAGACGTCTACCATTTGGCTCTTGCCAATACGTTGGTCGACGTCAAAGCATGTGTCTCCCGCCATACGTCGGTCTTTGCCCCATGATGTCAACGTCAGACCATATGGCTCCCACCATACTTTGGTCTTTGCACGGTACCGGGCAAGACGTCGACCATGTGACTGTTGCCATTCGTCGGTCGACGTCAGACCATATGGCTCCAGCCATTCTTTGGTCTTTGCCCGGTGACGTCAACCAAGTGGCTTCGGCTATGTGTCGGTCAACATCAGACCATATGGCTCCGGACATACTTCGGTCTTTACCCGGTAACCTTAACAGTCATTTTATGACCATTCTGTTCACCGGTTCTGGACACAGGTCACTGGGTATTACCGGTCCTGGACCGGTCATTGACTGGTCCCTGCATTGGTCACCGGTCATTGACCGGTCACAGGGCATCGGTCTCCGGGTATTGGCCTGTGATGTCACCGGTCATATTTTGGCCTGTCCGGTCACTGGTCAATGACTGCTCCAGGTATCAGTCATTGTCTGGTCACTGGGTAATACGCGGTTTCTGTAATATTATGACCGGTCTGTTCACTGGTCACCGGGTATTACCAGGTGATTTCACCGGTCATATTTTGACCAGCCACCAGTCATGGTCCGGTCACTGGTGAGGTCATTGACCGGTCCAGTCACCAGGTATAACCCAGTGACTTCATCTGTCATATTATGAACATTCTGGTCATGGGTGATATACAGTGACTTCATCAGTCATATTATGACCTGTCCAGGCACAGGTCATTGAACAGTCCGCGCACCGGTTATTGACTGGTCTGGGCACTGGTCACTGGTCATTGACCGTTCACAGGGCATTGGTAACCGGGTATTACCCAGTGACAGCACCAGTCTTATTATGAACAATATGACCAGTCCGTTCACCGGGCATCGGTCATTGACCGGCCCGGTGACCGGTCAAAGACTAGTCCAGTCACTGGTCATTCTGTGACTGGTCCGGTCTCCAGACAACTTTTGACCATGCAGTCACCGGTCAGCTTATTTCCGGTCCTGTCAACAATCAGTCTATCACAGGTCCGCGGTTTGCCTCACCATATCACTGGTCATGCAACCCCTGCCTTGAAGGAGGGAGGGGCTACACGGGTGTCACACTCTGTTTCACCGGATAACAACATCAGGATATACATTGACATGACATTGTCGCTTTTTCACAACCCTAGATGCAGTCGCGTTCCTACCCTTAGCTACAGATGTAGACGTTTATTGTCTGATATCTCCGGCCATTCGTCGTCACAGGACTCATCTTCTGCTTCGACAATTCCTCCTCACTACCAGAGTGAACATCAGGCAAATCTCTCCTTATCCGAACAGTTCTTGGTGTCGATCCTATCTAAGTGATCACACCAACGCTAGGGGAGTTTCTACTCCAGGAGACCTCATTCCCAGCGTTGTCGAACAGTGCCTTGGCAACGCAGGGATTATGGACATCATTGCTCCTCACATGGGTTCTCTGGGTCCCCTTGGATGTTCGCCTCTTATTCCTTGACGGAATCTCAGGACTCTTTTCCATGTGTGTTGGTCCCCTAATTGGCCTCCACACATGTTACAGCCACTGGGCCTTAATTGTCTACCAACAAGTTCGTTTAACTATCAGGGGTTCATCTCGCCACTACGGCTACCTTTTCAGCCCCAAGTGTATCTTCTACATTGCCTAGTAGTATACCCCCAGCTGCTTCCCCATAGATTCCAAATTCAATATTGATTCAGCAGTTTTCAAGACTTGTTGTGCCTTTCAATACTGATTCTAGAAGCTTTTGAAATACCTACATCTGGTATTCCTACTTCTGTTTCCGCCGGCTACATGCAGACCATTGGTCTTGAAGACGGTTTGGCGGAAGGGAGCTGGAAGTCTTAACGTTGAGGCCAAACATTACTGTTTGGCCTCTATTCATCGGGTCTATGAACAAAATGTTCTTGACCCTAGGTGATGACTTTTGCCCCCGCATCCACTTATTCCATACTCCATTCTCGGGCTCTTGGAATAACATACAGTAGAAAGGGTTCAAAACCCTTATTCTCCAGGATTTTACAGTCGCCTTTTTCCTGGTTCAAGGAAAGCGGCTACTGGAGATCAGTCATAGTCTTAAAAATTTTCAAAACTTTTCTAGTCTACCAACTTTTCAAGTCTTGTTTGAGTGAAAGTCACTGGTCATTCTGCTGGGACGTCTTTTCCTACTTCCTCTTCAGCACCATATCTCAGCTTGTTGGAATTGGTCTCCGGGCAATCTACTTACACAGATTCCCATCCTTCAGTCCTTAGTTCCCCACATTCATTGGTGGCTAGACTACGAGACTTTCTTGGCTGGAGTACCGCTTCTTCCACCACAATCTTTCTTACATTTTGTACGGATGCGAGAACCAAAGGTTGGGGGCGCTCACCTGGAACCACACAGCCCAATAATATCAGGTAGGTGGTCTCCTGAGGAGTATCACCTGCACATCAACAATCTCTTAAAGCAAGCAGTCTTTCTAGCTGTTTCTAGTTTCCAACACATCTTCGGGACTCTTGTGTGATGGTGTCAACAGACAACACATCAGTCATGGTTTACATCCAGGCACAAGGATGAACACATTCTATTCTCACTCCCTGTATTTGGAAACAAGGAACTTATTCGTTCTTTACTAGAGCCTCAACACTACCAGGTCGTCTCAACGCCCTGTCAGACGGTTTGTCTCGCAAACACCAGTTCCTTCTGTTGGATAGGACACTTCATCAGGAAGTGGCCAACTAGATTTTTCTCACGTTCAGTTATCCACTGGTTGACCTGATTGCGACCAGAGACAACCACTGACTTCCTCTGTAGGTGAGTTGAGTTTAAGATCCAGCTGCGTTGACGGTTGTCGCGCTTGTGTCCACTTAAGACCAACTGGACACTTAAACACACCTTTCTTTCACCCATTCTAATTCCCCAATCTTGGAGAATCGGATTCAGCTCTTGACAGATCCTCCTGGTCCCCCCTTAGTGGCCCATGTGATTCTGGTTCAACAACCTTCTCAGTCTCCTGTAGGACTGTTGCAAGAAACTTCCTCACAGGTCAGATCTCCAATCTCAGAGAGGCAGATTTCTTATGGATTCATACATGTTCCACTACGCATCTGACCGTTATTTAGCAATCCCTACAGAAGAACATTTTTATGTCCCCCACCACTATAGTGGGGGACATATTGTTTTTGCCCTGTCTGTTGGTTTGTGTGTTTGTTTGCGTCAAACTTTAACATTTGCCATAACTTTTGCAATTTTGAAAATAGCAACTTGATATTTGGCATGCATGTCTATCTCATGGAGCTGCACACTTTGAGTGGTGAAAGGTCAAGGTCATCCTTCAAGGTCAAAGGTCAAATATATAGCTTCAAAGCGGCGCAGTAGGGGACATAGTGTTTCTGACAAACACATTTCTTGTTCTGTTAGGTCTTCATCCCTTGTTGCCTCTGCAAGGAGAAAGTCCACCAGAACAGTCTACGATGCTCTCTGGTAGCTCTTTTCTGACTGGTGTATTCGAGGGCATATTGATCCCCTCAATCCTTCTGCTAGAGGCATAGCGGATTTTCTTATCTTTCTCTTTGATGATAAGAAACTTTCACTTATCTACATCAAAGGATACAGATCTATGCTTTTTCATCCCTTGATTTATATTGGAAGAAGATTGATATGCTGACACTGTTTCCACTTTAGCTAGGTTGCGTAACACTATGTTCCGCCCAAGTCGTAACTGTGAACACAGGGTGGCGACTCCAGAAATCCTCCAGATGATAATACCCAACTTGGAAGGTAGTAGTTATTAGGTAGAAGGTAAGTATTTAATATTAAAAATGAATTTTACTTTAAAAATTTGTCTTCGCCACACTTCATGAAAATGTGTTAGGCAATAAGACGTAGGTCAAGTTCGAAAATCTGCCAAATCAACCAAGACACTCCTGAGTTACCGCCCTTGAATCATCGAAAAATTTGGTTTTTTATTAACCAGGTTTTCCGAAGGAAAAAACTGGTTATTAGATTGGCGAATGCGGGCGGGCTGGCTGGCGGGCGGGCGGAACAAGCTTGTCCGGGCAATAACTATGTCGTTCATTGTCAGATTTTAAAATCATTTGGCACATTTGTTCACCATCATTGGACGGTGTGTCGCGCGAAATAATTACGTCGATATCTCCAAGGTCAAGGTCACACTTTGAGTTCAAAGGTCAAAAATGGCCATAAATGAGCTTGTCCTGGCCATAACTATGTCATTCATTGTGAGATTTTAAAATCATTTGGCACATTTGTTCACCATCATGGGACGGTGTGTCGCACGAAAGAATCACGTCAATATCTCCAATGTCAAGGTCGCCACAACTAAAAATAGATTTTTTTTTAAAACAAACTTACAAAGGGGGTTAATTTTCTTCGTTCATTTCAAAAGTTCAGTTTGAGTTTTCTCCCTTTATCAGATTTTTTTTTCACAATGAAAACCTGGTTTTGTGACAATTTTGTCCCTTGTTATCGTTTCCCCTGAGCAATAACACAAGCAATTGTCATCAGATCTTCACCAATCTTCATGAAAATGCCCTAAGCCATAAAAGCTACACACTGTCTGTCTGTCTGTTTTTTCTGTCTGTCTGTTTTTTCTGTCTGTCTGTCTGTCTGTCTGTCTGTCCATCACACTTTTGCCTTCTAAAAATGCTCATAACTTCTATGTCGCTTCAGATGTAACCTTCATATTTGGTTTGCATGTGTATATGGACAAGGCCTTTCCATACGCACACAAATTTTGATCCCTTTGACCTTGAACTTAGGGTCTGCTTTTAGGTTTTGAAATCTGCGTTTAGGTTTCGAAAAAGCGTTTTTCGGGGGCATATGTCTTCAAATGGCGACAGCTCTTGTGCAATAACGGTTTTCACTTGTCATTGATATCACGTCCTTAAAAGTATTAATAGTGCCATGCTGTTATAAACCCAAGGTACGGCACATCAGCATCGTTCTCATTCAATGAAACAGACATCAAAAGCATATCAAAATCAATGTGTACGCAAACATCACACTAATACAAGTAATAGCATTTTAATTCAAACAAACACAAAAGCATCTCAGGTTTTTGGACTTACCTATAACATGTGGTGTTTGCTTCTACCATTGAAAGTGAAGTGGAGTTTTACATGAAAAAAAATACTTGCTTAAATTGTTAAGTTTGTTACAAAAGATCGACAAAAGTTGACAATAACTTAATATCCTTTTTATTGCCTTTAAATAATGACACTAGCTTATTGTTGACACCTTATCAGCAATAAAGATCTATTGATTTTGTCACGGGCACATGTAATGGCATTATGACTGTGGCGGTGTCAAAGATAAGTGCTAACAAGCAATTTGATTTTAAAGTTTACTTTTCGCACTCCTAAACAACTGACTTGTGACCACTATACACAGCTGAAAATGGCTTTTGGAAATATACTGGCAGTTGTCTCTTAAAGACAAATGAACGTTAATCTCATGTGTAATAAAGAAGGTCGGGTAAATCCAGACTGACCATTTTAGGCAGGTGACCGTTGTTTTCAGGTGCTGTCAGGTTTTACTTTTTTTTTTTACTGACTTATTTTTTTCCTGAAATCAAATTATTTTCACCAATAAAACTCTTTATTCCACAGAAGATTATATGATAAACAGCTGCACATGTCATGATGTAGTAGACCTAATGTCAACTAAAAACGCTTGTGTATACCTTAGTCAATAACCAGCACAGATGAGCTGTAGATCTAATCTTGACAACACAACCTAATGCAGATCTTGTGTCAACAACAATCTAATGTGTAAACTGCTTGTCAACAACAGACATGATATTAGACATTGTATCAACCCCATTGACGTGTGAAGACCTCGTGGTCAACAGACACTTTAAAATATCTTGTTCATGGGTGCATCAAATCGACACAGGTAGACCTCATGTATGTCAACAGATGAACTTTTAGACATCTTGTCCAAAATGACACTTGTGTAGACTTCATGCATGTCACGGGTCACACATATAGATCTTGTGTCAAGAATGACACTTGTGTAGACTTCATGCATGTCACGTGTCACACATATAGATATTGTGTCAAGAATGACACTTGTGGCACTCATGCATGTTGACAGATTCAGATACACCTCAGTTAAAGCATGACACGCTTATACCTCATGCATGATAAAAGACATACTTGTAGACCTTCATCCCCCACCCCCCCCCCCCCCCCCCCCCCCCGGTAAGTTGGCATATTGAAGTCAGATGTTTGGTATTGCTTTTAGCTTTCCCCCAAACTTTTTGTTTACTGATAGGAATTCAATGAAGCTTTATGGGAAGCTTAACTACCTTGAGGAGATGCGCATGTTATTTCTGAGTTCTGGTTAGATGATTTATTTAGAAAGTTATGGCCCTTTGAACTTTTTAAGTTGTTAAACCATCCATCGTATTATTTTGTCCAAAGTTATGACCCTCTAGACGTTTCTTTTTATCAGAATATATAGTGCAATATTGTGACAAAAAACTTTGGGGAGCATTACCCGTCTGCGACGGATTCTTGTTTCTGAAAGCTTTCAGATATTTACCTACTTTTGGGTGTGTCTCTACCTGCACAAGGTACATATCAAGTTTGAGTTTCCCTGCGGTCCATTGAGTTTTGGCAAAGTTCTTGGCTTTGGACTTAGAAATATTATATAGAATAAAAGTTTTTCGGATGTATTTCCTAAATTCATTAGATATATATCAACCTGATTTTTGGTGTGTGAGTCTATGACTTGTAGATCAAGTTTCAGTTTAGTTCTGGTCTGTTGTTACTTGAAGCTACGGGCCTTGGAATTGTTCCAAAATAACACTTTCTGGATTTTTTTTCTGAAAAGCTTTCAGATACAAACCTTTCTTTTTTGGTATACCTGCATGACTTGCAGATGTTTGATTAATGTTCTGGTTGCTTGATTTTTGTATGAAGTTAAGGGCCTTGGACTTACCAATATTCTCTAAAAGAACATTTTTTTAGATTAAAAAAGAATATTTTCAGAGGCTTACCAAATTTTTTATGTGAGTCTACCCACATGACTGTGAGATAAAGGCCGAGTTTTGTTCTGGTCCAAGGCCATAACTTACTGTGTTTAATATCAAAGGACTGTAACCTAGTCAGATTGTTTTTATTTGTGAGCGTTAGCTCACAAATAATGCAGACGCAATTTTGCAAGGGTCTGCTCTAACCACCTGCCTGTTCTCACTGGTACATTACATAGTGTGTATATAACAGCTTGTAAGACAATGTTGGCCAGTCTATTATTTATCATTTAACTCTGTACATATTGGCTGCTTTCAGGGAAAACAGGGCTTAATGCATGTCAAACAAGATTAGCCTGCGCACACTGATTAACTGTATCAACGATTTGAAAAAAACACATCTCGACCTGTGTTTTAAGACACACTCTTTATAAATTTGAATGGGTTGTTTCAAACTTGCGATATAAAAAAGTATAACATAATTTTGAAAACTGAGTTGCGTCTAACATTATACAACAGCGAACAAATTCAGTGCCTTCAGCGCTTTGATTTTTAATTGGAATGTAGCTGCTTTGCAGCTCAATTAAGATGCAGTAGGGGGCATTGTTTTTCACATATACAGCTCTTAAGATATATGTGTTCCTTATGTTTAACATGTAAATAAATGATAAATTCAACATTTTTTCAAATGTTTCCATTAATACTACTAGTACATGTTTATGTCTACATCCAGGTATGCTGCCTATGGCGGTTGCCAATGAACTGAGACAAGGCAGACCCGTGGAGGCAAGATATTACAATGGGTGCACCATCTACTTCAGGTAAAGGACATTGTACCAGCAAAAACATTTGAACCGATATGCAATGTCAACACATTTATATACAAGAGGGCATTTGGTCCTTAGGGGCTCACCTGAGACTCGAAGGAACTAAACTATTTTGGGAAGGTGGAGTTCAAAGTAATAAAAGTACTTAATGAAACATAAATATTATCATAAGGTTCACAAGAAGAAGTTCACGCGCCCCTGGAAATCATGCTCTTCAGAGCACCGGAGCCATTTTCAAAGTAAATCAAAATATTATAGGAACATATGTTCTCAACATGTATCATTAAGATTTTACTAATAAGTGACTTGTAGAGAGTTCAAAATGTTTCACTATAATAGAAATAAAAAGAAATCTGCCACACACCTCAGGGCCTTGCTTTAAACAGGAACTATTTTCAGACTCATATTGCAATGATATTTCCAATTAAAACAACAATCAATCCTATTTAAAACACAAATCTTTTATAATCACACCAAAACTACTGATGACGATAAACTGTGTGCAAAAACAATTTGTATTCCACTCTAATCAGTCTGAAGGTCTTTGATGTGCGTTCCAAGCTGGGACCTATATCTAGGGACTAAGGGCATTTAAGTTGCAAGCCTGTTACACACATTACCATTGCAAAAGGCATCAATTAATACTACTGTACCAGATTGGTTGCTGATAAGCAGGTGGCTGAATGGGTTCAATTGGAGAGATAAGAGTGCATTCCTGCCAAGCCATGCATTCATGATTGGAGGTCAAACACAGTTCAAGTTATATAGTTGTTTGTCCCCTAAGTAATTTTCTGTGAAATCAATATTACTTCTTGAAATTTTGAGAATATTTAACAATTGGTTTTCAGATGACATAAACATGTTTGTTGTACTTCATCCCCAACCAATCATCATCATAATAATCCTCTTTAGAAAGGAACAAAAACAAATAATTACAAATTTGGCAATTTAACTGTATATCTTATCGGCAGAATTAATATTCAGATGACTGCATGGAGATCATGAATATCATAATATGTATAAATTTCATCCACAGTGTACATTGGTAATTTCTAAGTAGAGTGTAAACAAGGTTACACTATAAAGCCATTTAAGGAAAACTACCCCATCCCATGGCAGTCATGTTGTTATACAGACTGTAACCATAAAGATTCTCGGCCTAGATATCATAAACACAAATGTTGTGACTACATTTCATGAATATTTGACTACAAATATAACTTCTAGAGTGTTAACGAGGTTTTACTGTAGCCATAAAAGAAAAACTACCCCTATCCCTGGCAGTAAATGTCTTTTAACAAACCAGATCCATTTTGGAACTCAGCTGAGATTTCATAAGAACAAATGTACTGAATTTTTTTTAATGAATATCGGACTATAAATATGACTTCTAGAGTGTTAACAAGGTTTACTATAGCCATATAAGGAAAACTGCCCAACTTCTAGCAGACATGTTTTTCAACTGACCGGAACTATTTTCGAACTCAGGTGAGATATCATTGGGACAAATATTCTGACCAAGTTTCATGAAGATTGGACTATAAATATGTCTCCTAGAGTGTTAACAAGGTTTTACTGTAGCCATATTTGGAAAACTGCCCCGCCCCCTGGCGACCATGTTTTTGGAAGAACTGGAACCATTTCCGAACTCAGCTGAGCTATCATAAGAACAAATGTTCTGACCAATTTAAATGTAGATTGGACCATAAATGTGACTTCTAGAGTGTTAACAATATTTTACTAAAGCCATATAAGGAAAACTGCCCCACTCACTGGCGGCCATGTTTTCACACAAGCATAACAATTTTCGAACTCGGCTGAGAAAACATTAAGACCGATGTTATGAACAAGTTTCATGAAGATTGGACAATAAATTTGACTTCTAGAGTGTTGACAAGCATTTTTTTTTATTTGAACTAGTGACCTAGTTTTTGACCTCACATGATCAAGTTTCAAACTCGACCAAGATATCATTGGGACAAATCTTTGGACCAAGTTTCATGAAGATCAGACAAAAAATGTGTCCTCTAGAGTATTAACAAGGCAAAATGTTGACGACGAACGATGGGCATAGGTGATCCCAAAAGTTCACTATGAGCACGTTCTCAGGTGAGCTAAATATATATGCAGTACATAAGCCATTTGTTTATTCCCTTTAGATTTGAACTCACTATGTTCATCAGGCAAGTAGCATTAGAACTGTTAGAAGAGATTTTAAAATTATTATTTATACAGATAACCCAGTGACACAGATAATTTTGACAACTTACTGGACATTATTTGTAGCGACATTGTGGGATTTACGGTCATTTCTGGCGGAAGCACAGCCATTCAGGTGGTTAACCTCCTCAACAAACTCTACATCACATTCGACGAGATCATCGACGATTACAACGTTTACAAGGTTGAGACCATTGGAGATGCATGTAAGTTCAAGGCTTCCAAATGAATAAAAAACAAAAGTGTATTATTTAATTTTTAGGATCATCGAAAATACCATTTTGAAATTACTTGCAGCCCCAGACTGAAAAAATAATTGTTTCTGTGATCAAGAAAGGAAATAGAAAAAAGTCAATCGAAACGAACACGTTTTGTTTTTATACGCCCGTATAAAATACGGGACGTATTATGTGAAACCCCTTGGCGGGCGGGCGGGCGGCGGGCGGAAGGCATCACTTTGTCCGGACTCTAATTCAAATTGTATTCATCCGATCTTCACCAAACTTGGTCAGCAGTTGCATCTAGTTGATATCTAGGCCAAGTTCGAATATGGGTCATGCCGGGTCAAAAACTAGGTCATAGGGTCAATAAGTGCATTTTCAAAGGGGCCACTTTGTCCGGACTCTATTTCAAATTGTATTCATCCGATCTTCACCAAACTTGGTCAGCAGTTGCATCTAGTTGATATATAGGCCAAGTTCGAATATGGGTCATGCCGGGTCAAAAACTAGGTCATAGGGTCAATTAGTGCATTTTCAACGGCGCCACTTTGTCCGGACTCTAATTCAAATTGTATTCATCCGATCTTCACCAAACTTGGTCAGTAGTTGCATCTAGTTGATATCTAGGTCAAGTCCGAATATGGGTCATGCTGGGTCAAAAACTAGGTCAAAGGGTCAATTAGTGCATTTTACTTTGTCCGGACTCTAATTCAAATTGTATAAATCTTATCTTCACCAAACTTGGTCAGTAGTTGCATCTAGTTGATATCTAGGCCAAGTTCGAATATGGGTCATGCCAGGTAAAAAACTAGGTCATAGGGTCAATTAGTCCATTTTCAACAGCGCCACTTTGTCCGGACTCTTATTCAAATTGTATTCATCCGATCTTTACCAAACTTGGTCAGTAGTTGCATCTAGTTGATATCTAGGTCAAGTTCGAATATGGGTCATGTCGGGTCAAGAACTAGGTCATAGGGTCAATTAGTGCATTTTCAACGGCGCCACTTTGTCCGGACTCTAATTCAAATTGTATTCATCCGAAACTTTTAAACAACTTTTTATCCTGCGTCAAAGTGGTATGGGGGTATAAGTCACATTCAGTGACAAAGCTCTAGTTCAAGTTGAATTCACCAAACTTGATTATCAATTTAATACACCTCATTTACATTTATCATCCGCTGAACACTTATCGAACTTGATAGCAATAAAAACCGCTATAAGCATCTTATAAAGGTGAATTACAGACAGCCTTGGTATTCATGCTGATATAAAATGTAAAAGCAAACAGTATTTAAACATTCAAACCAAATATTTATTTCAGTTTTTAGGGAACTAATTTCAAGATAAGTAATATCAGTACAGGAAATACTGCCATTCTATACCTATGTAGGTCTAAACAATTATGATTTAAATATTGTGTTTTAGAGAACAAATGAGACTAAGTGTACACTTATTGATATCAATGCATATATATGAATATATCAGTTATATAAGTTGTTGTTGTTTTTTTTGCTTATTTCCAAAACAAATACATCAATCATCAGTGTATCATCTCCAATGGCACACGAATCGGGCGTATATTGCTCCGTCATGCGGCGCTCTTGTTCTTTTTAGTCCCCTACGGGTGAAACCAGAGGGGACTTATGGTTTGCGCTCTCTGCGTCAGTCCGTCACACTTTTCTGGATCCTGCGATAGCTTTAAAAGTTCTTCATATTTGTTCTTGAAACTTGAAAAATGGACAGATGGCAATATGGAGATTATGCACATCATTTCATTTTGTTCCTATGTCAAGAATTCTGGTTGCTATGGCAACTAATAAGACTAGAAATACGAACAAATAGACTAGACATGTTGCTGAAAATAGTAGATCCTGCAATAACTTAAAAAGTTTTTCATATTTCTTTCATAAAACTTGAAACATGGATAAATGGCAATATGGAGATTATGCAAGTCATTTCATTTTGTTCCTACGTAAAGAATTCTGGTTGTTATGGCAACAAATAGACTATAAATATTGCTGAAAATGGTGGAGTTTCACCGGAAGGGGACTTATATTGCTTGGCAATAGTCTTGTTTCATTACGTTTTTCTACATTTTATTTGCATTTTGGAGGTGTTAAATTTACGAATTTATTACAAATTGATTTTCAAAGATTGAAATAGGGGATTATCAGGATTTCATATATATGCCACAAGAAAGTTTAAAATGTGATGCTATCCAGGACTCAACATTAACGGTTGTCCTATTGCCCCTGGCAAGTAAAAGTTGGGTCCGGGCAAGTTATTTTATAATCTAGATGTCCGCCCGGAAAAGTGCAAAAAAGAACAAAGAGCATTTAATTTAGTATTTAATTAGACTTTAATTGATGTTAAATGTTCACAAATAAAACAGATTTTGTGGTGTATCATTTTGGTTTATTAAAAAATATGAGGTTTACAGTTGATGTGATATTTTATGTTTGGGCAAGAGGCTTTACGTTCAGGGCAAGTAGATTTTCTAAGTACTTGAAGTTGGTTTTTCGGTTAATGTTGAGCCCTGCAACCAATAATTGTTCTGTTAATATTTCTCATCAACAACATATATACAGTATTGAACATTTTCTACATTTCCATGCACTATGTCATGTTCACCTCATCTGTTGCAGACATGGTGGTATCCGGTATCCCTGTTGAAACGCCAGTCCACGCTCAACAGGTGGCAAACATGGCCATTGACATTGTGGATGCCTGCACTCGTTTTGTCATTCCTCACATGCCTGAGCAGCCACTCAAGATCAGAGTCGGCCTACACTCAGGTTCTTTACTTTGGTTCACAATTTAATACTACATTATTAGAAAATCTACATTTGGTACTAAAAGTTGTGACAGACTTTCCAGGATGACAAAAATAATGTTGGTACTTATAAGTAAGGCTTATATAACTTTACACAGTTGGCTAATTGCAAAATGCCAGCGTTTCTTTTTTTAATGCGTACAACTTAAGTGGCCATCAGAACCTCAAACAACAGATAGTAAGCAGCTAAACTATTGTTAATTAGCAGATTTAAAAAAGCTAACGTATTGTTTGTTTAAGAAATAATTCCAGGTTTATGTTTGTTATTTATCAATGTATATCAACGGTTTCGAGTTTGGATGTTTTCCCTAGGTTGTTTGTTTTTGTCAACAGCATTTTGTATGAAACTATCATATAGAAATACATAGTGTTACCAAAAAAAAGGTTTAAATAAGCTTTAGATACCATCACCAACAAGATGAAGCTTAAGTTATACAATGGGTTGTTATATGTCGGAATCGATTTGTAGCAATAGGATAAAACTGTATTTACTTGCAGGTCAAGCATGTGCTGGCGTTGTTGGCCTCAAGATGCCACGCTACTGTCTGTTTGGAGACACTGTGAATACTGCCAGTAGGATGGAGTCAAATGGAGAAGGTAAGAGCTGGGATCTCTTTGAATATGGTTGCATGTGATGTGAAAAGTGGTAGTAATGGGGATTATGATGATTAGGAGGAGGAGGAGGAGGACTACTAGGTAACTTTTAGATTTCCTTTGTATTTCTTGCTTTTGGATGATAAATTACAACAAGAGGGACACCATGACCCTGAATCGCTCACCTAAGATTAAGGTACACTTAGTGTTGTAGACTTGACCTGCAGATCTAGTTTTTGACCCCACTTGACCAGATATATATCCTGATCATGTTTCATAAAAATTAAGACATAACTTCTCAAGTAGTAATGTGGGTTTACTAAGGTCTGATCTGGTAACCTAGTTTCTGCGCTAACTAATCCAGAATCCAATTTAATCTTAATATTGTTAAGATAAGTTAATAATCATGTAGCTCCTATTGTTGTTACAAGTGTTTAGTGAGATATGAACTTCTGAGTTAGTGTTGGATATTTTGACATCTAGGTTGAGACAAATCTTGGTTTGTGCATCAATAAAAAAAGTCACAGGTTCGAATCGTAGAAAGACCTTATTACCACTCGAAAGGCCATAATAATGACTCAAACATGACGAAATTGTTTATTTTGAAGGGATTTAGGCCAAAGTCAAATCTGATGCCATCAAAAATTAATTCGCCAGATGCAATATATACAAACTTTGATGGGAAGCGGACAACGACAACGAGCGAGGCATGGTATTGTAATGCGCATGGGGGGGTTAGAGGGTAAGGGTTAGGGGTCGGGTTTGGGTAAGCCTTAACCCATACCTTAACCCGACCCCTATCTCTAACCCTAACCTAACCATAACCCAGTGATATCTCATCTTTACCATGCCTCGCTCGTTGTATTGTCCTCTTCATAGTTGTTGATAAAGCTTATGTTACATGAGAGACAACTATTATAAATATTGAGCTATTTACTATAGGATTGACTCTGTTACATCCATTTGACTGCAATGTGATTCATGATATTGCAGTTTGCTTACATGTGTCATTTGTTTGTTTTGCTGTTTTAAGTTTGATTATTTGTATTTCCCCTTTTGAAGAAAGCATCATAAAGCAGTTGCACTATTTCTTTGTGAAATTTCCTGATCGTTTCAATATTATATATGGATGGATTTAAAAAAACTTCACAAATTTTCCTTAATATAAGAGGGTATTGCGTGTAACGGCCTTCTCCCTACCTTAAAGGTCAAAGTCATACTTAGTGGTCAAATAAAGTCATAAAACAGCTATTGAATTCTGTCACAACCATATTTTTGCCATATATTTAGAGATTTTGAAATATCCAAAATTCAAAGTTAACCATCGTTAGATAACTTGTTGCCTGTAACAACAGCCCTTCTAACTCAAAGGTTAAGGTTACACAAGAGTTCAATGACAAAAAGTGGCTATAAAACTGCTAATTTTGGACTGAAACTAAGTCATTTTTTATGCTATTTTAAGATACCTTAGCACTAATGACAACCATAAGGAGACAGCATTTTGTATGTAGAAACTGTCTCGCTACCTTAAATATCAAGGATACATAGTACCACTTATAGGTCAAAAAATAAAATTTGGCCATAAAACAAAAATTCCTTTCTCTGTCATGATTTTGCCAAATATTGATGGATTTGAAAATAACTGTGCACTTATGCTAATCATCACAAAAAAATGTGTTGCATGTTACATCTGTCCGTCTGAATCAGAGGTCAAGGTCACACTGCAAAAATCTTTTATGGCTGATAAACAACATATTCAGACTGTGACATTGTCGGTCGTCATGCTATTTATGAACCTTTACCATTTTTCACAACCATGAGGACATTTCTTACGTAAAATCTGTCCCCCTACCTTAGAGGTCAGGGTCGCACTTAGAGAGTTAACGTCTAAGGTTAAAAAAGCAATTTGTTCAGACTGTAGCTTTTGCATTCATCATTCAATTTTAAGAAAACTTTCCACTAATGACTACCATGAGGAGAGTGAGTATCATGTGTGTCTAATTACCTCAAAGGTCAAGCTAACTCTTTAGAGGTTGAAATTCAAATTTAGCCTTAAACAGCATGTGGATGACATAAGCAGAGTGTTTGACGAAAGTGGATTAAGGGTGCCTCTTTTCTATATAGACACAGTTTTTTTTCATTAAGGATTAACCCATTGTTCTCTTACTTAATCCTTACCTTCTATCAGGTCAAGTCTTCAATAAATGGTGTTGGTTAACGCAGTTGTGCACGTAAGGGTCATCCTTGCCCTCTTGTTATTCCTAAGGTTCTGGGTAAAAGTCAGAAGCCACATGTTTTCCACAAACATCACAAAAGCCTCTTCAGAACAGTTTAACCTCAGTTCCTTTCTGGCTAAGGTGAATAACTCAAGGCCTTTGGCCCTTTTTTTATAAGAGTTGAACTGTTGACCTTGTTTTTGTACACCTATGAACCTGATTTGAATTTTGCTTAGATAATGTCAAAATAAACTTTCTGAACAAGTTTCAGTCCACAAGCATCAGTCACAAAAGCCTCTTCAGAACAGTTGAACCTCAGTTTCTTTTTGGCATAGGTGAACAACACAAGGCCTTTGACCCTCTTGTTATTATACCCCCATTACCATTAGAAATGGGGGCTTTGTAGGAGTCACTTTGTCGGTCTATCCTTGAAATTTCATTCGATCTTCATCTAACTTGGTCAGAAGTTGTATCTAGATGATGTCTAGGTCTAAGTTTGAATATGGGTCATGTCGGGTCAAAAACTAGGTCACAGGGTCTATAAGTGCGTTTCAAATTGAAAGTTTGTCTGGACCATAACAATGTCATTTATCGTTAGATTTTAAAATGACTAAGTACATTTGTTCACCATCATGGGACGGTGTGTCATGCAAAAGAAGTACGTCAATATCCCCAAGGTCAAGGTCATACCTGGAATTCAAAGGTCAAAAGCTTGTCCGGGCTGTAACTTTGTTATTTATTGTGAGTCATATAAATCGTTTGGCACATTTGCTCACCATCATTGGATGGTGTGTCATTTGCAAGAATTATGTGGATATCTCCTAAGTCAAGGTCACACTTTGAGTTCACAGGTCAAAAATGGCCTTAAATGGGCTTGTCGGGGCCATAACAATGCCATTCATTGTGAGATTTAAATATCATTTGGCACATTTTGTTCACCATCAATTGACAGTGTGTTGTGCGAAAGAATTACGTCCAAAATTATATCCAAGGTCAAGGTCACACTTTGAGTTCAAAGGTCAAAAATGGCCATAAATGAGCTTGTGCAGTCATTCATTGTGAGATTTTGAAATTTCTGGGTACATTTGTTCACCATTATTGGACGGTGTGTCATGCGAAAGAATTACATCGATATCTCCAAGGTCAAGTTCACACTTTGAGTTCAAAGTCCAAAAGGGCCATAAATGAGCTTGTGCAGGCCATAACTATGTTGTTCATGGTGAAATTTTCAAATCATGTGGCACGTTTGTTCACGATCATAGGACAGTGTGTCATGCGCAAGAATTACGTCAATATCTGCAACGTCAAGGTCACACTTTGAGGACAAATGTTAAAAATGGACATAAATGATCTTGTCTGGGCCATAACTATGTCATTCATGTTGAAATTTTAAAATCATGATGCACATTTGTTCAAAATCATTGGCTGTGTCATGCAAAAGAATTACTTCGATATCTTCAAGGTCAAGGTCACACTTTGAGTTCAAAGGTAAAAAATGGCCATAAATGAGCTTGTCCGGGCCATAACTATGTCATTCATGGTGAGATTTTAAAATCATTTGGCACATTTGTTCACAATCATTGGCTGTGTCATGTTAAAGAATTACATCCATATCTCCAAGGTAAAGGTCACACTTTGAATTAAAAGGTCAAAAATGTCCATTAATGATCTTGTCATGGCTATAACTATGTCATTCATTGTGAGATTTTAGATTGCTCTGTAAATTTGTTTACCATCAATTGACAGTGTGTCATGCAAAAGAATTACGTCCATATCTTCAAGGTCAAGGTCACACTTGGAGTTAAAAAGTTAAAAATGGCCATAAATGTGCTTGTCAGGGCCAAAACTATGTCATTCATTGTAAGATTTTAAATTGACTGTACATTGATTTTTTTCACAGTCATTGGACGGCATGACATGCGAATGAATCAAGAGTTCAAAAGTCAAAATGGCCATAAATGATAATTGCATAATAATTCTTAAAAATCGCCATACTTAACTGCTCTTGTTTTGTGAAGACAGCATGCAAAATATTCTGTGTCAATGCAACATGTGGGGGTAAACGTCACGTCTGTGACAAAGCTCTAGTTAGATATGATCTGTTGACCTAGTTTTTGTACACCTATGAACCTGATTTGCACTTTCTTAAATAATGTAAGAAAAAGGTTATGAAACAAGTTTCATTTAATAAAGAACACAAAAGCTGCTAAAAACTGTTCAGTTCTTTTTGGGCCCAGGTGAGCAACCTATTAGTTTAAACCTAT
The DNA here is from genome assembly GCF_020536995.1 of Dreissena polymorpha. Lineage (NCBI taxonomy): Eukaryota > Metazoa > Mollusca > Bivalvia > Myida > Dreissenidae > Dreissena > Dreissena polymorpha. Next base: position 36,166,785 of record NC_068370.1, read on the forward strand.
TTAATTTAGCTTGTTTGCATAGAAAGCCTAAGGCTTATTTGAAACGCTCTGGAGTCCGTTTCTTGGGACTGCAACCAGAACTTCATGTCTATGGGGGAGATCTAAAGAATGCTCCCGCAGTGGGAATGAAAACCTATTGAGATTGACCCTCTTGTTGTAATATTTGAACTGATGACCTAGTTTTTGGACACTCATGAACCTGGTTTGAACTTGTCTTAGATATTTACAAAATAACACTTCTGAACAAGTTTTATCATGTTTTAGTGAAAATGTTCTCCCTAGAGTATTCAAAATTCAAAAGCTGACAAGCCGCAAGAAGAACAATTGATGGCATTGAGTGATAACTAAATCTCACCTGGAGCACTGGGTGCTCTATGGACCTAAAATTGGGTGACATTTTGATTGGCATCGTAAGATTTTGTGTATAGTGACTTCATGTCATTTACTGGGCACTAATGTGTGCCACTGCTTTAAGGGACAATTGTGCTTTAAAAATCAGTTTGTGCATGTCTCTTAATTTATTTCATTTTAATAATTGTTTTCTTTTGTTTATCGTATAGACATCTTTCTTGATCAATATAACAAAGAGCATCCAAGTTTAATTCACTCTCCACTTATTCTTCAATTACAAAACAAAAAGGAAATGGTGACACACAGGTAGTTTTTTCAATTTCAGCATACAAGATCCACATCAGCAACTTTACTTATGAAGAATTGGTCAAGACCAACCAATATATAATGGAATTACGTGGCACAATCCCAATTAAGGTATGGTACTAGAGTAAAGTCAGGTACTTATATAAGTTAAACTATCTCCATTGTTTTTTATACAAAAATGTGCCTTATATTTTAGTTTTTAGCTCGACTATTATATATGAAATATATATAGTGGAGCTATCCTACTCACCCCGGCGTCAGTGTTGGCTTTAGCGTGCAAATGTTAAAGTTTGCATACTACCCCAAATATTTCCAATGTCCCTTGACATATTGCTTTCATATTTTGCATACTTGTTTACCATCATGACCCCAACCTATAAACAAGAGCAGACAACTGTATCAAGCATTTTGACAGAATTATTGCCCCTTTTATACTTAGAATATGCATATTATTGATAAATCTATGTAATAGTTTGCGAACTACCCCAAATATTTCCTATATCCCTTGACATATTGCTTTCATATTTTGCATACTTGTTTACCAACATGACCCCAACCTATAAACAAGAGCAGACCACTGTATCAAGCATTTTGACAGAATTATTGCCCCTATTATACTTAGATAATTTAACAGTTTGCTTACATTGCCATACATTTTTTATTTATGATCAGATTTTATTAATACTTTGATAAAACAACACTTACCTGAATACCACAATGGATTCCACCCAAACAATACCCCACGCCCTAACTCAGAATCCCTGCCCCACCCCCCACCCCCAATTTTTTTTTCCTTTTTTTTTTTTTTAAATCATCAAACCACACCCCACATTATACCCCCCTCTCAACTCCCCTACCTCCACCCCTAATTTATTTTTTTCCTTTTTTTATTTTTGAAAGATCGTTTGAAAGATCGTCTAATAAATTACCCCACCCCACATTATATCCCCCTCTTAACCCCCCCCCCCCCCCCCCGTTTCCCCAAAAAAGGAAAAATATTTATTTTTTTCCTTTCTTTATTTTTGAAAAATCGGTCAGCTTAACTGTCTTTATTTCCCAATACAGGGAAAAGGTGACATGACAACCTGGTGGTTGAAAGGTTATGACCCCCAATACATGGCTGAGCGTGCCAAACTAAAGGAACAGACGGTGACAAAGCCGAAGAAAGAAGTGAAAGCAAGGTGGACAAAAGCAGAATAAAGTGATCATTAACATAGAATATGAATTTAATAGCTTAGCTAACTCTTTAAATACCTAAAAAATGAAGAACCAAAATCCTGAGGTTATGAATTTGAGAAATGAAAGCAAGGTGGACAAAAGCAGAATAAAGTGATCATTAACATGGAATATAAATTTACTTTTTAAGACTTAGCAAACTTTTTAAATAACTTACAAAATGTAGACACCAAATATTCAGGCTGTTAATGTGAGTATGTTGTGAAAAGGCTAGTCTATTTGAACTGAACTTACTTGTACTAATACCAACTGGTACAAATACTGTGTTTCTTGTTCAACATGCTTATTGTTATCAATATTGTTACCGGTACGACTTTATTTATTTGTATTTCTATCTTGATTGTACGACACAAATATCGTGTCCACAATTTTATGTATCCACATGTCTCAGTATGGTCTCAGCAAGATATGGCTTTAGATGTTTATAATGTTGGTCTGATATTTTTTAAACAATCATTATTGGTGAGAAATTAAGAAACAGCCCTGTAGCATTTATTATTTTATACGGATTAAATGCAGGCCTTTCTCTTTGTATTTTTTAATGCACAGATAGAAAAGAAAGTATTTGACGAAAGGGAGACGCACTTATTTTATTTCGCTGACAGCGTACTAATTTAATAATGACTATTTTGCAGCCCGCAAACTAATTGCACCCAGGACATATTTATTGATTTTATTTATATTAATACTAGATCTGCAGTATCATAAGTGCTTGCCAGCAATAAGTTATATGTAGCGCTGGAGTGTAAAAACCTTAAGGGTATACTGGTCGTGTACGTAATTCCGGCCACTTTTGGGACTATTTTAACAAAATCTTTTATTTTAGGCAACTGGTTGAAACTAAACTTCACATATATAATCCTGGGTTCAAAACTCATCTAGAATGAAAATTTCAATAGAATTAGATCAGTGTATGTTACTTTTATGAACAGAAATTAATGACATAAACTATCAATTTTCATAGGGCAATTGTACCTAAAAAATCGGCCACCTTTTAGTTTAATCTGCAGGTAAAATTACAAAGCAATATCTTTAGATAAATGTCCTCATTTTAGGAGTATTAATGTAGGTTTACACAAACACAATTTTTTCACTTGAAACTTAAAGTATATGCGACATTATATACCAGTTACTCCCCCTACCTATTTTAATAAATATATTAAACTAGCACTGTCAATTGGCAACTGCAAATTCCTAAAAACTATTTGTTTTTAATATTTTATCCAAAAATAAAATTATATAGCTAAGAAATTAAACACATTTTGTATAAAAAGTTGACTTCATTGTCGATTTTTAGTAAACGCTTGTATTTAATTTTACAACAAATAACCTATTATTATTCTAATCAAGGGAGGTAATTCATATATTATAAAAGTATATATTAGGTCCTAATTTTTATGTTTTGATATATGTTTTTATACAATTAATTAAAAATACCTTAGTTTAAGTTTATTAGATAAAAAAATAACAACAATTTTAACAAATATATTTGTTTCTTATATATAAGTAATACAAATACAGTTGTTGTCACTTTTCCCACATGACAAAAAGATCGTCCTACAATTGTGACATTTTGATATAAAAAGTTCACAGTGATATGCTTCTTTAATTTGCAAAATATTGAGAAAAGGGTTGGTTATCAAGTTGATTTTAATAAAAAACAGCAAAATGTGTATCCTAAGATCATGAAAATGATTTAACACAGGTGGCCGATTTTTTACATACAGGCCGGAATTACGTACACAACCAGTATTGTGAATATATTTTATATATATACATATATATATACAAAGAAATCCAAAATGATTATTTAAAAAATGTGTAGATTATCATTGCAATAAATTTTTATGCACAATGAAATTCATCTTCTGGTTATGTCAAATAGGTGTATGGTGTACATGTTGATAAACTGTTGTTGATGTTGTTTGTTCACAGAGTTGCAAATGTTAATAAAATATAGTTCATGTTGTTTAATCAATTGTTCTGCTCTTCAAGCATTGATATTTTTTTCATTGTGGTAAATTGAAGTGTTGGTACCTAATTGCGTCATTAATTTTACGATAGTAGAGGCAATCTGCAGATTTAATCTATATCCACACCAGTTTATACACTTCGCTACCTTTCTTACACGAAGCACCCCCAAAGCGATTATTGTGCTACTTTTCTATCCAATGTATTTATTTAACAATTCTTTAAGTTTAACTTTAGAATAAGTACAAGGTTTTCTTGCGCGTTCATTCTCAATATCCTTTGATTTATTTGACTCGACTATAATTTGAAAAATCAGCTTAGTCTTCTGCAGTGACATTTACCTCAAAACCGAAGTGTCATTTTCAGTAAGGAAACACGTGCCCTAAATCCCTCATGGTCATATGCATGTAAAGTGTCAAATCAAAACAGTGGTAAACTGAACATGGGTCTAACACATTACATGAGTTAAATCAAACATTAATGTGTGTTTTTGTTAAAACAATTTTCATTTAAACATATTTTATAGAACTAGCAGTGTAAATATTCTTAAAATAAGATGATGGCCCGCTTTAAGCGCTTCCCCGAGTTAATGGACACCAATTATTGAAGACTTGACGTGATAGAAGCCATGAACTTAGTATGAGAACAATACGATAGACCAAAATGAACAACAAACTTTTCACAGATTCCCCCACATTCCACTTTTGTCTCAAAACTCCTCCAATGTCAAGTTTATGGTCCAATTTTCTCTGACCTCTCAGAGTGACCTTTGCCATTGAGGTAACTAGACAGGTGATACATCTGAAAGGCACTCTCCTTATGATAATCATTTACTGCAAGTTGTGTTAAAATGAATAATGCATGGACAATTTACATCGTCGCTTAGTTGTTTAATAGCCAATTTGACATTTGACCCCTTAGTGTAAACCTGACAAGGAAGGGAGAAAAGTTTTACGCACAAAATGCGGTGTCCTTGTAGTTGTCATTAATGGTAAGTTTAAAACAAGGGCTGTTTGTAAAACATGCATGCCCCCCATATGGGCTCTCCGTTGTAGTGATAGTCATTGTGTGAATATGTTTTTTATCACTATGATTTTGACCTAGTGACCTGAAAATCAATAGGGGTCATCTGCCAGTCATGATCAATGTACCTATGAAGTTTCATGATCCTAGCCATAAGAATTCTTGAGTTATCATCCCTAAACCATTTTACTATTTCGGGTCACCTTGACCTAGTGACCTGAAAATCAATAAGGGTCAACTGCGAGTCATGATCAATCTACCTATCAAGTTTCATTATCCTAGGAATAAGCGTTTTTCAGTATCATCCGGAAACCATTTTACTATTTCAGGTTACCATGAACTTGACCTTTGACCTAGTGACCTCAAAATCGATAGGGGTCATCTTCGAGTCATGATCAATGTACCTATGAAGTTTCATGACCCTAGGCATAAGCGTTCTTGAGGTATCATCCGGAAACCATTTTACTATTTCGGGTCACCATGACCTTGACCTCTGACCTAGTGACCTCAAAATCAATAGGGGTCATCTGCAAGTCATGATCAATGTACCTATGAAGTTTTTATGATCGTAGCCATTAGCGTTCTTGAGTTATCATCCGGAAACCATTTTACTATTTCAGGTCACCGTGACCTTGACATTTGATATAGTGACCTGAAAATCAATAGGGGTCAACTGCGAGTCATGGATCAATCTTCCTTTCAAGTTTCATGATCCTAGGCATAAACGTTCTTGAGTTATCATCCGGAAACCATTTTACTTTTTCGGGTCACCATGACCTTGACCTAGTGACCTGAAAATCAAAAGGGGTTATCTGCAAGTCATGATCAATGTACTTATGAAGTTTCATGATCCTAGGCATAAGCGTTCTTGAGTTATCATCGGGAAACCATTTTACTATTTTGGGTGACCTTGACCTTTGACCTAGTGACCTGAAAATCAACAGGGGTCATCTGCCAGCCATTATCAATCTACCTACTAAGTGTCATGATCCTAGGCATAAGCGTTCTTGAGTTATCATCCGAAAACCATTTTACTATTTCGGGTCACTGTGACCTTTGACCTAGTTACCCGAAAATCAATAGGGGTCATCTGCGAGTCATGATCAATCTACCTATCAAGTTTCATGATCCTAGGCCTAAGCGTTCTTGAGTAATCATCCGGAAACCATTTTACTATTTCTGGTCACTGTGACCTTGACCTGGTGACCTGAAAATCAATAGGGGTCATCTGCGAGTCATGATCAATCTACCTATCAAGTTTCATGATCCTAGGCCTAAGCGTTCTTGAGTTATCATCCAGAAACCATTTTACTATTTTGGGTCACCTTGACCTTTGACCTAGTGACCTCAAAATCAATAGGGGTCATCTGCGAGTCATGATCAATGTACCTATGAAGTTTCATGATCCTAGGTCCAAGCGTTCTTGAGTTATCATCCGGAAACCACCTGGTGGACGGACCGACCGACAGACCGACCGACATGTGCAAAGCAATATACCCCCTCTTCTTCGAAGGGGGGGGGGGGGGGCATAAAAAAGTATGATGAAGAAGACAAAGTAACAAGTCAGAATGAGCTGTTTTGTATCCAAATTTGAACTTTAAAAGGTCTTTGTGGAACAGTCGCAATTGTAACACGCATATTTATGCAGGCCATGATAATTTTACTGTGCATGGTTATTTTCAAATCCAGCAATAAATGGCAACATTAAATTTGTGTACTGATGCAAGAATTTTCAAACTGTTCTATTTCCAAATTTGACTACACCTCAAAGTGGGATCTATACCTTTATGGTAGGGAGATGTTCTTACAAACGAAATGCTGTCTTTTCATGATTGACATTTGTATTAGTTATCTTTAAATAGCATGACAAGCTTCAACCCAAACAAACTTAACTGGACAAACTTGGACTTTTCAACTCTTAAATGTGACCGCTACTTTTTATTTAGGGGGACAAATTTTATGACCAACTTGTTGTCTTAGATACATTTTATTCTTGACATTTTTTTCTTCATCCATCATTAGATGGTAAAGGTATGGCAGAGACCAAAATTTTCAAGTTTTTTGATGACCAAATTTGACCTCAACCAGTGAACATGGCAATTAGGGTAAGGAGATGGTCATAACGTGTGACATGTCAGCTTTTGATGGTTTTCTTTTGTGCAAAGTTATTTATAAATCCCTAAATATAAGGAAAAGGTATACCAGTAGCTGAGACATGAATTATAAATGTGACCTTAGACAGCATTGCATAACCTTAGACTTAGACGAAGGCAGATGTATGATACGCGCAACACATCATCTTGTAATTGAAGAAATGTGTACGAACTTATTTAAAAATGGATAAATAAATGGAAAAGTTATGTCTGAAGCAGGAAATTTTACTCAGACATACTGTGCCACTGCTATATTTTTCCTTTTCTGTAAGCGGGCAAACACATAATTGCACTTCCAACACTATAAATAACACACACAAATTTAACAAAACCATTATGAGTAACATTGCAGTAAGATGGGAGTTACTGAGGCAATCCTAAATTCAATTTCGATAAGAGTTGTCTAATATGTGTTATTAAATTTTAATTTTTAGCTCACAAGATCACAACATGCGCATGGCGAGCTGTATCACCGCATTTTGTCAGTTGTCCGTCGCTAACAAGAACATTGTTTACACTCTAGAGGCCACATTAATTGTCCAATATTCATTAAATTTATTCTGAACATTTCTTGTTCTAATTATATCTTGGCTGAGTTTGAAAAGGGTTTCCGTCTGTTGAGAAACTTGCTGCCAGAGGGAGAGGCATTTTTCCTTGTATGGATTGTTAACACTCTAAAAGTCACAATCTTTGTGAAATTCAATCAGAGCATTTGTTCTTGTGATTCATTGAAAGAGTTAGAAAACAAGAGGGCCTGAAAGGCCCAAAATCGCTCACATGAGATAACAAGATATTATTGGGAAAAATCTTCTGACCAAGTTTCATGAAGATCGGAAAATAAATGTGGCCTCTAGAGTGTTAACAAGGTTTTATTATAGCCATATAAGCAGTAATGCCCCGCCCCCTGGCAGCCATGTTTTTCAACCAACCGGCATCATTTTTCAACCGGTCCAAGATATCAGGATGAATCTTCTGACCAAGTTTCATGAAGATAGGACAATAAATGTGATCTGTAGAGTGTTTACAATATTTTACTATAGCCATATAAGGAAAAATGCCCCGCCCCTTGGCAGCCATGTTTTTCAAGCAATGGTTACCATTTTTTAACTCATTCAACATATCATTGGGACAAATATCTGAGCAAGTTTCATGAAGATCGGAAAATAAATGTGGCCTCTAGAGTGTTAACAAGGCTTTACTATAGCCATATAAGGAAAAAAGCCCGGCCCACTGGCAGCCATGTTTTTCAATCAACTGGCAATTTTCCAATTCGTCCAAGATATTATTGGGATGAATCTTCTGAGCAAGTTTCATGACGATCCAGATCAGACAATAAATGTGGCCTCTAGAGTGTTAAAAAGATTTTACTATAGCCATATAAGGAAAAATGCCCCGCCCCTTGGCAGCCATGTTTTTCAAGCAAAGACTACCATTTTTCAACTCATCCAAGATATCATTAGGACCAAACTTCTGAGCAAGTTTCATGAAAATCGGAAAATAAATGTGGCCTCTAGAGTGTTAACAAGGTTTTACTATGGCCATATAAGGAAAAATGCCCTCCCCCCTGGCGGCCATGTTTTTCAACCAACCGGCATCATTTTCGAATTCGTCCAAGACATTATTAGGATGAATCTTCTGACCAAGTTTCATGAAGATCGGACAATGAATGTGGCCTCTCGAGTGTTAACAAGGTTTTACTATAGCCATATAAGGAAAATGCCCCGTCCCTTGGAAGCCATGTTTTTCAAGCAAACGTAACCATTTTCCATCTCATCCAAGATATCATTGAGACCATTCGTCCAAGACATTATTGGGATGAATCTTCTGACCAAATTTCATGAAGATTGGATAATAAATGTGGCTTCTAGAGTGTTAACAAGGCAAATGTTGACGCCACACAACGGACAAAAGGTGATCACAAATGCTCACCATGAGCTTGTTGTGCTCAAGTGAGCTAAAAAGGATGGGGCTGTTTTCCATATATTGCTATAGTAAAACCTTGTAAATACTCTAGAAGTCACATTTATTGTCCAATCTTTCATTAAACTTATTCAGAACATTAAATGTCTTAATGATACCTTGGCAGGGTTAAAAAAAGGTTCATGTATGTTGAGAAACATGGCCGTCAGGGGAGGGGCATTTTTCCTTATATGGCAATGGTTAAACTGTGTTAACACTCTATTAGCACATTTTAGTCCAATGTTCATGAAACTTTGTCAAAACATTTGTTCTAATGATATCTAGGCCGAGTGCAAAAAGGGTTATGGCTTATTGAAAAACATGATTGCCAGGGAAGGGGCATTTTGCCTTATATGGCTTTGTAAAACTTGTTAACACTAGAAGTAACAATTTTTATGCAATTCTGAATTAAAGTTAGAACATTTGTTTCAATGTCTTCTCTGTTTAGTTCAAGATGGTGCTGGTTTGTCGATAATGTCTGCTGGGGGGGGGGGCAGGGCAGTTTTCCTTATATGGCTAAAGTGAACAAGAAATGTGTTTGTCAGAAACACTAGGTCCCCTTCTGCGTCGCTTTGATTTAGTTTGTTTGACCTTTGATCTTGAAGGATGACCTTGACCTTTTACCACTAAAAATGTGCAGCTCCATGACATACACATGCATGCCAAATAAAATTATGAAGTTGCTATCTTCAATATAGAAAAAGTTATTGCAAAATGTTAAAGTTGGCACAAACAAACAGACAGACCAACAGACAGGGCAATAACAATATGTCCCCCACAATAGTGGTGGGGGACATAAAAAAATTGTTCCTATTGTAGCCACATTTGTGGCCTTCAGAATTGTAGTAAGGTTTTTCTATTATTTCATTTTTTGACCTAGCTTTTCGACGCACATGATCCATATTCCAAACTCTCCTCGAAAAATTTAAGGATAAACATCCTGACCAAGTTTGATCTGGCTTGGGTAATAAATGTAGCCTCTAGAGTGGAAACAACGTTTTTCTAAGATTTGGCCTCGTGACCTGGACACGCCATGGCACGCTAATTTTGCCAAGGATCATAAATGCACAACAATAAGGGACTAAACAGTGACTTATATATACTATCTTAGCTATCATGTACTTAGTTTACCATGTTCATCAGGCTTTTCCATGGCAGTTTTTATGCTGCCACATCGCTTTGCCTTAACATTAAAATAATTGTGGCCCTATATTTTCTAAAATCGTATATATCCTAGCAATGTCCAATAGGATAAGAAATACAAAGGAGAATTCGAAACGGCAGCTGAAGATTGATGAAGGTGTCGCAAACTAAATCTACAAGGACAGCTTGGGTTTCCTTACCTTCGGGAAGCACCTGATCAAGGACAGGGACCCGGTACTCCACAAGCCACTGAAAACTGTTATAATTTACTAGTGAATCAATTCCACTTTTGACACACATCATAATTACGACAACTTTATATCTAATGTTCCATTTATGCTAGTTAAAAGCATCATGATAAAAGCGGTTATTTTCCAACAAACTGTGTACTTGTCCATTGGTGTCCAGGTGCATCACTAACTTAACCACAATCGTACTTCTACTTATGTGTCATGTTTCATGTGTCTTATGTGTTCAGAATTATCCTATGGTGGTTATACTAGCATAAGTTAGATATTATCATGTACATGTATACAAACAACTTTTTAGAAATTCTTGTTACAACAAGAGATGTGTTTGTCAGAAACACAATGCCCCCTAATGCGCCGCTTTTTTGTTGTTGACCTTTTACCTTGAAGAATGACCTTGACCTTTACCTTTCACCACTCAAAATGTGCAGCTCCATGAGATACACATGCATGCCAAATATCAAGTTGATATGTTCAATATTTCAAAAGTTATTGCAAAACTTTACTGTAAAGTTTTGGGACAGAATGACAGACAGCAAGAAAGACAGGCCAAAAACAATATACCCCCGATCATTCGATCCGGGTGCATATAATGTCGCAAAGTATGTATGTATTTTGTTGTTGACCAACATTTCTTGGGGCCTTTTCCTTGACAATATCATCTATTGGCTTGTCAACAAGGTGAAACAGAGCATGGTCAAATGCACTTCAATTAAGGTTTGAAACTTTCGCGAGGCGCTTAATGCTCAAGACTGGCCGAATGCCACAAACGAGATGTTCAACAGCAAGTGGCGAGTGTGCAGAGCAGCTAGTGGCCACAATGAGGGCCATCAGGAAATACTCGTGCTTGCAGCATTCAAATATCCTTAAAAGAGTTTCCAGTTTGAGGCTTCTTTGCTGCTGACTGGACGTTAAGAACACGACATATAAGAGAAGCAAACTCATTGAAATCAAGCCCTTATGTTCACAAAATGTTAGAAGTTGGCAGTGTCGCGAATCATAGCTAGTTTAGAAGTGTCAGGCGCGTGATGATTGAAATGAGATTAACGAGGCATATTGACATTTTTGACGAATTGTTTATATGGGACTAATTCAATCCAAAGAGAATGAAAGTATTTTTAAATGTTTGATGCTATTTTGAGAAATAAATATCGCTATTACTATGCTCGATTGTATATGAAATAGCACGTACTTTATACAAAAAACGTCAATAGTTGCCTTAATCTAAATTAATCTGCATGGATATGTGTGTAGTGTGGTTTTAATATTTGAATATAATTTAAGTGGTTTTATTATGTCACTTTTAGTTTTAAGGTGAACGTACATATGAAATGCTCTCTTTTCCATGAAAATGTAACTTCTTTAGGGCACTTATAACAGTTGTTCACCACCAGTCCTGCAACATACACTTTTTATACAACTGACACGGATTACTTTGTTGTCAACCATATTACAACCACAACGTCTGTGACAAAGCTCTAGTTAGATATGAACTGTTGACCTAGTTTTTGTACACCAATGAACCTGATTTGCACTTTGCTGAAATAATGTAAAAAAAAAGGTTATGACACAAGTTTCATGTAATAAAGAACACAAAAGCTGCTAAAAACTGTTCAGTTCTTTTTGGGCCCAGGTGAGCAACCTATTAGTTTAAACCTATTTAATTTAGCTTGTTTGCATAGAAAGCCTAAGGCTTATTTGAAACGCTCTGGAGTCCGTTTCTTGGGACTGCAACCAGAACTTCATGTCTATGGGGGAGATCTAAAGAATGCTCCTGCAGTGGGGATGAAAACCTATTGAGATTGACCCTCTTGTTGTAATATTTGAACTGATGACCTCGTTTTGGGACACTCATGAACCTGGTTTGAACTTGTCTTAGATATTTACAAAATAACACGTCTGAACAAGTTTTATCATGTTTTAGTGAAAATGTTCTCCCTAGAGTATTCAAAATTCAAAAGCTTACAAGCCGCAAGAAGAATAATTGATGGCATTGAGTGATAACTAAATCTCACCTGGAGCACTGGGTGCTCTATGGACCTAAAATTGGGTGACATTTTGATTGGCATTATAAGATTTTGTGTATAGTGACTTCATGTCATTTACTGGGCACTAATGTGTGTCACTGCTTTAAGGGACAATTGTGCTTTAAAAATCAGTTTGTGCATGTCTCTTAATGAATTTCATTTTAATAATTGTTTTCTTTTGTATATCATATAGACATCTTTCTTGATCAATATAACAAGGAGCATCCAAGTTTAATTCACTCTCCACTTATTCTTCAATTACAAAACGAAATGGAAATGGTGACACACAGGTAGTTTTTTCAATTTCAGCATACAAGATCCACATCAGCAACTTTACTTATGAAGAATTGGTCAAGACCAACCAATATATAATGGAATTACGTGGCACAATCCCAATTAAGGTATGATACTAGAGTAAAGTCAGGTACTTATATACGTTAAACTATCTCCATTGTTTTTTATACAAAAATGTACATTATATTTTAGTTTTTTGCTCGACTATTATATATGAAATATATATAGTGGAGCTACCCTTCTCACCCCGGCGTCGGCGTTGGCTTTAGCTTTAGCGTGCAAATGTTAAAGTTTGCATACTACCCCAAATATTTCCAATGTCCCTTGACATATTGCTTTCATATTTTGCATACTTGTTTACCATCATGACCCCAACCTATAAACAAGAGCAGACAACTGTATCAAGCATTTTGACAGAATTATTGCCCCTTTTATACTTAGAATATGCATATTATTGATAAATCTATGTAAAAGTTTGTGAACTACCCCAAATATTTTCCTATATCCCTTGACATATTGCTTTCATATTTTGCAGACTTGTTTACCAACATGACCCCAACCTATAAACAAGAGCAGATCACTGTATCAAGCATTTTGACAGAATTATTGCCCCTATTATACTTAGATAATTGAACATTTTGCTTACATTGCCATAAATTCTTTATTTATGATCAGATTTTATTAATACTTTGACAAAACAACACTTACCTGAATACCACAATTAATTCCACCCAAACAATACCCCACGCCCCAACCCAGAATCACTGCCCAACTCCCCACCCCCATTTTTTTTCCTTTTTATTTTTAAAGATCATCTAACCACATCCCACATTATATCCCCCTCTCAACCCCCCTACCTCCACCCCCCCCCCCCAATTTATTTTTTATTTTTTTCCTCTTTTTTATATGTTTGAAAGATCGTTTAATAAATTACCACACCCCACATTATATCCCCCTCTTAACCCCCCCCCCCCGAAAAAAAAAGATTTTTTTTTCCTTTTTTTATTTTTAAAAATCGTCTTATAAATTATAAAAAATATGAACAATTTCTCCATGTTGGCTTACGTTATACTGTCAAGCACTCGAATAGTCGAGCGCGCTGTCCTCTGACAGATCTTGTTTATCAACCATTTTACATTCATTTAAATGGGGTTTATAGCGATATTTGTTGATTTTAGTGTAGGGTCTTATTATAATTTAATGAGTGGACTTTTTATTTTCATGCCTGGAAGAGCCATGAGTGTTTTTGTTTTGTTTTATATTACCATTCACTGCTTAACATGTAATAAATTTGATACATGTATTTATAGTTTATTTCACAGATATTTTGTGTCATGGGCCCCTATTGGCATACTTTCGCTAATGTTGGCACAAGTGCTGTTTTAGTTTAGCTTAACTGTCTTTATTTCCCAATACAGGGGAAAGGTGACATGACAACCTGGTGGTTGAAAGGTTATGACCCCCAATACATGGCTGAGCGTGCCAAACTAAAGGAACAGACGGTGACAAAGCCGAAGAAAAAACTGAAAGCAAGGTGGACAAAAGCAGAATAAAGTGATCATTAACATAGAATATGAATTTAATAGCTTAGCTAACTCTTTAAATAACTAAAAAATGAAGAACCAAAATCCTGAGGTTATGAATTTGAGAAATGAAAGCAAGGTTGACAAAAGCAGAATAAAGTGATCATTAACATGGAATATAAATTTACTTTTTAAGACTTAGCAAACTCTTTAAATAACTTACAAAATGTAGACACCAAATATTCAGGCTGTTAATGTGAGTATGTTGTGAAAAGGCTAGTCTATTTGAACTGAACTTACTTGTACTAATACTAACTGGTACAAATACTATGTTTCTTGTTCAACATGCTTATTGTTATCAATATTGTTACCGGTACGACTTTATTTATTTGTATTTCTATTTTGATTGTACGACACAAATATCGTGTCCACAATTTTATGTATCCACATGTCTCAGTATGGTCTCAGCAAGATATGGCTTTAGATGTTTATAATGTTGGTCTGATATTTTTTAAACAATCATTGTTTGTGAGAAATTAAGAAACAGCCCTGTAACATCTATTATTTTATACGGATTTAATGCAGGCCTTTCTCTTTGTATTTTTTAATGCACAGATAGAAAAGAAAGTATTTGACGAAAGGGAGACGCACTTATTTTTATTTCGCTGACAGCGTACTAATTCAATAATGACTATTTTGCAGCCTGCAAACTAATTGCACCCAGGACATATTTATTTATTTTATTTATATTATACTAGCTCTGCAGTATCATGAGTGCTTGCCAGCAATAAGTTATATGTAGCGCTGGAGTGTAAAAACCTTAAGGGTATATTGTGAACATACCGGTATATCGGTATATATATATATATATATATATATATATATATATATATATATATATATATATATATATATATATATATATATATATATATACAAAGAAATCCAAAATGATTATTTAAAAACAAATTTTTATGGACAATGAAATGCATCTTCTGGTTTTGTTAAATAGGTGTATGGTGTACATGTTGATAAACTGTTGTTGATGTTGTTTGTTCACAGAGTTGCAAATGTTAATAAAATATAGTTCATGTTGTTGAATCAATTGTTCTGCTTTTCAAGAATTGATATTTTTTTATTGTGGTAAATTGAAGTGTTGGTACCTAATTGCGTCATTAATTTTACGATAGTAGAGGCAATCTGCAGATTTAATCTATATCCACACCAGTTTATACACTTCGCTACCTTTCTTACACGAAGCTCCCCCAAAGCGATTATTGTGCTACTTTTCTATCCAATGTATTTATTTAACAATTCTTTAAGTTTAACTTTAGAATAAGTACAAGGTTTTCTTGTGCGTTCATTCTCAATATCCTTTGATTTATTTGACTCGACTATTATTTGAAAAATCAGCTTAGTCTTCTGCACTGACATTTACCCCAAAACCGAAGTGTCATTTTCAGTAAGGAAACACGTGCCCTAAATCCCTGATGGTCATATGCATGTAAAGTGTCAAATCAAAACAGTGGTAAACTGAACATGGGTCTAACACATTACATGAGTTAAATCAAACATTAATGTGTGTTTTTGTTAAAACAATTTTCATTTAAAAATATTTTATAGAACTAGCAATGTAAATATTCTTAAAATAAGATGATGGCCCGCTTTAAGTGCTTCCCCGAGTTAATGGACACCAATTATTGAAGACTTGACGTGATAGAAGCCATGAACTTAGTCAGAGAACAATACGATAGACCTAAATGAACAGCAAATTTTTCACAAATGCCCACACATTCCACTTTTGTCTCAAAACTCCTCCAATGTCAAGTTTATGGTCCAATTTTCTCTGACCTCTCAGAGTGACCTTTGCCTTTGAGGTAACTAGACAGGTGATACATCCAAAAGGCACTCTCCTTATGATAATCATTTACTGTAAGTTGTGTTAAATTGAATAATGCGTGGACAATTTACATCCTCGCTTAGCTGTTTAATAGCCAATTTGACATTTGACCCCTTAGTGTAACCGTGACAAGGAAGGGAGAAAAATTGTACGCACAAAATGCGGTGTCCTTGTAGTTGTCATTAATGGTAAGTTTTAAAAAAGCATGATGAAGAAGACAAAGTAACAGTCAGAATAACCTGTTTGTATCCAAATTTGAACTTTATAAGGTCCTTGCGGAACAGCCGCAATTGTAACATGCATATTTATGCAGGCCATGATAATTTTACGGTGCAAGGTTATTTTCAAATCAAGCAATAAATGGCAACATTAATTTTTTGTACTGATGCAAGAATTTTCAAACTGTTCTATTGCCAAATTTGACTACACCTCAAAGTGGGATCTATACCTTTAAGGTAGGGAGATGTTCTTACAAACGAAATGCTGTCTTTTCATGATTGTCATTTGAATTAGTTATCTTTAAATAGCATGACAAACTTCAATCCAAACAAACTTAACTAGACATACATGTACTCGGACTTTTGAACTCTTAAATGTAACCGCGACTATTTATTTAGGAAGACAAGTTTTATGACCAACTTGTTGTCTTAAAGATACATTTTATTTTTGACATTTTTTTCTTAATCCAACATTAGATGGTAAAGGTATGGCAGAGACCAAAATTTTCAAGTTTTTGGATGACTAAATTTGACCTTTACCAGTGAACTTGGCAATTAGGGTAAGGAGATGGTTATAAGTGTGACATGTCGGCTTTCGATGGTTTACTTTTGTGCAAAGTTATTTATAAATCCCTAAATATAAGGAAAAGGTATACCAGTAGCTGAGACATGAATTATAAATGTGACCTGGAACAGCATAGTGTCAGAGGCGTATTTAGATGGGGGGCTAGGGGACAAAAGCCCCCCCCCCCAGCCAGCTGGCTAGATACGATTTAAATAAAAATGAGCCCTTACAGTTTCAATCCACTTGTGTATTTCCGGTCATATGCCCCTAATTAAGCCATAAACAGCTGTCGATTTGTGTGATTAGCCCCCAGGCATCTAACCTTCGCCAGCTAAACTGCACGCTTCATTGACTGTAAGTGATAAACTGCGCTTTTTGATTGGCTGAAGGAGATACATTCAACTAATGATTTCATCGATACATTTAGCTATAGGTAAATGTTTATAAATGGCTGCCGCATGGGACTTGTGAAAAACAATATTCAATTAATAGCAATTAAAGAGTTTAGACGAACGCAATGGACAAGCATAATTAATTTTTCGGTAAGTTTCTTTGATGAAATTAAATAGGTAAATGTTTGCAAATGGCTGCCGCATGGGTCTTGTGAAAAACAATATTTCAATTTGTAGCAATTTTATTGTTTAGAGGAATGCAGTGGACAATCATCATTAATTTTTCGGTAAGTTTCTCTGATGAATTTATTTGGTATTAGCTCTTGAGAGTGCTAATCCTTTTGAGTAAAAAGTTATTGCCAGTGAAATTCAACAGCACACTTAATGAATGGCAATTAATTTTTGTGCTACTCTCCTGTAAGTGCTAGTGACCTATCTATATACTAGTATCTATCTATCTATACTGTCTAACTCCCCTTGCGGGTATTATTTACAGGTAATTGACCTTGAATTGTTCAATGAGATCTTCCTTCCCCTCAGTCCCTGTCTGCTGAGTTGCACTTATGGCAGGCTAGGTGGAAAGATGTAACCAACCCACCTACTTCCCTTCAGGGCTCTGTTGCACATTGTGATTCCCAGTTGTACCCCAACATTTACAATGTTTTGTCCATATCATGTGTGTTCCCTGCCACATCATGCGAGTGTGAACGGAGGAATATTAGTGCCCAATGACTTGTTAAGACAAAACAAAGATCATCAATGGGTCAGGACAGGTTGTCCGCTTTGTGCCTGCTTTCCATTCATAGGGACATAAACTTTAAAATTTGCAATGTTGTCTAGTAGGATATTTAACATGGTTAAATAGGAGGTCCACCCATCTAACACTGTTAAAAAATTTCCGGATAAAGATTGTGTCTCCTACCTCTTTAGTGGTTTGAGAGACATTTGATTTGCCCCTATGTGTCTGTCTGTCTGTGTGTCTCTCTGTGTCTCTGTCACACTTGATGTCTGAACTCAAGTTCTTGTTTGTTTTACATGCACTTTTATCATGCAAAATACTGATAAGATAGAAGGAAATTGCATCATTTCAAGGTGCCATTAAAAAAATCGACCACGGGAGGGGACACCCATCCCGCACCCTCCCCATTTGAGCTCCCCCTCTGAAACTTTTCTGGATACGCTTCTGAGTGTAACCTTAGACTTGGACGAAGGCAGATGTATGATACGCGCTACACATCATCTTGCAATAGAAGAAATGTGTACGAACCTATTTTAAAATGGATAAATAAATGGAAAAGTTATGTCTGAAGCAGGAAATTTTACTCAGACATACTGTGCCACTGCTATATTTTTCCTTTTCTGTAAGCGGGCAAACACATAATTGCACTTCCAACACTATAAATAACACACACAAATTTAACAAAACCATTATGAGGAACATTGCAGTAAGATGGGAGTTACTGAGGCAATCCTAAATTCAATTTCGATAAGAGTTGTCTAATATGTGTTATAAAATTTTAATTTTTAGCTCACCAGATCACAACATGCTCCTGGCGATCTGTATCACGCATTTTGTCAGTCGTCCGTCGCTAACAAGTACGGGGCAGTTTTCCTTATATGGCTATAGTAAAACCTTGTTAACACTCTAGAGGCCACATTTATTGTCCAATCTTCATTCAATTTATTCTGAACATTGCTTGTTCTAATTATATCTTGGCTGAGTTTGAAAAGGGTTCCCGTCTGTTGAGAAACATGGCTGCCAGAGGGAGAGGCATTTTTCCGTGTATGGATTGTTAACACTATAAAAGTCACAATCTTTATGAAATTCAATCAGAGCATTTGTTCTAGTGATACATTGAAAGAGTTAGAAAACAAGAGGGCCTGAAAGGCCCAAAGTCGCTCACCTGAGATAACAAGATATTATTGGGACAAATCTTCTGACCAAGTTTCATGAAGATCGGAAAATAAATGTGACCTCTAGAGTGTTAACAAGGTTTATTATAGCCATATAAGCAGTAATGCCCCGCCCACTGCCAGCCATGTTTTTCAACCAACCGGCATTATTTTTCAACTGGTCCAAGATATTATCAGGATGAATTTTCTGACCAACTTTCATGAAGATAGGACAGTAAATGTGGCCTCTGGAGTGTTAACACGATTTTACTATAGCCATATAAGGAAAAATGCACCGTCCCTTGGAAGCCATGTTTTTCAAGCAAACCTAATTATTTTCAAATCAATCCAAAATATCATTGAGATCAACTTTCTGACCGAATTTCATGAAGTTTGGACAATAAATATTGCCTCTAGAGTGTTAACAAGGTTTTACTATAGCCATATAAGGAAAAATTCCCCGCCCCTGGTGGCCATGTTTTTTTTAAACAACCAAAACCATTTTCGAACTCATCCAAGATATCATTGAGACAAATCTTCTGACCAAGTTTCATGATGATCGGAAAATAAATGTGACCTCTAGAGTGTTAACAAGGTTTATCTAAAGCCATATAAGGAAAATGCCCCGCCCCCTGGCGGCCGCGTTTTTAAACCAACCGGCATCATTTGTTTAACTCTTCCAAGATATTATCGGGATGAATCTTCTGACCGAGTTTCATGAAGATCGGATTATAAATGTGGCCTCTAGAGTGTTAACAAGATTTTACTATAGCCATGCATAATTTTATATGTACATGTATAGCAATATTAGGAAAAATGCCCCGCCCCTTGGCAGCCATGTTTTTCAAGCAAACGCTACCATTTTCTAACTCATCCAAGATATCATTTGGACAAATCTTCTGACCAAGTTTCATAAAGATCAGAAAATAAATGTGGCCTCTAGAGTGTTAACAAGGTTTAACTATAGCCATATAAGGAAAATGTCCCGCCCCCTGGCGGCCGTGTTTTTCAACAAACCGGCATCATTTTCGAACTCACCCAAGATATTATTGGGATGAATCTTCTGACCAAGTTTCATGAAGATAGGACAATAAATGTGGTCTCTAGAGTGTTTACAAGATTTTATTATAGCCATATAAGAAAAATTGCCCCGCCCTTTGGCAGCCATGTTTTTCAAGCAAAGATTACCATTTTTGAACTAATCCAACATATCATTGGGACGAATCTTCTGAGCAAGTTTCATGAAGATCGGAAAATAAATGTGGCCTCTAGAGTGTTAACAAAGCTTTACTATAGCCATATAAGGAAAAATGCCCCTCCCCCTGGCAGCCACGTTTTTCAATCAACCGGCATCATTTTCCAATTCGTCCAAGATATTATTGGGATGAATCTTCTGACCAAGTTTCATGAAGATCAGACAATAAATGTGGCCTCTAGAGTGTTAAAAAGATTTTACTATAGCCATATAAGGAAAAATGCCCCGCCCCTTGGCAGCCATATTTTGAGCAAAGGCTACCATTGTTGAACTAATCCAAGATATCATTGGGACCAAACTTCTGAGCAAGTTTCATGAAGATCGGAAAATAAATGTGGCCTCTAGAGTGTTAACAAGGTCTAACTATAGCCAAATAAGGAAAAATGCCCCATCCCCTGGCGGCCATGTTTTTCAACCAACCGGCATCATTTTTGAATTCGTCCAAGACATTATTGGGATGATTCTTCTGATTATGTTTCATGAAGATCGGACAATGAATGTGGCCTCTAGAGTGTTAACAAGGTTTTACTATAACCATATAAGGAAAATGCCCCGTCCCTTGGAAGCCATGTTTTTAAGCAAACGTAACCATTTTCCATCTCATCATATCATATCATTGAGACCATTCGTCCAAAACATTATTGGGATGAATCTTCTGACCAAATTTCATGAAGATTGGATAATAAATGTGGCCTCTAGAGTGTTAACAAGGCAAATGTTGACGCCGCACGACGGACAAAAGGCGATCACAAAAGCTCACCATGAGCTCGATGTGCTCTGGTGAGCTAAAAAGGATAGGGCTGTTTTCCATATATTGCTATATAGTAAAACCTTGTAAATACTCTAGAAGTCCCATTTATTGTCCAATCTTTCATTAAACTTATTCAGAACATTAATTGTCCTAATGATACCTTGGCTGGGTTAAAATCAAAGTACTGGCAGTACTGGTGTGACGATGCTTTTGAAGAGGATGGATATAAAACATCAGTTTAAGTTTATCTATATCACCACAATTGTGTATGTTGATACGAACATTTGGGTACGATAAAAAATTTGGGTACGAAAATTTTGGGTACGAGAAAAAATTTGGTACGAAAAAATTTGCGTACGAAACATTTTTGGTACGAAAAAAAAGTTTAGGGGTACGGGGAAGTAGTACCCGTGGGTAACTTGACCCATTGAGCGAAACTGGGAGGCGGGTCACATTCTTGTTCACTAAGTATGGCAATACATTTATGATGATTCTCGAAAGTAGGTATGAGCACATAGCCGGACCATGTGAGCTCAATCGTATGAGCACTTGACTATCTGAGTTCGCCCACGAACATATGGATAAGTTAACTAATAGCGAAATGACCTTATACATGTATATGCTGAAATCTAACAATCGAACGAAATATCAAACATGGTATGTACACTTAGGTGGTTGTGTAATTTCTGTTAGAATATCGTATTCAATATGTAAATTTTGAATGATTGTGCCCGCACTTGAGTTTGTTGCCTTGTTTGAGTCTATACGCGCCTAGGCTGCACCCAGTGTGTGTATTTGTGTTTTTCCAAGGTAATAAGTTACCTCCGCGCTGAGTCTGCATAATGTTGGGACCCGGAGTGTGTCCAGCACTCCTACCTAATAAGATTAGATTGACGACAGTTGGGACGAATTTTGAATGATAGCTGCAATTTCCAGCTATTTGTTTTGTACTGAAATACTTTTTAATTTTTTATATGGTCAAATGCTGCGGGGGGATGAGATTTTCCGGAAAAAACAACTGTCAGGAATGATGACCACAAAACATACAAAATCGAACCGGTGTCGTAAAGGTGAAAAAGCGAACGTCCTTACCACTGCTCTAGCGGGACGGACAATTACTCAAAGCTTTTTTTTTTTTTTAATCAGAGTTTATTTACAGGTCCTACCGGCCTCTTCACGAGGTCTTTGAGGTCCGACCTGAGAGGCACAAAGCGTGTGTGTGTATTTGAGATTTATTTACAGGTCGTCCAGCGTCTTCTCGACTACAGATGTATCGGCCTGAGGCACAAAGCATTTTTGTTTTATCTATATATATCATAGCAGTGCAGCGTTTACAATTTGCAGGTTCGAAATCGTTCGCATTCTTTAGTTTTGTGATCACGTAAAAAGTTAATTTTACTTGTTTTTATTCGCAATTTATTTACTAAATCGAGAACAAATATCAAACAAAATAGAGAAAATATATAGTTGTTTCATTGGTCCATAAAAATAAAATGGATGTAAAATTACTAATTTGAAATTAACGTTCTGATACTTATTGAATCTGTTTCCCCAGGATATGCTGTTCTATTAATATTTACCTTTATCAACATCAGGGCCGTACCCAGGATTTCTTGACTGGGGGGGCCCAACCGGGAAGGGTTTGGGAGGGTTCCCCCCTCCCTATATACATACTTTTTAAATTTGGCACTTTGCAAGGTGAACTTTAATGCTTATAAAAACGATGTTTTGTGATATGAATGAATGGAATATAACAAGTAAATCAGCACATTTCGGAAGTCTTAAGCTTTAAACATTGGTGTGAATTCACAACAATATTAAAAGCTTTTGATTTCCGAAACTTACAGGTTTAAACTGACGATCATCCACATCAACTCTCGTATTGCTTCCATCATTTTTCTTGTCACAAATCAATAAAGTCACGGGTTTTTTCTCTGATTTTTTGGGAAAGACCTTGCCTTTTTTAAGAAAAAAAAATGCGCAAAACGCCTAATTTTGGGGGGGAAATAATGAAAGTCTTAAATAATCAATTTAACATACTTTACTGTTTTCAAACAAATTCAATGCAACATATAATTTAATTATACAATATTTTTCTACACTGGATCAGGTTAACTTATATAATAAGATCGATTTGTTGTTTCAATTTTCCTTTTTTTTACCAATGAGCCATTAATAGGTTGACATTACTCAATTCTCGGTACTCAATTATCAATGCGGGGAATCACTTGGTCAGATTTGATAAAAAAAAATGGCAGCCGATGCCTCGATTCGATGGAGAAATTGAGTCTTCAAACAGGTACATCTACCTTATTACTTACTTGTTTTTAATCGGATAACGCCTATCATAAAGCCAGCCGGAACCGTTTTCCGCTGGTTGGTCTGAGTGTGGAAATAACTCATGGAATATTTCGCGATTTCCTGACGGAAAACGTTTGAAGCCTCAATTCCTCCATCGAATCGAGGCATCGGCGGCCATTTTTTTTTATCAAATCTGACCACGTGATTCCCCGCATTGAATTATTTTAAATACTGAATTCTGCTAAATTCTTATCTGTTGCTCGGCAAATTTATGAATCTGTTTTTCTTTTCAACAGACATGTTAACTATCTCATCGTAGTCTTTTTCAGTGATTTCCTTGCAAAAATGATAAATACTAAGTTTTAATACCTTTGTCAGTGTTTTTGTTCCGGTTCAAATTCAGGGCCCTATTTCAATGTAAATATATATTGGGACCTAAAAATTCCCAAATAAAAGGTTTAAAAAAACAAGTTATTTTTATGGGGGAAAAATACGTCTAGGGGAGAAGGCCTTCTCAAAGAAGGAAAAAAACTGCGTCAGCAATTATCAGACCATATTCTACAACCTCCTGTAGCAGTTGCTTCCATTTGCTGCACAAACCAAAATACATGTTACATCAACCATCGATAGATGAAGCATTCATGATCACAATGGGGGACTGATCGGGGATGTGTGTACAAGGCGATAAGAAAACATTGCCTAGGGGCTTATCTCGATTGACGAGCGCTAATCCCCTTGTTTATCAGGGACAATAAAACATAGCTGCTCTTTTGTTTTGAGGGAAAGTGTACTGTGGGCCCTTGCACGAGAGAAAAAATTGCAGTGGGCCGATCATTTAAAACGAGAGCGCCGATGGCGTTAAAAGCATAGGTGCAAGATACAGGGAAGAATGGCGTCACGTGGTATAATGTAGTTCGATATCGCCATCCGCGAATTTCTCAAATCAATAATTTCAAACAATTACCGACTATTTAAATAGATAATCTTTCCATTTACATCAGTTTCTGAAACGCTTATGAAAAATAATTACCCAAGCCTTTCAAAATTTAAGCACGGACAGATCTGTATCTTTTCACAAATGAAAATAGACGCTACCCTATTCGTCTGCGTCAAGAATTTGTCGTAAAACTTGTGGTAAGCGTTAGATGCAGACGTGCACAACAGATTGAGTTCTGAATACAGATTTCTGAATGCAGATTTTTATAGAAACTCCTCAAAGCAGTTACTTCCCTTGCTTCGCCCGGTCAGTAACTTCTAGTATAAGGGAGGCCACTGCGTAGGAGATTGAGATTTATAGTGCAGATAGAATTGTTTTACGAACGAAATTTGTTTTAGGTTATAAGAAGATTTTTTGACATAAAACGGTCTTAGAAAAATTTACTAAAAACGGTGTCAGCAATATTCTTGGAAGAAAACGTTAGAAAAACGTTTCCAAATTTTTTTTGTAAGAATCACCATATACTAAATTAAATAGATATTTCGTCTGATTTTTGATCAGGTAAGGCTTCATAATGGGTAACCATTCGATGTGGATTTTTGAAATGTGGTATATACCATAAGCATAGGTGCGTAAACGCACCTATGCTAAAAATCATAGTTCGACAGCCAGCTGGGGGGGCCCGGGCCCCTGGCCTGGGTACGGGCCTGAACATGAACGACAACTCTGCTAGGAGAATGTTATCAATGAAAATCAACGAGCAATCTCCTACGCAGTGGCGAATGCCAAGGAAGTAACTGAAAAATCGAGTTATCTCAATGAATCGGACTGGCTCGGTCTTTGACATAGAACGCCATTAAGAAGATTTTTTTTACTGGTTATCAAACCTTGGACGCTGCTGTTCCAGCATCGTCAAAAAGGATCCTGTATGTTGAGAAACATGGCCATCAGGAGAGGGGCATTTTTCCTTATATGGCAATGGTTAAACTGTGTTAACACTCTATTAGCACATTTTTAGTCCAATGTTCATGAAACTTTGTCAAAACATTTGTTCTAATGATATCTAGGCTGAGTGCAAAAAGGGTTATGGCTTATTGAAAAACACGATTGCCAGGGGAGGGGCAATTTGCCTTATAAGGCTATGTAAAACTTGTTAACACTAGAAGTTACAATTTTTATGCAATTCTGAATTAAAGTTAGTTAGAACATTTGTTTCAATGTCTTCTCTGTTGAGTTCAAGATGGTGCTGTTTTGTCGATAATGTCTGCTGGGGAGGCAGGGCAGTTTTCCTTATATGGCTAGAGTGAACAAGAAATGTGTTTGTCAGAAACACTATGTCTCCTTCTGCGCCGCTTTGATTTAGTTTTTTTTACCTTTGACCTTGAAGGATGACCTTGACTTTTTACCACTAAAAATGTGCAGCTCCATGACATACACATGCATGCCAAATAAAATTATGAAGTTGCTTTCTTCAATATAGCAAAAGTTATTGCAAAATGTTAAAGTTGGCACAAACCAACATACAGACCAACAGACAAGGTAATAACAATATGTCCCCCACAATATATAGTGGTGGGGGACATAAAAAAATGTCCCTATTGTAGCAGCATTTGTGGCCTTCAGAATTTTTGCAAGGTCTTTCTATTATTTCATTTTTTGACCTAGCTTTTCGACGCACATGACCCATATTCCAAACTCTCCTCAAAAAATTTAAGGATAAACATCCTGACCTGTTTGATCTGGCTTGGGTAATAAATGTAGCCTCTAGAGTGGAAACGTTTTTCTAAGATTTGGCCTCGTGACCTGGACACGCCATGGCACGTTAATTTTGCCAAGGATCATGGATGCACAACAATAAGGGTCTAAACAGTGACTTATATATAATATCTTAGCTATCATTTACTTAGTTTACCATTTTCAACAGGCTTTTCCATGGCAGTTTTTATGCTGCCACATAGCTTTGCCTTAACATTAAAATAATTGTGGTCCTATATTTTCTAAAATCGTATATATCCTAGCAATGTCCAATAGGATAAGAAATACAAAGGAGAATTCGAAACGGCAGCTGAAGATTGATGAAGGTGTCGCAAACTAAATCTACAAGGACAGCTTGGGTTTCCTTACCTTCGGGAAGCACCTGATCAAGGACAGGGACCCAGTACTCCACAAGCCACTGAAAACTGTTATAATTTACTAGTGAATCAATTCCACTTTTGACACACATCATAATTACGACAACTTTATATCTAATGTTCCATTTATGCTAGTTAAAAGCATCATGATAAAACGGTTATTTTCCAACAAACTTTGTACTTGTCCATTGGTGTCCAGGTGCATCACTAACTTAACCACAATCGTAATTCTACTTATGTGTCATGTTTCATGTGTCTTATGTGTTCAGCATTATCCTATGGTGGTTATACTAGCATAAGCTAGAGATTATCATGAACATGTATACAAACAACTATTTTTTAGAAATTCTTGTTACAACAAGAGATGTGTTTGTCCGAAACACAATGCCCCCTAATGCGCCGCTTTTTTGTTGTTGACCTTTGACCATGAAGAATGACCTTGACCTTTCCTTTCACCACTCAAAATGCGCAGCTCCATGAGATACACATGCATGCCAAATATCAAGTTGCTATGTTCAATATTTCAAAAGTTATTGCAAAACTTTACTGTAAGGTGAAAGTTTTGGGACTGAATTACAGACAGAAAGAAAGACAGGCCAAAAACAATATACCCCCGATCATTCAATCAGGGTGCATAAAAATACGTCGCAAAGTATGTATGTATTTTGTTGTTGACCAACATTTCTTGGGGCCTTTTCCTTGACAATACCATCTATTGGCTTGTCAACAAGGTGAAAAAGAGCATGGTCAAATGCACTTCAATTAAGGTTTGAAACTTTTGCTAGGCGCTTCATGCTCAAGACTGGCAGAATGCCACAAACGAGATGGTCAACAGCAAGTGGCGAGTGTGCAGAGCAGCTAGTGGCCACAATGAGGGCCATCAGGAAATACTTGCGCTTGCGGCATTCAAATATCCTTAAAAGAGTTTCCAGTTTGAGGCTTCTTTGCTGCTGACTGGACGTTAGGAACACGACATATAAGAGAAGCAAACTCATTGAAATCAAGCCCTTATGTTCACAAAATGTTAGAAGTTGGCAGTGTCGCGAATCATAGCTAGTTTAAGTGTCAGCTAGGCGCGTGATGATTGATATGAGATTAACGAGGCATATTGACATTTTTGACGAATTGTTTATATGGGACTAATTCAATCCAAAGAGAATGAAAGTACTTTTAAATGTTTGATGCTATTTTGAGAAATAAATATCGCTATTACTATGCTCGATTGTATATGAAATAGCACGTACTGTATACAAAAAAACGTCAATAGTTGCCTTAATCACAATTAATCTGCATGGATATGTGTGTAGTTTGGTTTTAATATTTGAATATAATTTAAGTGGTTTCATTATGTCACTTTTAGTTTTAAGGTGAACGTACATATGAAATGTTCTCTTTTCCATGAAAATGTAACTTCTTTAGTTCACTTAAAACAGTTGTTTACCACCAGTCCTGCAACATACACTTTTCATACAACTGAAAAGGATTACCTTGTTGTCAACCATATTACAACAACAAGGTAGACGCACAGACGGACGGGACCAATTACTCTATCCCCTCCGAAAAAAAATCGGCGGGGATAATAAACTACTTAAGTCAATTATTAATAAACGTTCACAAACATATTACAAAATCCGTGTTATTTTAGAAAAATGGTTGTCATTCAATACTATTTGTTATATGCTAAACAAACAAGAAACATGCATTAAAATAACAAATCAAGCAATATTTGTTTTCAATTTTTATAAGATTTCATTTTTTGGAATGAAATATGTTTAATTTCTCACAAACAATTTAACATGAATTAAAATGCATAGACAATACAGTTCTATACATAGGTCTGCCATGCACAATCAGATTCAAAGTTCAAAAAGAAGGTTTGTAAAACAAACAGATACAGATATGTATAAGAGAAAAGATTATTGTTAATAACATTTTGGGGCGCAACAAAAAAGATCACAAACTATTTGAAATACACGTGGTAAAACTATGCATGCAACAGAACAATAAAGTTTAAACATACCAGCATATGGAATCATAACCTAAATAAATTAATTCAATTGATATTTCATTAATCAATAATAAAATGGGGAATTGAATGTTTTGAATAAAACATGTAATTAAAAACATGCCTACGATTAAAATTATATTTAATATCTGATAAAAAAATGAGACATACTCCACATGAATAGAAAAGTCATGTACACGCAATAATCTCTTGGACATAATTTAATGGGGTCAATCTATAAAATAGATATTAAGTAACCCATATACTATATGCAGACAGCATGGACATACCGCATGAGTAAACACATTTTTCTGGAAAATGAGTAAACCCATTTCTAAAGCATTCGTCAACAACATGCTTAAACAAGAGCACCTCCTTGCAGGTGCAGACCGCTTATCTATTTTTCTTTTTAAAGGTGTAGGGACCTATCTCAATTTCAATCACAGGAGGGAGGGGTAGAGTGGAGAGGGGTGTGGTCATTTATTACATTATCTCCAAAAATGAAAAAAAAAAAATTGAACGGGGGGGGGGGGGATTCTTGGGTGAGATGGTTGGACAGTATTTCAAAAATAAAATAATAAAAATAAATATTTGTGTTTTTTAACCATGTTTGAAAAAAACAAGAGATGTGTTTGTCAGAAACACAATGCCCCCCATTGCGCCGCTTAAAAAAAAATAAATGCTTTTTTTACCTTTGACCTTGAAGTATAATGACCTTGACCTTGAACTTCCACCACTCAAAAAGTGCAGCTTTATGAAAACGCTGCTTTGAAATAATTTTGTTTGACCTTTGACCTTGAAGGATGACCTTAACCTTGAAGGATGACCCTGATCTTGAACATCCTCCACTCAAAATGTGCAGCTTTATGATCACGCCGCTTTGAAATAAAAAAAAATGACCTTTGACCTTGAAGGATGACCTTGAAAGATGACCTTGACCTTGAACTTCCACCACAAAAAATGTGCAGCTTCATGAGAACGCCGCTTTAATTCATTATATTTTTTTTTTACCTTGAAGGATGACCTTGACTGTCACCTTCCACCACTCAAAATGTGCAGCTTCATGATAACACTTCTTTGAATTTTTTATTATTCTTTTTGACCTTTGACCTTGAAGGATGACCTTGACCTTGAAGGATGACCTTGACCTTGAACTTCCACCACTCAAAATGTGCAGCTTCATGATAACGCCGCTTTGATTAATTTTTTATTTATTTTTTTACCTTCAAGGATGACCTTGACTGTGAACTTCCACCATTCAAAATGTGCAGCTTCATGATAACGCTGCTTTGAATTTTTGTATTATTCTTTTTGACCCCCATTGCGCCGCTTTAAAAAAATAAATAAATTTTTTTAACCTTTGACCTTGAAGTATGACCTTGACCTTGAACTTCCACCACTCAAAAAGTGCAGCTTTATGAGAACACTGCTTTGAAATAAAAAAAATGACCTTTGACCTTGAAGGATGACCTTCACCTTGAAGGATGACCTTGACCTTGAACTTCCACCACTCAAAATGTGCAGCTTTATGATAACGCCGCTTTGAAATATTTTTATTTTTTACCTTTGACCTTGAAGGATGACCTTGACCTTAAAGAATGACCTTGACCTTGAACTTCCACCACTCAAAATGTGCAGCTTCATGAGAACATTGCTTTGAAATTATTTTATTTTTTACCTTTGACCTTGAAGGATGACCTTGACCTTGAAGGATGACCTTGACCTTGAACTTCCACCACTCAAAATGTGCAGCTTCATGAGAACGCCGCTTTGAATTAAAAAAAAATTACTTTGAAGGATGACCTTGTCCTTGAACTTCTACCACTCAAAACGTACAGCTTTATGAAATACACATGTATGCCAAATATCAAGTTGCTATCTTCAATTTTAAAAAAGTTATGGCCAATGTTAAAGTTTTCAGACGTACATACGCCATATATTTGACATTTGACCTTGAAGGATGACCTTGACCTTCACCTTTCAACACTCAAAATGTTCAGCTCCATGAGATACACATGCATGCCAAATATCAAGTTGCTATCTTCAATATTGAAAAAGTTATGGCAAATGTTAAAGTTTTCGGACAAACAGACACCATATATTTGACCTTGAAGGTTGACCTTGACCTTACACCACTCAAAATGTGCAGCTGCAAAATATACACATGCATGCCAAATATCATGTTGCTATCTTCAAAAGTAATGGCCAATGTAAAAGTTTTTTCAGACGGACGGACAGACTGACTGACAGTTCAACTGCTATATGCCACCCTACCGGGGGCATACAAATTATTTTTTTGGGGGTGGGGTGGGGGGAATAGTGTGAGGGTGTGGTGGTCATTTATAAGCTGATCTTTAATTAAAAAAATAAATAATGGGAAGGATCGAGGGGGGGGGGGAATGGTTTTGGTGGAGTCTATTGTGGTATGTCAGGTAAGAGTTGTTTTTTCAAAGTATCAATCAAATCTAATCATAAATAAAGAAGTTATGGCAACTTGTGAGTCAAGGTCATTCAAAGGTCAAGATAAAATTCAACTTGCCAGGTACAGTACCCTCATGATAGCATGAAAGTATTTGAAGTTTAAAACGCCAAGGTGATGACAATAGCTCATAATTTCTTTTCAAAAAATAGATGAGCTAAAAATATCTAAGCTCTTATTAACGAAATAATTAATAATAATTAATGTTCTATACCAATAGCCAATGCACTCATGGATTATGATGATATAAAAAATAAATCTGGTCTACACTACACAAACAACTTAACTAGGTTCAAAAGCCTTATAAATTCATATGCAAAGCAATCTACATGAAATACGGCAATTGCTTTATTTGTTGTGTTTCATACAATCAACACAGTCAAAGACACTTCTTATATCATATGAGCAATTTGTGCAAGAATGATCCAAACACCTTGAAAGAATGATCAATATATGTCAGAAAGATTGATCATGAACAGTCTACACTATTATAATGAACAGTATGAAAACAAACAAACCTAGAATAATGACCATAAGCAGCATACAAGAATAATCATTATCAGTCTGCAAATATGATCATGAACAGCCAGTCAGAATGATCCAGAAATATTTTGAGTATGTCCATTAAGAAAACAACCGTTAAATGTTTGGTAGTTTGACAAGAAGGAAAAGGAACCATAAAATTGACACAGATTGTTGTATTTAAACAAACTGTTCTGTTAAGTTAGCAAAAGATTTTGAAAAGACTTTCTAAATTCCATGCTAATGAAGGTCACAAGACGATTGCCTCAGTGGTAAAACTGCTGAATAACTTACTTTGTATGCCACTTGGTGTTTTTACTATTGATAGCAAACAAAACATGTTAAATAATAAAAATGCAAACAAATCTAACCAGATTTTTGTTATAAATAACAGGACGGTCAGTTCTAAAATAATGCAACACAATATGGAATAAAAATGTTAAAATAATTGTGACAAATAAAGATGTGTTGATGAAACCATGGGAATTTACAAAATAAATAATTACAACTATTTACAATTACAGACCTACACATACAAAACGCAGATGTTTTCAACAGCACAATGTAATGATTGAATGTTGGGCTGCATTAGCAGTGTGAACTGAATGACGAAACAATGACTCAATTGGAACAAATTCAATAAAAAAAGAAGTTTCAAGCAAGTCACATGTATTGTTATGACAGATTTCATCCATTATTGATATAGTTGAGCAACTTTTGGTTTTAATAATCTTATATGACCGGTTGAAGATCCAACAAAGAAAGTTACAGCAGATACAGCATGAATAAGAAGCCTGGTATGGAGAACTTTTGCCAAATTAGACCACCATTTATACTTTTTCGACGTATCATTCTTTAAAAACATTTTATGAGTATGACAAAATTTGTTTAAGCAAGCATCTTTATTCAATTTCAAATAAGTTTGGCCACTCTTATGATACAAACACTAGTAGGGAATGCTATTTCTTGTGTTGAAAGTTGAATACAACATGTAGTAGTGGCAGATATCAAAAAGGTGTATACCGGAAATAGAATTTTACACACAAACCTACTTATATTTAATATCACATATTAATCTTTGCCTAAATATTTAAGACTCAACAATATTTCGTGATTATTTTATCACAGTCTTTTTATGCTCCACAAAAGGCCAGTCATCTAATTTAACCTTATTTCTGTGGAAACTAATGACATTACTATGGGAAACTTTTATATATATATA
Organism: Dreissena polymorpha; assembly: GCF_020536995.1. Lineage (NCBI taxonomy): Eukaryota > Metazoa > Mollusca > Bivalvia > Myida > Dreissenidae > Dreissena > Dreissena polymorpha. Next base: position 36,199,591 of record NC_068370.1, read on the forward strand.
CATATGCCGGCCAGTTACAGGGTCTCTGATTAAGAAATAGAATATCGGGTTTCCACTTAAAATACATGTATCTCCATACCCTTTTTACATGTCATTTATTTAACGTTTTATACAAGGAAATACATAGCGAAATTAATTGCAAGATATATAAAATTTCAATTTAAGACGTGATCTTGATTTTCGATGTAAAACCTTGTTGTGAAATTTGATTGCATTACCTCCCCTACTCCCACATAGTAGCTAAGGTGCCCAGAACGCACGTTTTTTATATTGACCGCATAATTGTATAGTCTGAAAACTACTTAGACCGTGTAACTGGCATTATGTGTAAGTATATATTGGAAGTAAAAATATCACACTATTGTTTATTTACATGGGTGTAAAAGAGAACAACAATAAACTTGTCAACATGGAACAAATAGCCATAAATAACCTCTATTTGAAATTATACAGATAACAAATTGCTAAAACATATATGTACAAGATATACAAGTAACATGAAACAAAGATTATACAACCGTCTTGAATAGCCATGAAAGGATTTGATCAGATTTGTTCGCATTATTACTAAATGAATTCAATCATAATCAAACCCTCACAAGATTATGGATAACATACCTATTGAATACTGATTTAGATTCCTGATGCATGCAAGTGGTCTACTTTAATAGTGTGTGTTTACAATACAGAGTTTGACTGATGTATTCCCTTCACTTCATTACACAACAAAGAGCCTCATAATAACTGGGGAATTTATCCTCAATATTTCTGCAAAGCAAATAGCTTTACATGAGGCTTCAATTGTTTTTAAATGAAACAATTCTTAAAACATTCAATGCAAGTAAGAACGATGTGTCTTGTATGTGGTGAGATTAAATCTCTTCAGACAAACCCAGATGTCAATGATTAAAAACCCTCTGTTAGCCCATAAAATACAACCATGTCAAGGAAATGATTTTATCCACTGAACACTAAACACAAATCATTGCTTTTGCTGATTGTTATCATTAACAATGACCCTGACTTTTCCAAGGTTTGTATGACTTCTGTCACCATAGTAACAAACCACTCAACTCCTACACAGCTTGCCCCATCACTAAAGCATCACTTCTTAATGGCTGCAAGACCACTGGAGGTGATTGTGCCAACATTCTGAGTATAGCTGCCAAACATGGCTTTTGGGGCCCCCGAGGATGGGTTGTTGATTGCATTGCTATACTGACGCCGTCCAAACACGGGTTTTGGTCGAGGGTTTGAGGCTGATGTTGGTCTCTGACTTGGATTCTGACGGGAGAGAAACATGAAACACATGAAACAAAACTTGAATGTGAAATAAATTACATCCCAATCATCATATTCTGTAGATTCTGTAAATAGAATCTGACACTGTTAATATCTACTCAATATTTCTATATTAGATTTCTTTATGCTCAAATATTTAATATTTTTTTCATTATTGTTAGAAAGAGACATATGGTTACAACATAAACAAGAGCTGTCAGAGGACAGCGCGCTCGACTATTCAAGTGCTTGACAGTATAACGTAAGCCATCATGGGGAAATTGTTCAAATTATTCAATAAGGTCAAGGTAATAGTTCAGGTATATTTTCCACAATCTATTGAACATTGTAAAGACATAAAACAAACTAATAAGATTTTATTTCAAGTTTGATAGTTATAACTTGTGTGGGAAGTTTGGACAGTCCTCCGAAAATAAAGTAAATGCATATTTGTTTGTTATTTTTAACCATGTTTCAAAGAAACAAATATTCTTTTTAGGTTGGGTAGGGGGGGTTGAGAGGGAGGTATAATGTGGGGTGTGGTCATTTATTAGAAAATCTTTCAAAAATAAAAAAGGAAAAAAAATAATTTGGGGGGTGGGGGGGCTGGGATTCTGGGTTGGGGCGTGGGGTATTGTTTGGGTGGAATCCATTGTGGTATTCAGGTAAGTGTTGTTTTGTCAAAGTATTAATAAAATCTGATCATAAATAAAGAAGTTATGGCAATTTAACTAAAATTTATTCTTTTGACCTTGAGAGTCAAGGTCATTCAAAGGTCAAGGTCAAATTGAACTTGCCAGATATAGTACCCTCATGAAAGTTTGAAAGCAATAGCTTTGATACTTTAGAAGTCAAGTGGATCTAAACACAAAATTTAACAAAATATTCAGTTACTAAGACATACAAAATGCTTGATACAGTTGTCTGCTCTTGTTTATAGATTGGGGTCATGTTGGTAAAGAAGTTTTGCAAAATATGAAAGCAATATGTCAAGGGACCTTGACAATATTGGAGGTGGCACGCAAACTTTAACATAGATTTATCTAAAATATGCATATTCTAAATGGAAAAAAGGGCCATAATTCTTACAAAATGCTTGATACAGTTGTCTGCTCTTGTTTATGGATTGGGGTCATGTTTGTAAAGAAGTTTGCAAAATATGAAAGCAATATGTAAAGGGACATTGAAAATATTTGAGGTGGTACGCATACTTTAACATAGATTTATCAATATTATGCATATTTTAAGTGAAAAAAGGGCCATAATTCTTACAAAATGCTTGATACAGTTGTCTGCTCTTGTTTATAGGTTGGGGTCATGTTGGTAAAGAAGTATGCAAAATATTAAAGCAATATGTCAAGGGACATAGGAAATATTTGGGGTGGTACGCAATCTTTAACATTTGCACGATCATGCCGACGCCGGGTTGAGTAGAATAGCTCCACTATATATATTTCATATATAATAGTCGAGCTAAAAATGACCAACTTTAATACAAAAATAACTACTTGGGTGTAACAAAAGACATTATTTCACAGTTGTAGGAAGACAATGGCAAACCACTCCTTAAGATTGCTGGTACCAGTATATGATTGCGAAAAACTGGGCTTTATGCATATGCGTAAAGCATCATCCCAGATTAGCTTGTACAGTCAGCACAGCTAAACATGGACGATACCTTCTATTTATAATAACAATTTTCTCTAAAAAAGAAAATTGAGTCTAGGCAAAAAGTATCGTCCTTTATTAGCCTGTGCAGACTGCACACACTAAACCTTAGACTTAATTTTATTAATATGCATTAAGCCTGGTGTCTAGACACCACCTCATATATATTAACTTATCAAAACTAATGACACTAAATTTAATAAAACTTGCTAAACATGCATTAGTTTAAAGATTAATAAAGGAACATATTTAAAAAAAAACTGATGATTTAGCATCAGTCACACTGAAAAAACAAACCAAACCCTTGGTTATACTGCAAGAGAGAATGAGGCTGATGAGGTATAATTACAATACACAACTTTGTACACAAGTGTGAGGTGAGGGGACATGTTCTGAGCAGACAAATCAGTGGACTTTCTAGTGTATTGTTAAACGTTAAGGGATACAAATACCTTCCTTTCACTCAAAAAAACTAAGTTTCATTACAACCTTTTTGAATGCTTATCTTGCAGAATAAAACATTTAAAAGCAAAGATATTTTCAATTGGTGCTTTTCTATAAGTGCACTGAAATACAGAACACTTAATATAATTACGAAACTTTAATAAATAGAACTTAAAGGGGCCTTTTCACAGATTTTGGCATTTTTTAACTTATTCATTAAATGCTTTATATCGATAAATGTAAACATTGGATCGTAAAAGCTCCAGTAAAAAATCAAGAATAAAATTAAAAAAAGGAAAAGAACATTGCCCGGACCAGGTTTCGAACCAGTGACCCCTGGAGTCCTGCCAGAGTCCTGAAGTAAAAACGCTTTAGCCTACTGAGCTATTCCGCCGAGTACACATGCTGAACGTATTTTATACCTTATATAAGCAATCTTCGTAGTTTCACAAAATTTAACGACAAAAACAGAACTCTCCAAATTATTCAATCGTTTCGCGTTGCAACGCTTTATAATTTTTAGGTTTTAAAATCGTCAAAAGATGCATATAATGGCTCTATTAGACCATGGTAAATGTTCAGTATTACTGTTTCCTCACAAATATCATAACTAAAACGAAAATTTGCGAATCTGAAACAACTTTTTTCAATTTTGTCAATTTACCAAAGCGTGAAAAGATCCCTTTAATATAAACAATACAATAAGAATGCCTTTTAAAAGCGTCAAGAAAGCACTACATTAATGCAATTCTGAATCTGAATATGCTTGGAAACAAATAATCCAGTGAAAGGGTAAAATAGACAGCCGGAATTCCATCTACAGCAAAGTACTCTAAAGTGATATGGCATTTACATAACAAAATTGGATTAGCATTTTTAGTCTATTTGCAATGCGAATAGGCTTTTGTAATACCGCATTTCAAAATCACAAGGCAAACTGTTGCCCTTTTCCAAGCCTTCCCTGATTTTGGGTGGACAAAATAGATATTAAATATAGTATTTCAAAATTCTTACAATTTTTCAGTTAGAAACTTTAAACATTTTCTTCCAAGAACATTGCTTACACCATTTTTAGTGAATTTTTCTATGACCGTTTTATGTGAAAAAACGTTCTAAGAAACTAAAACAAATTTCGTTGGTAAAACAATTTGTTATTGGCAAAAGCAAGTTATTTTTAGAAAATAACCATCTTCAAGGCAAACTAAAAACAATTAAGTCCCTTGAAAACAAAGGGAGACAATTATATTATTGCTTCAGGCGAGGTAGGGGACTTTTATTGCTTGGCAATAGTCTTGTTCTTCATAAAAAACAAGAGATGTGTTTGTCAGAAACACAATGCCCCCTATTGCGCCGCTTTGAAGCCATAAATTTGACCTTTGACCTTGAAGGATGACCTTGACCTTGACCTTTCACCACTCAAAATGTGCAGCTTCATGAGATACACATGCATGCCAAATATCAAGTTGCTATCTGAAATATTGCAAAAGCTATGAAGAAGGTTAAAGTTTTGGTTAAAGTTTTTTAATCTGTTTTTTTGACCTTTGACCTTGAAGGATGACCTTGACCTTTCACCACTCAAAATGTGCAGCTCCATGAGATACACATGCATGCCAAATATCAAGTTGCTATCTTGAATATTGCAAAAGTTATGACCATGGTTAAAGTTTTGGTTAAAGTTTTGGGACACACACATACAATGACAGACAGGCCAAAAACAATATACCCCCGATCTTTCGATCCGGGGGCATAAAAAAATCTTTTTGATAGCCATTTACATTTTCATTCAGAAAACTAATCCTTTAACATTTACTTCAGCAGAAACTTCCCTGTATCTTTCAAATAGACTTTCAACGCCATCGGCGCTTTTGTTTTGTTAATCCCGTCTTAACAAAGTTTATGGATTGTCCTGAATGTTCTGACAAATACAGACCTTGGAGCTGGGGGGTGGGGGGGGCATACATTTCTGTTGGGCTACTCAAATTCCCAAGAGCACACCTGTAGGGCTACTGTGTAAATCTCTTTCATTGGTAGCCTGTAGCCTGGTATAATGAAACATATCAATTTGATCAATAACCCTGAATGATAATCTGATCAATTTCATCAAAAATTTCATTGATTGTCATCAGTAATCAATGGTAATATTGTTTTGGAATGCCAGTGGAGATGTATCAAGGCTATCCAAGCAAAGGCACACAATGTTGATATTCTACTAACATACAACAAGACAAATGGTTAGGTTATATCATGTGATTTGACATCAATCCACCCCTTTAATGACTTGGCTTTGAATGCTGTTACATCAAGTGTGCAAGAACCTTTTTTGATGTTGCAAAAAAATGAGGGCACTGAATGCAATCAATTCATAATTCGAAATGTGAGTGAATAATAGAGTTGTTAAAAACTGAGTGATTGCCACTGTTATTTTAAATCAGCATTTAGAACTAATGTTATGTCAGGACTACAATATTGGAGATATTATTAATTGTTAAGGTCAGTTTGTATTGTCACAAATTATTTTAAGTAATCACATTTGCACATGTGTCAATAACCCAGCTTTTTATGTGATTAAGGATAAATAATTTGTTTCTGAATTATGGATATTATTTTGATTTTGTAAATTTTGTGAACTTGATTGCAATTAGTGTCAATAGCAGCAATATATACATGGACAAGTGACTACTCAATACCACAGGTGGGTAGCGCGTGGCTATGATATTTATTAGTGAAAACATCATTTTGAATGATAAATAATCATATTATAACGAAAAATTAACTTTTCTGAAAAAAATATTTCACTATCAAATATATACCGGTATATAACAAGGTATGCAACTCAAAATCAACCCAAAACGGCGTGCATCGCTTAGAACAGCCATATCTTCATCAATTTTGCAGCGATTTTCACGATCTCGGTCTTATTCAACGCAGAAATGATTTTTTTTTCTGGAAATGTATATGTCATGCAATATTTTTACAAATGCTGGGTCAACTTTTAAGAAATAACACGATACACAACTCGCATGACCAAGTTGACAGTGATCATTCTGTCTTTAAGACTGAAATCTTCACGGAGTAAAGGGCAACTTCCCTACAAAGTTCATGTAGTTCGATACCATAATTCAATAAAACGTATGAAAAAACATTATTACCATTCTTGTCATTACATTCTGCATCAAGACTTACTGTCCAGCGCCGTTTGAAACCTTTGTTTACATACATTTCAACTAACTGACATTTTAAACATACGAGTGATTTCATTGGTCCAATGCGGAGGTGTGTCTTTACAACTGGAGATTTCATTCATAAAGAATGCAAGATCACTGTCAACTGGGTCATGCGTGTTGTGTATCGTGTTTTTTCTTAAAAGTTGACCCAGCATTTTTAAAAATATTGCAAGACATATACATTTCCAGAAAGGAAATTCATTTCTGCGTTGAATAAGACCGAGATCGTGAAAATCGCTGCACAATTGATGAAGATATGGCTGTTCAAAGCGATGCACCCTGTTTTGGGCTGATTTTGAGTTGCATACCTTGTTATATATATATTTGATAGTGAAATATTTTTTTTCAGAAAAGTTAGTTTTTCGTTATAATATGATTATTTATCATTCAAAATGATGTTTTCACTAATTAATATCATAGCCACACGCTATCCACCTGTGCTCAATACACACATATTTAGCTATTCATATTTAATGATGTTTTTATTTACATTGTTATTATTATAAATATTAAAAGTCATTTATATAACTCATAACCATATAAATATATCAACCTATAACATTATTTAATCTGATTACCAGACAAGTTATATCACTGTATGTATCTATATTGTGTATCTTTATAAATACATGGTTGCTTTTGTGGACTTGTTGAATACATATAAAAGTTTATTTTATACCTAATGATAAAATATGACATTTCTGCAGTGAAATAACAGCAGTGAAAAAAAACAAAATGTGCTTTTCACTGGTGAAAATAACACATTTTCAGAACTCCTTCTTCAATTTTTAGATTATCATACTTTTTATTTATACTTTCTATGATCACGAGTGAATTAAATTCGACATACCACCGATTGCAACAAATTTTCTTCTGTTTCACCATTAATTTACATTGTAAAAGAGTTTAACTGGAGAATTTAGGTGGTATAATGATGTCATTTCATCACACTAATGACGTCATTTTGTGTTTTGAAATAATTTGAGGCACGCCACGCGGGAAACTTCGAGAAAGAGTAACTTTTCAGGGAAAGGGAAACAGCTGTTAATTTTTTTCTTGAACAAGAGGGCCAAGATAGCCGTAGTTCGCTCACCTAAGAGGAGTTGGTTCATTCAACATTTACCAAATGTCAAACATGTCCAGACAAACATCCTGGTCAAGTTTCATCATTATTTCATCTGCGAGTCATGATCAATGTACCTATGAAGTTTCATGATCCTAGGCGTAAGCATTCTTGAGTTATCATCTGGAAACCATTTTTCTAAGTTGAGTCACCGTGACCTTGACAGCTATTAAGTGAAAAAAAAAATTTGGCACTGTGACCTTGACCTTTGACCTAGTGACCTGATAATCAATAGGGGTCATCTGTGAGTCATGATCAATATACATATGAAGTTTCATGATCCTAGGCATAAGCGTTCTTGAGTTATCATCCAGAAACCATTTTACTATTTCAGGTCAGAGTGACCTTGACCTTTGACCTAGTGACCTGAAAATCAATAGGGGTCATCTGCAAGTCATGATCATTGTACCTATGAACCTTAATGATCCTAGGCATAAGCGTTCTTGAGTTATCATCCAGAAACCATTTTACTATTTCAGGTAACCATGACCTTGACCTTTGACCTAGTGACCTGATAATCAATAGGGGTCATCTTCGAGTCATGATCAATGTACATATAAATTTCATAAGGCATAAGTGTTCTTGAGTTATCATCTGGAAACCATTTTACTATTTTGGGTCACCGTGACCTTGACCTTTGACCTAGTGACCTAAAAATCAATAGGGGTCATCTACAAGTCATGATCAATGTACCTATGAAGTTTCATGATCCTAGGCCTAAGCGTTCTTGAGTTTTCATCCGGAAACCATTTTACTATTTCCGATCATCGTGACCTTGACCTTCGACCTAGTGACCTGAAAATCAATAGGGGTCATCTACTAGTTATGATCAATGTACCTATGAAGTTTAATGATCCTAGGCCCAAGCGTTCTTGAGTTATCATCCGGAAACCATTTTAATATTTCGGGTCATCGTGACCTTGACCTTTGACCTAGTGACCTGAAAATCAATAGGGGTTATCTGCAAGTCATGATCAATGTATCTATGAAGTTTCATGATCCTAGGTATAAGCGATCTTGAGTTATGATCCAGAAACCATTTTACTGCTTTGGGTCACCGTGACCTTGACCTTTGACCTAGTGACCTGAAAAGCAATAGGGGTCATCTGCGAGTCATAATCAATGTATCTTTGAAGTTTCATGATCCTAGGCATAAGCGTTCTTGAGTCATCATCCAGAAACCATTTTACTATTTCAGGTCACCATGACCTTGACCTTTGACCTAGTGACTTGAAAATCAATAGGGGTCATTTTCGAGTCATGATCAATGTACTTATGAAGTTTCATGATCCTAGGTATAAGTGTTCTTGAGTTATCATCTGGAAACCATTTTACTATTTTGGGTTTCCATGACCTTGACCTTTGACCTAGTGACCCTAAAGATCAATAGGGGTCATCTACAAGTCATGATCAGTGTACCTTTGAAGTTATCATCCGGAAACCATTTTATAATTTTGGCTCATCAGGCCCTTTACCTTTGACCTAGTGACCTAAAAATCAATAGTGGTCATCTACTAGTTATGAGCAATGTACCAACCTAGGCCTAAACGTTCTTAAGTTATCATCCGGAAACCATATTACTATTTTGGGTCATCGTGACCTTGACCTTTGACCTAGTGACCTGAAAATCCATTGAGGTTATCTGCGAGTCATGATCAATGTATCTATGAAGTTTCATGATCCTAGGCATAAGCGTTCTTGAGTTATCATCCGGAAACCATTTTACTGCTTTGGGTCACCATGACCTTGACCTTTGACCTAGTGACCTGAAAATCAATAGGGGTCATCAGCGAGTCATGATCAATGTATCTATGAAATTTCATGATCCTAGGCATAAGTGTTCTTGAGTTATCATCCAGAAACAATTTTACTATTTCGGGTCATCATGACCTTGACCTTTGACCTAGTGACCTGAAAATCAATAGGGGTCATCTGCCAGTCATGATCAATGTACCTATGAAGTTTCATGCATAAGCGCTCTTGAGGAATCATCCGGAAACCATCTGGTGGACGGACAGACATGAACAAAACAATATACCCCCTCTTCTTCGACAGGGGGTGGGGGGGGGCATTAAATGAGAAAACTGCCCCCCTCCCAGCAGCCATGTTATTCAACTGACCAGAACCATTTTTGAACTCAACCCTCGTATCAAGGAAACAAATGTTTTTAGCAAATTTCATGAAAATTGGGCCAAAAATGTGACTTCTACTGTGTTCACATGTTTTGACTATATACCTATAGAGAAAAATGCCCCACCCAATGGTGGCCATGTTTTTTCACCGATCCCAACCATTTTCAAACTCTTCCGAGATATCAATAAAACCAATGTTTTGATCAACTTTCATGATGATTGGGCAAAAATTGTGACTTCTAGAGTGTTTACAAGGTTTCTCTAAAGCCAAATAAGGAAAACTGCCCCGCCCACTGGTGGCCATGTTTTTCAACGGATCAGAACCACTTTTACACTCAACCAAGATATCATTAAGACAAACATTTTAACAAAGTTACATGAAGATTGGGCATGAAATGTGACTTCTACAGTGTTTTCAAGGTTTTTCTTTTTTTTTGACCTTGTGACCTAGTTTTTGACCCAGCACAACCCAGTTTTGAACTCGGCTGAGTTCATTGGGACAAAGCTTCTGACCAAATTTTATGAAGATGGGACAAGAAATGTGGCCTCTAGAGTGTTTACCAGCATATGTTTACGGACGGAGTGATGGACTGATGGACAGACATACGACGGACAAAGACAAAACTGAAACAGGTTAGGCAGCCAACAAAAAGTATAAATCATGTCAAAAGTATGGCAGCTTGAATTATGTCACTACTTCTAAATTATAGAGTACATTTGTTCATGTCAAATGGCTCATTTTAGTTTCTTGGAAAATAAGACACTGTGTTCTAGCATTCAGACTCTCCAGATTGAAGTCTTGTCAGTAGCTTTTCCATTTGAATAAGGTTTAGTCCAAAATAAGGTCAATATCAAGGTCAAAATAAGGTCATAGATAATATCCATTAAGTGTCAAAGATTGATAGCAAGCTGCAATATTGAAAATAGATCATTCAGACCTTCTGAATAAGTTCAAATTATCAAAAAGTTGGTCAAAATGATGATGAGCATATCTGAAACATTAAACCTTTGGGTTGAAGAGGCAGAAAATTTATATTTTCTTCACACATATTTTTATAAAAGGTAAACTGCCTTTAATTATTTTAAATTGCATGAGCATGTAGATGTTTAAATAAGGCTGTACTGAGGTAAAATCATCAATACCCTCAAATGGTTCACCAAAGCCCATTCATTTTAAAATGATTCTGAAACTTTCAGAACGAAAGGAACTAAAGGGAACATTTTCACCCTAACATATAATCTATGTATTAATGTCATTATTATTCACATTACAAAAACTATTTTATAACAAAACCATTTTCTGTATACATTTGTAGGACCTCCTTCAAAAATGGAATAACAAGGATCTGTTAGAAACTAAACTCTATAACTTATAAGGTATAGTAATGCGTCTTCTTGCAAGCAAGATGCAGTTAGTGGACAGTTATATGGGAGTTTTGACCAATTATAATAAGAAATAGCAGAGCTCCAGATAAGGGTCGTATTTTCGTAATTACGAATTATTTTCAAGTCCTTTCCGTATTTATTTTAAAATCTTGTCGTACCATTTAGAATTACAAAATCAAGTTACGAATATTATTTTTACATCGGTTCGTATCAATTTTTATTGAGTTCTTTTGCGTATTAAAGATCTTTCCGGTGCTTATATAGAATGGTTATTGGGTTTGTTTAACAAAGCGCATTTTTTCCAATAAAAGCGGCGTATACAGTCTATCTGTCAAAAAACAATGGTGGCGCCCAGAGCCTCATAAAAAACTGCAAAGCGTCCAAAAACACGCTTTTAACATATTGTACGCAAAGTGAGCCGGAGTTAAATGTTTAGAAAAACATTATAGAAAAGATATTATACGATGTACTATGTTCAGTTGCCGACACAGTCGGAAAAGCTAAACAAAAACGCGACACAACGGGTCCAAACTTACACACACAACAAACATTGAACGAGTGCAAGAGACAAGTCCCGTGGCTAATCGTTGAAAAGATTGAAGGGGAGACCCGTTTTAATTGTGAAATATGTAAAAATTCATCTAAGGCATGCAATCTAAGCACAGTTTGGGCATATAGAGGTATTTGAAAAATAAAATTGTATAATACTGAAAAGACACTGTTGACCTCGTATAAATAAAGTTGCTAGTATGTTTATTTTGATTTTTTTGCATGAAAATAACCATTATTATTTATTTTTAGGTCACTTAGAAAAATTAAGAATTATTTTCCAAAACTTAGTAGTAACGTTAAGAATAAAATTTCAGAGTTAAGAATTCTTTTTGAAAATCTGGTAGTAATTTCACAAAACCTTATCTGGAGCTCTGAATAGCATATTATGCAAATTTCGCCACGCGCCCTTATCGATAACATCTTTATTGCCTTACGATCTTACTTGGTCCGCAAAATCAGCTTCCTTGATTGTCTGTGACGCTCCGACTGTGCTTGATTTACTCGAGAGACGTCAACGTCTAATCGACTATATTAATTGAGCAGATTTAATCTATAACAGTGCTCGATTTATAGGTAGGCCTTACTGACTGCTCCAAAGCTGTGAATTAGTCATGCGTGAATAACCCCGTGTCAGTATCAATAATGCCGGAGGCTATGTTATACCAAGCGCACTTTTCGCTCGGCAATGTATTACTTCGGAGATTTTTGATGAAAAACTCGATGTTATTCTCGTGGCAATTGTGCATTGCATGCATTATTCAGTTATATCAAAACATATATTTTTGCGCATAATTACATTTAAAATCACAAACAAATTTATTCTTTATCGTTTTCGTCTTTAAGATAATTAGATCTAATTATTGAAATAATTACTGAGACGTTTACTAATTTAACAAAATGCGAATCGCATATACGATTTAACGTTGCTATGCGCACCTGTCGCTTACATAATATGACATTTTATCAAAATAGCGGACTATACAGAATTAAATTGTGACTCGGCAAAAATGGCATATAGCGTCGTAAACGATCGAATTAACGATGGAGATTATACATTAAGAAGGAATTAATGAAATGTCTGTGATAATCATCCATGCATAAAAATGTTTTAGATAGCAACAACATTATTTATTTATTTGTAATCTACTCGGTGAATGAATGTCACGGAAACGAGTGTTTGCATATTGTTAGCGATCAATTAACTCGCAATTTTATTTTAAACATATGTCGAGATTATTGTTAGAAAATGGGATAAGACAAACATGGTTTCATTTATATGTTAGTGGATCTGTGTATAATCAGATTCATATGCATATATTGCTTTATTATGTTTGTCGTGCTGTACAGTTTATTGAAACAGCATGGAACTTAAATGTACATTGCAAGGTAAATATATTAATATAAATCATAGTAAGTTAAATACATCTATTACCATTAAATGTGCTTGTTTATATGTTATTTTTTTCACAACTGCTTCTGATGCGATTACATGTTTCCCCATAATTCAGGTATTCAGGGAACGTTTTTGCCCTTTTTTGCCTAAACTGCGCGCTAAAATGCCCTTTTTGAAAGTAATGCGCCATGCCCCTTTGCCTTTCTGGGAAAAACACTACCTGAGGTCGAGTTATACAACATCATTCCAAAATACATCCAGCAATAAACAGAACAATTACAATAGCCACATACTGACAAAATACAAATACAGAAAAACAATATATATATATGTGTTTTCAAAAAAAAAACTTTTTGAGTTGCATTCTAAAGTTTTCTTTAATAAGTATGCTTAAAATGTAATCCACAAAGTCTTAGCACATTTTGGCATTTAACTTGCATACTCTGCTGTAGATGGGAACACCTTGAGACATTGGCAAGGATGTCTAAGAGCTGCAGTGTAACACACTTACATAGTAATTGCTGCCAATAGGGGGCAGGGGGTCACTGGGGCTGACCCGAACCCATCCGTGATTTAGCTGATGGGGATAACAATTACATATATGAAGCAACATAGGGGATGTTGAAAAATGCTTAACTGCTTAACATGGACACAGGTTAGCAACAATATAATTCACATAGTAACATTTCTCACAGAAATGAATGATCAATGGCTTTTATTCACAAATGATATAATTAATGTATTAATTAAGGTAATGTTTAGATGGACAGCTAAAAAGATAAATTGAGTTTTAAATGGATTCTTTTACTTTTACTTAAAACAACAAACATGGCAACACCACTAAACCAGGTTTTTGAACTTTGAAATTTTACTTTTATAATTTTCTTTCATTTAAATAATTGAGCAATCCAAATCGATGTATGCATAGAAGCTGCTCACACACACAATATCAGTGCAATTCCTCTATCCAAACTCAAATTATTGAGCCTCAACTGTTGTTTTTTTAACAGATAAGTTGACCTTGGTACAACTGAAAGCAATCGCTATGTAGACAATTTAGGTCTGCTAGTTAGCAGAACACTAAATTACAGCATATCATATCCACATAAATCTTAAAATATTGCACGAGAACAGTAAGCTTACTATGACCTCGACCTGACTGGCTCCAAATGAAATCGCAAACTAAGTGTGCATTCAAGGTACATGTATCTACACACACAATTTCAACAGAATATCTCCATCCAAAAAGTTATTGAGTTTTATTTAGTTAGAGCACTGTTTTTTTTTTCTCTATTTTAGTTACAGCACAGTCTGCATAAATATTACCTGCACACGCAATTTCATTGCATCCACACTCAAGTTATTGAGCAGAAACTTTTGTTCTATTTTTTAAGTTCTGTTATTATATAGTGACCATGACATTGACCCAAATACACCAATGCAATCCCAAGCTAGGTATCCATGCAAGTTTGCTTTATATAAAATTTCATCAAGACTGGAAAATGCAAAATTAAGGTTTGACCTGTTTGACGTCACCCACCCTTCCACCTGCTGGTACACCAACCTAATAACCCACATGTTCAACTTTGTTAAACCTTGTTAATAAATATAGGAGTCATACCTTCAGTAAAAAGAGGTTAAAATATTCTTAATAAAAAAGGAAACATTTGACTTGATGAAATAATATTAATATTATTTGCGTTAAGAAGGAAAATAAGCTTTTTAATTGTACACTGTGCAATTTACATTAATGTTAATAACAAACTCACAATGATGCATTCTACAAGCATGCAGCAAAAATATTCACATTTATTCACATTGATGTCTTTTGTTACACCCATTTATTACAACAAACAGCAGCCTTAAACAGTACAACTTTTAATTTGAAACTGGTACAAACATATATATAACTTAGAATTTGTCTTAGTAAGCTAAATCACATGGTTACAAAACTGTTGTCAAACAAGCACCAAACAGCATTTCCTTACCATTCTGGAGCTGGTGACAGTGAGTCCGGACTTGTCATCCCGGGTGATTGTTGGGTTGCTAGGGTTACCAAAACCCCCCGAGATCTGACGGCCTGGAGCCCGGTTACCGGCAGGAGGGGCCGACGCCTGTCGACCTCGTGACCCTGATGGGTACATGTCCTGTAATGTAGCAATCAGACAGATGTACTGAGGATAAGGGACAAGGACTCCAGGGTGTAGATTTCAGTTGTCAGTTCTGTCCAGGGTGAATGTGAGCGTTAATGGGCAAGTTAAGCTTTGACAGATTTTACTATATGTTTATAATGTTGCAAAAAGCCTTTTCCTATCCCTGTTTGCTGAAAATATTTATGTATGCTATGAAATCAAGATTTGAGGCAAACTGTTTGAACAAAAACATGTATTATTCACACAATTTTTAAGTATTTTTTTTTTTTTTTTTTTTTAAGAAAAATAATAGTTGTGAGAAAGGGATTTCAATGCAGTTCTGACCAAAAACAACAATTCTGAGTGTATGACTTTTACTTGAACAAAATAAATTGATATCTTAAGTAATCTTGATGTAAAAACAGTAAACAGCTTGCATATACTGTACAGCTGATACAAGACTTAAACAGAGTTCACAAATAAAGTAACTGAAATGGTAAAATACGAAATTATTAAATTGAAGGTACAAAAACACATATTTTTATTTGTATTGTACATTTGTATCATTAACATAACAAGAGCACCACATAATGGGTGCCACGCTCAGCTGCAGGTGCAGTTTTGAATAAATCAAAGGCTGTCAGATTTTTTGTTAGAGATCACAGTGACCTTGACCTTTGACCTAGTGACCCAAAAATGGGTGTGGCATGTTGAACTCATCAAGGTGCAGCTACATATGAAGTTTCAAAGTTGTAGGTTGAAGCACCTTGATTTTAGAGCCAATGTTCAAAACCTTAACAAAATGTTAAGCAACTTAAGGTTTTGCGGACGACACGGACACGGTGGCTATGACAATACCTTGGGTTTTCTCCGAAAACAGTCAAGCTAATAAAATTAGTTAATTATTAATTTTTTTGATCCTAGATAAAAATCCTCAATATTTTGCAGGAGCAAAGATCATGATAAAACCCTGTATGACTTTTTAGCTGATGACCTCATTTATAGTAGCCGTCTCTTTTTACGCCTAAGTAGCCACTACATTAATTTAAATGGTTGTTCGTCTAACTGTTCTCAAGTTATTGTGTAAACAACTTCATATTACAAGCTAATCTGACCTTTGCCATGTTAACCTCAAAATCAATATGCCTTGTTATTTCACACAAGTAAACAGGCTAACAATTTAAATGATTCAATGTCAAAGAACAATAAAGATATCATAAAGAACCCTTTTATTTTTACACAAGCTCATGTTACTTTGACCTTAGACCACACAATCAAAATATGGCTTCATTTTCATCCATGTAACGACTATATCAGTAAGCATTATTGCAAGTCAAAGCAATCCATTTCTAAAGAAATGGTGCCATAATAATTTCAAATACAAGACCCTAGGACATTTCACATGGTAATCTCAAAATCAATAGCCATCATCCAGTTTAGAAACAAGATGCGTTTGTGAAACACAATGTCCCCCTATATGATGTTTGACCTTGTAGGATGACCTTGACATTGTGAAGGATGACCTTGACCTTGACCTTTCACCACTCAAAATGTGCAGCTCCATGAGATACACATGCATGCCAAATATCAAGTTGCTATCTTCAATATTGCAAAAGTATTTATAAAATAAGCGATTTGGGCCACATATATTTGATCTCTGACCTTGAAGGATGACCTTGACCTTGACCTTTCACCACTCAAAATGTGCAGCTCCATGACATGCACATGCATGCCAAATATCAAGTTGCTATCTTCAATATTGCAAAAGTATTTATAAAATAAGCGATTAGGGCCACATTTATTTGACCTCTGACCTTGAAAGATGACCTTGACTTTGACCTTTCACCACTGAAAATGTGCAGCTCCATGAGATACACATGCATGCCAAATATCAAGTTGCTATCATCAATATTGCAAAAGTATTCATAAAATGAGCGATTTTGGCCACATATATTTGACCTCTGACCTTGAAGGATGACCTTGACCTTGACCTTTCACCACTCAAAATGTGCAGCTTCATGAGATACACATGCATGCCAAATATGAAGTTTCTATCTTCAATATAGCAAAAGTTATTGCAAAATGTTAAAGTTGGCGCAAACAGACAGACAGACCAACAGACCAACAGACAGACAGGGCAAAAACAATATGTCCCCCACTACTATAGTGGGGGACATAAAAATGTCACTGCACCAAATTTCATGATCTTAGGTCACTAAATATATCTTGAGGAAACAATTAACTGTGCTAAGCCGCTTCAATATGTTTACCTTAACCCTTTGCATGCTCGGAAATTTGTGGTCTGCTAAAATGTCGTCTGCTGAATTTCTAAAATTAGCATTTTCTTCGATTTTTTTCAAAGAATACTATCAGAATAGCAAACAGTTTGGATCCTGATGAGACGCCATGTTCTGTGGCGTCTCATCTGGATCCAAACTGTTTGCAAAGGCCTTCAAAATTTGGTTCAAGCACTGAAAGAATTAAAGTCAGGTCAGGTGTCTTCCTCTCCACCCTAATAACCATAATTCCACTTTGAATAATTGTAGATTATAATATTTTCTCGATATCAAATGGAAACAAAAGACCTACAGACCAACATAGGGACAAAGGCAAAGAAATAAACCCCCACTGAAAAGGGGCATGAATATTAATTTTATTAAAAACTATTCTACTGATTCTATGAATATGTCAAGTATTGTGATCGTTACATACTTTAACAACTATACTATAACAATTAATAAAACAGGTTTCTAATATTTTGGTTATTTCCAGTGCTATTTTATTAATATAGATGGTACTTTACAAACTGTTTTTTTACTGTAATATGACTTCAAGAAAGTTTGCTTAATTTAAAACTTAAGTTTAAATTAACATATTCTTGAACAACTGATTTTACAAGAGCTGCCCCGAGACAGATTGCTCAACTATTCTTCTGCTTTCATAGTAAAATTTACATTATTAGTAGTACTTAAGGTAGTATTTGAAAACTTGCAAGCTGAATTTCTTTATCAAAACAAGACATGTGACCATGTAAAGTAACTACATTTTCAACAAATTAACAATTCATTTAGTTGAATTGTATTAAGTTTCAAAAAAAGGCCTGCATGTAAGCTATCTACATAAATTACAGCAAAATATATACATTTAAACTAAAGATATTAAGTAGATTTTTTCTATTTTAAGTGACAATAAGTCATAATCTGAGAAAACTTGGCATAATGCATTTGCATTAAGTGTCGTCCCAGATTAGCCTGTACAATCCGCACAGGCTAATCAGGGATGACACTTAACGCTTTTATGACATTTTTCGTTAAAATGAAGTCTCTTCTTAGCAAAAATCTAATTTTGATGATAAGTGTCTGGATAGAAATTTTAAGACAGAGGGAGCCCTGCAAATAAAACCCATGCTAGGTCTGAATGTCCACCAGAGATATAAAGAATACAACAAGCAAATTCGTAAATGTTGATATTCCCCGCCAATTTCAAAATTGTGACAGATGAACGGACTGACGGACAACGCCAACTGTGTTTGCCTTTGGGGGGGGGGGGGGGGGGGGGGGAGTAATTAGTCTAAATGAACAAGAAATTAAGAATGGTTGGGCCACCATGTTTATTTGGGAAAATCAAAAACTTAAAACTTAACATTTTATGCATATATTTTTTATGAATCAAGTGCATTTATGTACAAACCAGTTTCATCATAATGCAGGAAAGCAGTTCCACAATATGCTTCTGGACACAAAAGTTTTCTGGATGGATGGACAACGCCAAAACAATCTCATCTAGATATAAGGACGGATGAACAACGTCAAAACAATATCTTCCTCCAGATAAAATTATGAGACAAGAAAGGACAGATGCCCTCTCTCTAACCTGTAATTTCTAAGTACAAAGATGTATACATAATTCTGGAAAAAATGCTGGTCAGTTTAGGGGTTTAACATACGACCTTACCTGAAGCATTTGTGTAACCTTGACCCTTGATGTGAATTGTATGACCTTACATGAAGTATATTGTAACGTTGACCTTAACCCTAAACATGAACCTTGACCTTAATCCTAGACATGAATCTTACATGTGACACACAGCAAGAAAAAAGATGGGGAAGAATTATGGAAGGTTATTACAGAATCCACTGATGCATAGTAAAATAATGGCTAAATAATAAATATTTCTACAAATGTGTGACCTTTGATGTGTGACCTTGACTTTGGTCAAAAACACATAGGTCTTGCACTGCCTGATAATTGGACAGTTACATAAGGACATTTTGAGAATCTATTTTAGGATGGTAGAATCCTTACCAAATAAGGCATATTTAATCAAAATGTTTGATTTTGGCCTTTGTGTGTGACTTTGACCATGACCCTTAGCAACCAGCATCTTATACTAGTACTCAGCTAGATAATGGAGAACAATTGTGGACAGTTATTACAGAATCCCTTTATGCATAGTAAAGGCATGACTAAATAATGAATAATGCATCAAATTTGTGACCTTTGACCTCAATGTGTGACCTTGACCTTAGCTCCTAGGATTATGGGTTTTGAATATGAAGCAACCCCATTTGTTTGAGAACAACTATGGCAAGTTTCATGCCTCTAGCTCATGTGTTAATGGAGAAGCTCTAAGCTTATATTAAAAAGATTTGTTTCAAGATACAAAGGACCATGACCTAAGCCCCTAGGATTATGGGTGTTTAATATGCAGTACCCCATATGATTGAGAACAACTATGGCAAGTTTCATGGCTCTGGCTCATGTGTAAATGGAGATAAAGCTCAAAGTTTATAATTAAAAGCATTTTTTCAAGATACAAAGGGCCATACCTCCATTATGTACAGATGGTGTACAATGCCATTTGGCGTGCATCATCCTCTTATCCTGTTATCCATATATACTCATACCAAGTTTTAATGAAATCCGCCAAAGCACTTCAAAGATATGGCTCCGGACGAAAAATTGATTGATAGCCGGAAGGACACACTGACGGACGGACAGACGGACGGAAAACACAAAAACAATATCGGGGGATACAAACTACAAAAAAGGGCATAGATCTGCTAACTTGCAGCCCAGAGATATGGGCCTTGGTAAGTCACCTCACATGATGATCCATAAGGCATGTTTGAAGTTGAAATTAACAAGAGCTGTGTTTGTGAAACACAATGCCCCCTACTGCTCTTTGAAGCCGCACAGCAACTATTTTAGAAACAATGTTATATTTTTAATGTAAAGGTCAAAGTGTTCTTGGCCTTTGACTTAATGACCTCAAACCATGTTTGCATGTAGATTTCAGTGAGATGCATGCACATGTGAAGTTTAAAGAACATAGACCCAGGAGTTTTCATTTTATGAGCAAGGTTTAAGTTTTGGGACAGACACACATACAATGACAAACAGACAAACAGACAGGCCAAAAACAATATACCCCCTAATCATTCTATCTGGGGGCATATAAAATGTGTATTATTTACAGAGATATGTGCTTGATGCATGGAAACTCAAAATAAAAAATAATTTCAACTTGCACACAAACCTTAACATAGCATTTCCAAGTGCAAAAGGGATCATAAATATACTTAAAGGCAGGTCAAAGTTATAGGTCTTGGTCAATGACTGTTTATAAAGACCCTGAACACATATACAATGTTTAATTTCAATAGTGAAGACATATGTAGTAGACATAGAGATATGGAGAAGATAATATCTTTGTAGTTGGAAGTAAAAATATTTTTAACAGGGGTGTGATTGAGGCAAAGTCACAGGGGAGGAAAATTCTGTTTACTGATTTTGACTATGCGAATGGCGCGCATAACGCAATGACAAACATAAAAACAGACATTAAAATAAACAACTTTTTGTATTCATAACAATATTTCTTTATAAAAACCTGTTAAACTTCACATTTATCATACTGAGGATGCAAAGTAAACAGTTAAGCAAGTATTTATTGTGATCAATAGCAGCAGTTTTTCAATGTATTGAATGACAGTTAATAGACTAAATATAAACAAACACATTTGAGTGTTCTTTTGGTGTTAATGATGTATTAACTGAGTTAAATTAATATATTTAATTTGTTTACCTTTCAATATCTTGCATTTCACATCTTCACTCAGTTCAAAGCTATTTCAGTTAACTGAACAGCGTGACAAACATAATAAAGCAGAATATGCATATGAATCTGATTATACACAGACCCACAGACATATAAAAATCAAATCATGTTTGTCTATTTCCATGTTCGAACGATACTCTCTAAATTGTTTTATTTCGCGAGTAGACTACACTCCAATTTGCAAACACTGGTTTCCGTGACACAAATTTAGTGGGCACATTTCTTAACAAAATATGTGTTGCTTGTATCTAAAACGTAGTCTTTTTTTTGACAAACACATTTCATTATTCCTATCAGACTAGGTGATGTCAGTCGTTTATTTGATTGCTATTTGTTATATCAATAATCTTTATTTTCTCTTCACAATGGCGCCATTTGCAAACAAATCACAGAGCGCATTTTAAGAACACGATTTTAATTGGAAGATTGGGAAACGACAGCCAATTATATGGCTCGTTTTAAAAATGCTTAGGTAGAAATTACCAGTGTAAAATGCGGAGAGATTTCGCGGGCCGCGGATATTTCGGGCCGCTTATGAAATACGTCCGCGGAATCGGTGGTAGCCCATCTCCCCCACATTTTTTAAAACAAATTTACGCAAATCTCAGAAGTGACATACGGGACAACCCGATCCGCGGAAATCCGCGGATCCGCGGAAAAATCACACCCCTGTTTTAAGTACAAAGGGGGGCATAATTTTCTTAAAGTGCGAAACAATGACCCAAAACATATATGTGGAGTTTCAATTGAGTGCCTGTTATAGAAACAATGAAATTGAGATGCTGCATGTTCACCTTATCCAATATCCTTAGTACGAAAAGGGACATTATTCTACTAAATTGCAGGTTAGGTTCATGTGCAGCTATGTTGGCCACTGCAAAAATTAGTTATAACATATTTATTTTAGAATTGATTGTTTCAAAAGCCTAATGCTTATTGAAATGATCTCGAGTCTGTTTTCTGGGTAAAACCAGTAATTAGTTTCTTTGGGGAAGATCTAAACAATGCTTCCACAGTAGGGTTTAAACCAGCAACCTTCCGATTGATAGGCAGACATCATATCTAGTATGCCACAGCGCAGCTGCTAACATTTGGGTAAGTAGTTTAGCTTTGACTTTTCGGTGAATAATTGCGCTAAATATTCAGTTCCATTTAGTATAAAAAAATCTCTGCTGGACAAAATATCTTGCCAACAAATAGATTAATCACACAAGTCTCAACAAATCAAAATCTATTGTCAAAGCAGAACAACACACAAATCATCAAACGACATGAACATCCTTTCCTCAATTTCTTGTTATCTACTATATCTTTTTTCTTACGTAAATGTCAATGTATATTTATCTTATTTGGTATATTTTATATCCATTTAGGATATCACAATATTATAAAGGGAAGTATCTTCCATAATTTGGATGCATACTTAACCAAATATACATTGAAAGATGGTGCATGTGTGCTCTGTGTGAATGTAAGCAACAAGTTAACATCTACCTATACAAGGAGTTGTCAGTTTTATTCAAGGGCAATTGTCTTTGTATATGTCGATCACTGCCACTGGGCATTAACATGTGTCTTAATCAGCTACACTTCAAAGTGATGATAAATTTGAAGTTTCAAGTTAAGAGCTTGGGAAATGTGCCAATAGTTACATCAATAAGCTTGTAACATTTTATGCACACTGACATACCAACAGTAACTCCAACACATTTTCAACTAATACAATCTACCTATATCTATCTAAGCAGCAATACAGGAAGCAAGGCTACACACCACATGAAGAGCAAGTATTTCACATACTGACCTGGTACACGTAGTATTTAGACAAGAGGGTGGGACTAGATTTAAGTGTATATTGCATTCGTTCTCGGTTCAGTAGAGTGGAAACTCTCTGTGAGGGTAAAGCATAAGGATTGCATTCTCTACAAAGTTGCATATGTAGAAAACGGATTTTCCATCGCATCTCTTACACAATAAAATAATCAGTTTTTATTTAAAGAATAAGCTATCTGTCAGGTTCCAAAAATGACATCAATTTTGAAGTGAATCTTGTTAGCTTTTTTTATCTGTTATATGGACAAATGCATCCCATTCTAAATCTTAAAAAGCATTGTTATGAAATACCTTCTTACAAATCCCAACATGTTGCCACAAAACTCTAAAAAACACTAGAAAAAAACTTATAATCAAATTGCAAGGTGTAGTCCATAACCATGTAAAGTTGTTAATTAAACCAAATCTAACCTTTAACAAATATAACATTAAAAAAACCTTATATTATCAAATTTATAGTATTGATAAGCAAATAAACTCAAGAAATGTGTCTTTTTTTATTTAAAACAACATGATTTTTCCTAATCCAAAGGCCCATTTCCAAAAGGATGAAACACATCAAGACTTGGTTTATTCACATACTACAGGGATGCAATAGGTAGCAAATTTTTGTAGGTTATTGTTTTTTGTTTGCGGTATTTTCAGGTAAGGTTTGGGAAATGATTTATAAATACAAGAGGACCATGACGGCCTTAAGCGCTCACCATAGTTAACCAACATCAATTGTCAAAGACTTGACCTGGTGATCTTCTTTTTGAATTCACTTGACCCAGAACCACATACTTCATATTTTTAAGATAAACTTTCAGCCCCAGTTCATAAAGAATGAGTCATAAATGTGGCTGCATGACTAGCAACAAGCTGTTACTTTTTCATTTGAAGTGATGACTTAGTTGGTGACCTAGTTGGCGTTTTAGTTTTTTATCAAAAAATTATCTGACAAAGATTCCAAAAAGATGGTAGGATATTGTCCAGATAAATATTTTTACAAAGTTTCATCAAGATTGAGGCATAAATGTCGCAATATTGAATCATAAACCAAACATGAATATTTGAACCATGGTTTAATCTAAGATTTTATGTGGCGATCTAGTTCTAGAAAGCATGTTACCCATACTTGAACTCTGTCTAGATATTGCCCACATAAACATTCTTATCAAGTTTCATCTAGACTGGTTAAAAATCATGTCATCTAGAGTGGTAACAAGTTTAAGTTGACAACGTACATGGCATGACAATTGATGCCAAGCATATAGTGATCACAACAGCTCACCTTTAGCACTTTGAATTTAGGTGAGCTCAAAAGTAAACATCAACTGTGCACTTTCAATTGATTATAATGCGTATATGATTTTTATGAAAGATGCTAACATATTTTTGCAGACACAGTATTTTGCATGATGTATTCAGACAGATTTATTTTGGACAGAGAAAATATTTGAGTCTTGATGTCATTAATTTTAGAAAAGATCGTGGATAAGAAGGTTAATTATTATTTAAATAGCCAATTTAAATTTTGAAAACAAACTTTAGAGTAAATTTAAATTGACTTGATAATGCAGGTATTTACATGTACCTGTTGCATCCCTGTTAATCTTTCCTGAACTACAGTGGATGATAAATACATGTAACTGAAGTAAGAAACAGTTCAAACAAAAATCTTCATGTTTTTTGTAATTATTATCACATTTTTCATTTCATTGCTTTATTAAATGAATTGATAACAAGAGCTGTCAGAGGACAGCGTGCTCCACTATTCGAGTGCTTGACAGTATAACGTTAGCCATCATGGGAAAATTGTTGACATTCAATAATTCATTAGACAATCTTTCAAAAATAAAAAAAGGAAAAAATTGGGGGGTAAGGGGGGGGGGGGGGGGGTGAGAGGGGGGTATAATGTGGGGTGGGGTAATTTATTAGATGATGTTTAAACAAAAAAATTGGGGGGGGGGGTGGGGGGGGGGGGGGGTAGGGGGCGTGTGAGAGGAGGGTATAATGTGGGGTGGGGTAATTTATTTGATGATGTTTAAAAAAAAAAATTGTTTGGGTGGAATGCATTGTGGTATTCAGATAAGTGTTGTTTTGTCAAAGAAATAATAAAATGTGATCATAAATAAAGAAGTTAGATAATGGCAATTTAAGCAAAATGTTAAATTATCTAAGTGTATAAAGGGCCATTATTATGTCAAAATGCTTGATACAGTGGTCTTCTCTTGTTTAAAGGTTGGGGTCATGTTGGTTAACAAGTATGCAAAATATAAAAGCAATATTTCAAAGGAAATAGGAAATATTTGGGGTAGTACGCAAACTTAAACATAGATTTATCAAATATGAATATTCTAAGTATACAAGGGGCAATAATTCTGTCAAAATGCTCGATACAGTTGTATGTTCTTGTTTATAGGTTGCGGTCATGATAGTATGAAAATATTTGGGGTAGTACACAAACTTAAACATTTGCTGCATATTCTAAGTGGAAAAGGGGCCATAATTATAACAAAATGCTTGATAGAGTTGTCTGCTCTTGTTTATAGGTTTGGGTCATGTTGGTAAACAAGTATGCAAAATATGAAAGCAATATGTCAAAGGACAATGAAAATAATTGGGGTAGTATGAAAACTTTATCATTTGCACGCTAACGGAACGGAAACGCTGACGCCGGGGTGAGTAGGATAGCTCCACTATATATATATCATATATAATAGTCTAGCTAAAAATAATAATCAAAGTACCACAATATGTCAGGAAAGACATGAACAAATCAGAAACCCTTAACAAATGACCATAAAATTCTTAGTCAATACATTTAGATAAAATGTCTATGCAATTGTTTAATTAATTAAACAAAACAAAAATATTTTAAATAATAAGTAAGCATGGAAATTGTTGCTAGTGTTTATGGAAGAAATATCAGGCAATTTTTATTTAATATACGGTCATTTGCAAAGAGTTTCTTATTGACTGCACACGTTCTGAAAATACTTCTAATTTAAATATTAAAATGAATTTGACAGAACTTAAACAATTTCTTAATAAGCTAATGTATTGCAAAGACAAATGTAATCAGACCCATGTCATGGAAAAATGGTCTAATCAGCAGACTTACTAGCTCCTTACCAGACTTCACAGTAGTGTAGGCTGGACTGGAGCTACATTGGCCGCATATGGTATAAGACCCGTTTTCACATGATATGGGCCCTATAAGAACCAGTTGAAGCCACCAAAGAATGCTATTAAAAGAGGAAGGTTCAAAACTATCAAATGTAATGATTTCTATGAGCTTTTGGACTGACCATGAAGGCCATACAAAAACAAAGTATTCTATATTAAAAACAAATATGATGTTTTTACCCAGTAAATTGAAGTATTCTCAAAATGTACCAATCAGTAAAAGCCAAGTCACTGACCAGAAAGCTAAATATAAATGCCATTTTTAAACATAATACACTTTAAGACCATTTAAAAAAGTGGAGGTATACATTTACATATAGATATTGTCTAATTAACTTTAACTGTGAAATTACAATTTCAGAAATGAATTAAAAAAGCCATATAATTTTTTTTATCATTTAGCTTTGTGAAGATGATGTGCAGTCAGTTATAAGAAGCTAATTACAGCACTGGCTATGAATTAAAACTGTTACAATAAATCACTACAAAGGTTAATGTGTTCAATAGCAAAAATTTCCAGCTTGACAGACATGCAAAGAAAAAAATTAAGTGCGTTGGGGAAAAAAAGAAAAACTATGTATTCTTTATTAGCATGGAAAGTTCAGAATACATGTTTTTACTTTGGAACAAAAACATACATGGAGGCTAATAGGCAAACGTATATGTTTTATACAATAAGAGTTACAGGTTGTATTAAGCTATATTGGAAAATGAAATAAAAGTAAACATCAAGTTCAAAATAGACCAAATCACAATATCAATTCCTCAAGCAGAATTTACTATCTTACCCAATTTAAAATTATGATTTGAGCACCAAACATTCATGACTTAGCAACTCTCTATAGATGCAAAACAAATCCCTAGTAATTATCCAAGACTATTACTGGTAGTCACCATTCAGCACCTACCATGTTCTCATTTGTTTTCTGTCGGGCGTACGTTGTTCTCTGCTTGTTCACAGGAGCGGAGGGCGGTGGCTGATCGTGAGTAGTACGACCAAATGCTACTGAAATAACATACAAGCCACGTTGTGCAAAAATGGGTCTTTGCCACAATAGCCCATTATAGCTCCAAACCAGCCTGACCATCTAAGCTGTCTGATCATAAGCTACCCTGTCCTCTATTAAGTCGTGCAAGGTTTCATGGTCTCTTAAGCAGACAGGGTTGCTCTATCCAGATGGCGCAAATGAGCAGGCTAGTCAGCTTATAACGTTGAATCCAACTACAAGCATTCTTTTAGCGCTAATTTTGTAATAGACCAACAAAAAAAAAATGCCTTTGTTTTTTAAGAACAAACGATCAGGCCATCCTTAAAAATTCTTTTGTTTGGCATAACCCGACCGACCCACTAATATCGGCCCGACTAAAAAAAAAATTGTAACTTTCCAAAAAAAAATTTTTTTTGGTCGCCAAAAATTCTTTCCGTTAAATTTTGCCTTTCCGCTTTTTATCCTTTCTGATTATTTGTGTCATTTAATTGAATGCTCTTTCAAGGATGTCTAGAATAGCAATGAACAAAACGCGTACCGGTATTTATTAGAGTCGCCTATTTATTTGACATATGCATATGCGATTAATTAGACTTTAAGTACAATTAAACTGCTCCTGTTTTTCTCATATCCCTTTAATTAAAATATGCTGCTGTGGTTTAGGATAGTTTGGGAGTAAAAAACAAATTGATTAATTATCACCATTCAATTTAATTCGGCAATCGGCAGAGATGTGTAATATTATCGCCATATAACTAATTATTTAATGATCATTCTTTAATTCAGATCGGTAAATATTCGGAAGAAAGATGAAAAGTGGTCAGCTTAGAAATATGTATTGACGGGTATTGTCACGTTTTTGTTTCATTTGTTTATCTCTAGCGACTGGCTGCTATATTGAAGGCAGACTGCGATACTAAAGGTGTATTCAAATTATATAACATCTGCACATAAATGACCTAATATTATCCAATTGCTCCACCCTTTCTCACGTTTCATTCAATAACGTCATGTAATGTGAAAGCGAGCTCAATGTTGATTGGCCAGCTACAATGTGCACTTCAATAAAAATAAGGTCAGGTCAAGCGATGTCTAATCGGGTGCAGACCGGGTTTTGTTAATTGTTAGAATTGTGAACACTTTCATTGAAACAAAGAGACAAATAAAGAAAACCAGTCCAGATTAAAATGGCGGATGTTTTACGAAATTTTACTAGATTTTCGAATTTTCACAAGATTTTTCTTGAGCCAAAGTCTCAATATAAGATGGCTCAAATGGCAAACGACAGCACAAGAATTGCGAACGTGTTATTATTGGAATAAATGCTCACTATTACAGGGCTCGCGCTGTCGTTCGCCATTTGCGAAAATATAGCAAATTTGGCTCAAGAAAAATATAATTTGCGAATATGCTAAAATCTCGTTAAATTTCATTGAAAACATCTGCCATTTTAATCTCTTTGTTTCCATGAACGTTTTGAAGCGCATATGGTAGCTGGCCAATCAACATTGAGTTCGCTATTGGGTAATATTGGGTAATTCATGCGCAGATAATGGAATACACAGTTGAAATTGTCGTCTGCCTGCAATATAATGGCCGATGGCAAGTAGTATAAAAAATAAGCAAATGAAAATAAGCGTAACACTCAATAAATTATTTTTAAGCTGATCACTTATAACTTTCTACCGTGTATCGATCTGAATTAAAGGATGATAATTAATTACATGTCGAAGATGTTATACATTTCTGTTCTTGATTGAAATTAAAATGTTATAATTACTTCGTTGTTTTTAACTCACAAACTATACTATTGTAAAGTAATATGTCAACCAAATAATTTATTAATTACCTATTTGCTAGGTTACTTGTTTTCATTTTCTGTAGTCAAACGATATGCACATTTTCATGTGCAAAATGCGTACAATTTTTCGGACTCTCGTTTTCGGATAAAGTATTTTTTGTCGATTATATTATATTTTCGATGTTCTTTATACAAAAAATAGACTTACGAATACACGTGCAGTGATACGGACGGTGCAGAAAAATATTTACCAATTTCCTTTCATGAGGCAGAAGACTTGGAGCTTTAATTGATAATTACCTTTCAGTTTGGTATATGTCGGAGTTCAATTTCAGGAAAAAAATACAAAAATAAAATAAAATCCCTACCTACCTACCCACCCAAATTTACCTGGGTCGGGTTATGCCAAACAAACAATTTTTTAAGGATGGCCTCAACACCATTCATTTCAGCATAGGTTATTTGTGAATAGAATGTGTTTACATTTATAGTACTATTAGAAAAACTTATTAAATTATACATAATGTAAGCATTAATAACATGGAATAATATTTAAGCTTTAAAACACAAAATGTAAACATTAAAAGGTGTGTTAGTAAAATGTTTTAAAATAGAAAGTGCGCATATATACTACAAACACGTTTGACCTGACAAGGGTTTAACAGTGTGACATATCCCAACATGATCCAAGGGTCCTAAATAGATTGATTACTAAGAGTAAAATCCCTTTTGTTACTGGACTCCCACAATTGAAGCCGTGTATATCTTACAGGACTGTGAGAGAGGGGTGGGCAACTTAACATGACTGTTCAACAAACCGTGGCCAGCAGAGAATGATGACTGATGATGCCTGGGTGGTGGGGTGTCCGGGTCTCTCTCGGCATAACGGGTCTGCTCGCGGGCAATCTGGGCCATATAGTGACCCGTGGGCTCCCCAGGGGGCATCTCCTCCACCTCCTCCTCATAGTCGGGGGGCGTAGCTTCCCGAGCCTGCGCTGCAATGTGCTTAGCACTGCGCATCTCCTGACGTTTCCTGCGTCGTTCAGCTTTCTTTTGCATGATCATCTGTGCATATAAAAGATAAAGGATCACCAAGGCTGTCATTATTAAATGAAGGAGCCTTTTAACAAATCAAAATGATTGGTGTGCGGTAGTCAGAGGTCCCTTGTGATATCACTTTATCATAGTTTATAAAAACAATGTTCTCATGTTTCTATACTTGATAAAAAACATGACCTAAAACATGCTCACAAACATTCAAAATGACAGATAGTACATGATCAATATGCTTCAATATGTCAAATATATTAGAGGTACATTTATATGTATACACAATTATTATCTTCCACGTATTTGCTTTTTCCAAGTTAAGTTTTGTTATTGAATAATTCATTGAGGTAACTACTTGTTTTCAGAGGCTTGTTAAAAGTTTCATATTTTAAAAGTGTATTTGTTTCCAAACAAAACAAGACTATTGCCAAGCAATAAAAGTCTCCTACCGACTCCACCATTGTCAGAAATTCCACCATTGTCAGAATTTATTTTTGTTGTTGCCATAGCAACCAGAATTTTTGACGTAGGAACAAAATGAAATGACATGCATAATGTCGATATTGCCATCTATCCATGTTGGAAGTTTGATTAAAAAAATATGAAGAACTTTTAATGTTATCGCAGGATCCAGAAAACCCCCATTTTCAGCAGTATTTCTAGTCTTTTTGTTGCCATAGCAACCAGAATTTTTGACGTAGGAACAAAATGAAATGACGTGCATAATGTCCATATTGCCATCTATCCACGTTTCAAGTTTCATGAAAAAATATGAAGAACTTTTTAAGTAATTGCCGGATCCAGAAAACCACCATTTCCAGCAGTATTTCTAGTCTATTTGTTGCCATAGCAACCAGAAATTGTGACGTACGAACAAAATGAACTTACGTTAAACTTCATAATTTCCATATTGCCATCTATCCATGTTTCAAGTTTCATGAAAAAATATTAAGAACTGTAAAAGTTATCGCAGGATCCAGAAAAGTGTGACAGACTCACAGACTGACAGACACACAGAGCGGAAGCCATAAGTCCCCTCCGGTGAAACCGGTAGGGTACTAATTATCCTAATCAACCTTAAAATTGCAAAAAACAAAGTCAAAACATGTTTTTTTAACTAACAATTTTGAGTTTGACTATACCTTTGAAAAAAACAACTGCAAACCTCTTCTGGGACAATCATACCTCATACAACTTGGTTCTGTACTCATCAACAGTGAGCTGCACATCATCTGCAAGAGGCGGCACAACGTCGTAGTTGAGACTGATTTCCTCCTTTGGATTGTGGAACCTGCCCACGTATGGGTGTCTAAGAGCCTCGTCAGCTGTGATTCTCTTGTCCGGGTTGAACTGGAGCAGTTTCCGACAGAGGTCGATGGCATCCTTGGGGGCATCAGGGGGCATCAGCTCCTCCATGGTCTTCTTGGGCCTTGATAGAAAGATAGCGATATATTTATGAGCCTAGTTTTGAGAAAGAGGGGCTTAATGCATGTGCACAAAGTCTGGTTTCACATAAGCCTGTGCAGTCACCACAGGCTAATCAGGGATGACACTTATTGCTCTAATGGAAGTCTCTTCAAAATACACTTTCAGCGGAAAGTTATTCATATGCTTTTACACAGAATAATTAAATGTAACATCCACTTTTGAATTTATTTAATTACATGTTTGATAAATAATACAGCTGTATCACAAACATGGTATGGTGGCTTATATAACCATCTTGGGGGCATCAGGGGGCATCAGCTCCTCCATGGTCTTCTTGGGCCTTGATAGAAAGATAGCGATATATTTATGAGCCTAGTTTTGAGAAAGAGGGGCTTAATGCATGTGCACAAAGTCTGGTTTCACATAAGCCTGTGCAGTCACCACAGGCTAATCAGGGATGACACTTATTGCTCTAATGGAAGTCTCTTCAAAATACACTTTCAGCGGAAAGTTATTCATATGCTTTTACACAGAATAATTAAATGTAACATCCACTTTTGAATTTATTTAATTACATGTTTGATAAATAATACAGCTGTATCACAAACATGGTATGGTGGCTTATATAACCAATCTAATAGGTGATATATTTCTTTTTTTTTCAACAATACATGTATGTTCAAAGTAACATTTTTGAAAGAAAAAAATTGAGTTTTTTCAGTGAAGAGATCAGTTAAACAGTTACAATTATTGGTTAACCAGATAATGAATAAGTAACCTGTTTCATCCATAGTTTTTATTTTCACCTGCATACTTTATAAGATGTACAAAAAATGAAATCAATATTGGAAAAAAGAAGTGTGCGGTATACGCACACAAAATATGGTAAAAACGAAAAGAACACTGATAAACTCACTTTGAAGCAGCTTTGTCTAATAACGATGACCCATATGCTGACCGTATGCTGTCAATATCTGTAATAGAAAAAATCATGTTAGTAAAGTGAATTCATGTTTAGCATTTCAGATAACACTGGAAACAAGACTTTTGCCAAGCAATATATGTCCGCTACCGGCTCCATCATTGTCAGATTTAAAAAAAAATGTTGCCATAGCAACCAGAATTTTTGAGGCAGGAACCAAATCAAATGACATGCATAATATCCATATTGCCATCAAATTTTTTGAGGTAGGAACAAAATGTAATGACGTGCATAATGTCCATATTGCCATCTATTCATGTTTCAAGTTTCATGAAGAACTTTTATAGTTATCGCAGGATCCAGAAAAGTTTGACAGACAGACAGACGCACAGAGCGCAAACCACAAGTCCCCTCTGGTGAAACCAGCAGGGAACAACTAACAGATCACATCAATTTAGTAAATATTGTGTCTTTCGAGGGTTCAGGAGGACCAAAGTTCCATTCCTAGCCGGCAGCGTAATATCTTTTTCTCTTCAGCGCAGGGCTCCACATAACGTGCAAACTTGCTTATTAAAAGAAACAAAATTATGAGAAGTGCATTGAAAACATATGTCAGGGTAGAAATACATTTTGCTCTTTGGGCATGAATAATAAAATTTGTTATGTTTGTTGTTGCTAACTATTTCCCAAAAATGCCAATGACTCATTATAGTCTCCTGATTGTCACGCATTATTTGCAGACTGTTTAAAGCCTCTTGCCTACAGCTAATTCTATAATTATGCCTTTTTGAAATGCTACAAAATTGTGTACATGTTTGTTTGCATGTCTAACATTTGTGATTGAGTGGCAGGGGGGGGGGGGGTAATGTGCATTTCAGATCAAGGGGGTTAGAGACTCTTTGAATTAATAAACATGTACGCTGGACCTCAATAAAGGTACTACAAGTCAGGGATGGAAATTAACGCTTTACAACTGGTTGCCCACACGGGCACCATCTTTAGTATTTTGGTTGCCCAGCTAAAGAGTAACGGTTGCCCAGCTAAAGACTTACAAGCCCAGTACTATGTACACGTAGTGTCTGCGTATATAAGACTTTCTTTAAATAAAATAAAAGATAACTAAACAACAACATTGCTTAATTGACAAATTTTCTGTGTATTATGTCCTAATATAAGTCTGAGTTAAATCATTTTATTGGCTTTGATAAATGAATTTTATTAAACTAATTATTAACTCACAGTTGCCAATTTCATTAAATGTTTAATTGCACTGAATTGTTTCAAGCTTAAAAAGCAAGTTGCCCAGCTGGACTACTAACTTTTCAATTTGAGTTGCCCAGGCCAAAATGTACTGGCCCCGGGCTCACAGGCAACCACTAATTTCCAACCCTGCAAGTAAGTGGACTTGATTGTCTCAACTGGGCAAACGCTTTTGATGCAAATGAGCTTTAACAAATAGGTTAAAATCTAAATTCAGAAATTCATGCTTGCAAATGAGAACTCATATCAGTTATTTATTTTAAATATTTCAATACAGCTAAATACAATTACATGAATACCTTTTGCACTGTATAGCATGGGTGGGGTAAAGAAATTAATACTTTTTAAATGGCCTGGATTTAGCCTAAAAATAATATAATAAGATTTGTTTTAATGAAGATAACAATGTAAATATTGAATTTAATCAAGACTTATATATTAATGTACAACAAGCAAATAATATGAGGATTGATAAAAGAAAATATTGCAAAACAATAATCTACAAAGATCAGCTCCGAAATGTAGAGAGAAGCTTTAGACAACAATATAAAACAGACAACAATGTCAGTAAGAAATCAGATCAAGACTTAAATGTCAGGTATGATTAAGTTAATGAATTTCACGTATGATTTAATTCATAAATTCAATGTCAGGTATGATTTACTTAATTAATTCAATGTAATGCACACATTTGTCAATGATTTCAATCTACGGCATGATTTAGTTCATTAATTCAATGTCAGACATGATTTAGTTCAGGAATTCAATGTAAGGTACATGTTTGATTTAGTTAAAGACTTTACTTCTGGTATGAATAAGATGTGGACCTCAATCTTAGTTAGTTTAATTTAGTTTAAACATATTTATTTTAGCTCAATTGCATCGAAAGCCTAAGGCTTATATAAACGCTCTCGAGTCCGTTTCCTGGACCTAGAACCAGTACTTGGTGTCTATGGGGGAGATCTAAAGAACGCTCCCACAGTGGGGATCAAACCTGTGACCTCCCGGTTGTTAGGCGGACACCATATCCACTACACCACGGCAATCTTTGTTAAGACACAGATCAAGACTTTAATGTCATGTATGAATTAGTTAATGAATTCAATGTCAGGTATGAATTAGTAAATGAATTCAATGTCAGGTATGAATAAGTTAATGAATTCAATGTCAGGTATGAATTACTTAATGAATTCAATGTCGGGTATGCAGGGGTGTCAATTGTCCCCATTTTAAAATCTGGAAAATTAGGCCGGGGCCTGTGCGCGCAGGTCCCCAACGGAGATAAAGGGCAATCTCCCCCCCCCCCATTGAGCCTTTTCTAATTGTACTATTTTATAGTATTTCTAGTTGCAATTTCAGGTGAACACTATGTGAAATATTATTAATCAGACCGTCTGCATCACCGCATGTGTATTTGTCAGTATATGTTTGTTTATAATGGACATGAAGAATAAATTGAAATAAATCAGCAAGAAATGCTGTATCCAAAAAACGACAAATGGAAAAAGGTACATGTTTTGCACATGAACTAAAATGTGCATATTGTTTAATTGCTGACAAATGAAAACTATCTACCTAGCAAAAACATTATAACTATATAATTTGATTAGTATATTGCTTTGCAATATGATTTTGAACTGCTTAACTTTGCTAATTGGTTGCTAAGAATATTTCACGATGGAGGACATATGCAACGTTTCGTTGACATGTAAGAATTTCGCAAAGTAGCGAAGATTTTCGGTAAGTTGTCATTCATGTCTGTGCCATCGGCTAGCCAATTACAAATAAATCAATAGAATACCGGAAAAAATAGGTACGGAGCACTAAGACGATGAAGCTTTAACAATTATATTATTTTCGTAACAATTTTTCCCCAACCCCCCTCCCTCCTAAAAACATATCTAATTGGACTTTCATTAATCTCAAAATGGACCCTGGTCTGCTGAAATCCGAATTTCAGGAATAATATGGAAAATTGACCCCCCTGGGTATGATTTATTTAATTCAATGTCAGGTATAATTTAGTTAATGAATTCAATGTCAGCTATGATTTAGTTAATAAATTCAATGTCAGGTATGATAAAGTGAATGAATTTAATGTCTGGTATGATTTAGTTGATGAATTGAATGTCAGGTATGATTTAGTTCATGAATTCAACGGTCGGTATGATTGAGTTAACAAATTAATGTCAGGTATGATTTTGATAAAGACTCACATTACTAAAAATGAGTTAGAATGAGATGAAGACTAGTAACCTTCTTTTGATGGTCGGGGGATGGTGGCCATGATTTTCTCTATCTGGTTGATGGTGGAGGAGCCAGGGAAGAGTGGCTTGCCAATCAGCATCTCTGCCAGGATACACCCCAGACTCCACATGTCTACTCCCTTTGTGTATCTGTGGAAATGGATCATCAAAATCTTCACACTTTCCTTGCCATTCCAAATTATAACCATTTGACGGGATTTGAAATGTAACAAACACATCTGAATAAGTCTGAGAATTTGAGATTCATTTTTTTAATGTTCTCCCTTACAGGTGCAATAAGTTTGAGTACACTGTCATCATGATCAACAAGAGTTTCGCATTTAGAGACATATGCCCCCCCCCTCCCCGAAAAGGGCTTTGAACAAGTCCCAATTTCAATAGGGGTCAGCTACTGTTCAACTGTTCAAGACCAATGCACATGTGAATTATCAATCGGTCGATATTTGTTGACATGTTAACAAGTTTGTTATCGGAAAAGATTTTCACACTTACTGTAATAACCCTATGTTTTTTTGACACATAAAAATAACAAGAGCACGGCATAACGGGTGCCACACTCGGCTCCGAAAGCTTGTCAGAATCTTTTTTTTTTAGAGGTCACAGTGATCTTGACCTTTGACCTAGTGACCCAAAATGGGTGTGGCGTGTAGAACTCATCAAGGTGCATCTACATATGAAGTTTCAAAGTTGTAGGTGGAAGCACTTTGATTTTAGAGGCAATGTTAAGGTTTTTGTTAAAGTTTCATATTAGATGTCACAGTGACCTTGACCTTTTACCTAGTGACCCAAAAATGGGTGTGGCATGTAGAACTCATCAAGGTGCAACTACATATGAAGTTTCAAAGTTATAGGAGGAAGCACTTTGATTTTAGAGTCGCAGGGCTTAACATTAATTTTTTTTTCAACTAGCCCATTCAGGCTTGTAAATGTAGAACCTACTAGCCCTGACCAATCTTTCATTTGCCCTGACCCAAGTATATCAAAACCTTTATATTTATCATTTAACTTGCATTTTCTTGTGCGTAGAGATGCACAATTATGATTCAAAATTTCTTATTAGCTTGCCTTGCTAATGTTAATGAATTCAATATTCATCTTTTTTAGACATCTATTTGTAATCTTCACGCCATTTCGGGAGAATTTCCTTTTTTTTCCCTCATACTTTCTCTTACTTTCCTCCTTCTCTTTTCTTTTCTTATCTGAGGAACCCTCATTCCCACCTGTAAAGCCAAAGCTTTTTTACATAGATTGCCGCGGTTAACGTCTGACAACAAATGGTAAGTGAATCTTAGGTTTCGCAAAATAACGTGTTACGGTAGTTGTAACAATTGTAAAGGGTTAACTCTCTACTAAAAGCCGGGATCGACCATTAATATTAGTTTTGCTAATTGAATTGTGTTAAAAAGATTGTCAAAACACTTCTTATCGATCAAACAAATTACAATTATTTAAAATTGATAAATAACTAATAATTTTATAGTAACTTTGTGTTAATGTCAAGTTGCCTTCATCCACCCCGGACGATCCTGGGCGATCCCGGCTTTTAGATTATAACGTATTTTTATCGAGAAAACACGTCACTACGAGGAAACCAATCAAAAACTGTCTGTAGCGGAATTCCGTTTAAAAATAGGTACTGACGTGTTTTAACAGGAAAACTGTTGGGGATTTTCTGAATTATCTGCCTCTTTTTGATTGCAATCAGGTGGTTCCAAATCTATTTTGAGATACGATCTGTTTGTTGTCTCCGACTTCACTCTGGGATTTAATTGTCATCTGATTGTACTGTTTTAAGATTGTTGCACCTTTGAAAAGCTTATTTAAAATGCAGTTTATTGAAATAGAACACATAATCCCTCCCAAAATACACACAACCGGTTGGGCATGTTCCTGGGACATTGGCTAGCCCGGACCTAGGTACAGGCAGAGAATGTCATTCGGAACAGCCTTAGTGTTAAGCCCTGAAGCCTATGTTAAAGTTTGATATTAGAGGTCACAGTGACCTTTGACCTTGTGACCCAAAAATGGGTGTGGCATGTAGAACTCATCAAGGTGCATCTACATATGAAGTTTCAAAGTTGTAGGTGGAAGAACTTTGATTTTAGAGCCAATGTTAATGTTTTAGCACAACGCCTACGGCGGACGGTGGACGAGCTGGCTATGACGATAGCTCGGGTTTTCTCTGTTTCCTCGCTAATAAAAAATGTTCGTGTCCGAAAACTTAGATACGAAAAATATTCACATAATACAGGTGTCCGAAAACTTAGAGTCGAAAATTGAAGTGATCGAAAATATTGTATTGTATCAATTGTATCAACGACTACCAGTAATAGCACGTTCTTGTAAAATACCATGCCGTATAGCATAAATTACAGTTATATATGTTTGCACTGCACCCCTATATGACGTTTGACCTTAAAGGATGACCTTGACCTTTCACCACTCAAAATGTGCTGCTCCATGAGATACACATGCATTTCAAATATAAAATTGCTAGCTTCAATATTGCAGAAGTGACATTACATGAGCAATTTTGACCCATATATTTGACCTTGAAGGATGACCTTGAAGGATGACCTTGACCTTTCACCACTCAAAATGTGCAGCTCCATGAGATACACATGCATGCCAAATATCAAGTTGCTATCTTCAATATTGCAAAAGTATTCATAAAACAAGAGCACCGCCTTGCGGGTGCAGACCGCTCATCTATTTTCTTTTTAAAGGTGAAGGGACTCTCATTTTCAATCACAAAGGAGAGAGGGGCGGAGTGAAGAGGGGTGTATAGTGTGGGGGTGTGGAAATTATTACATTGTCTTCCAAAAATGCGAAAAAAAAAACGCAAAAAAAATAATCCGGGGGGGGGGGGGGGGGTGGGGGGGGGGGGGGGGGGGGGAATATTGGGTGCGATGGTTGGATGGTATTTCAAACATAAAATAATAAAAAGAAATATTTGTGTTTTTTAACCGTTTCAAAAAAAAATAAAAATTGGGGTGGGTGGGGTGGGTGGTGGGGGGGGGGGGGGTAAAGTGTGAGGGTGTGGTGGTAATTTGTGAGATGATCTTTAAAAAATTTAGGGGGAGGGGAGACTTGGGTGGGGGGGAGGGGGGGGGGGAATCTTGGGTGCGATGGTTGGACGGTATTTCAAACATAAAATAATAAAAATAAATGTTTGTGTTTTTTAAGCGTTTCAAAAAAAAATATTTAGGGGGGGGGTGGGGGGGGGGGGTAAAGTGTGAGGGTGTGGTGGTAATTTGTGAGATGATCTTAAAAAACAAAACACAAAAAAAAAATTTAGGGGGGGGGATTCGGGTGGGGGGAGGGGGGGATTCTTGGGTGCGATGGTTGGATGGTATTTCAAACATAAAATAATAAAAATAAATATTTGTGTTTTTTAACCGTTTCAAAAAAAATATTTGTGGGGGGTGGGGGGGGGGGTATAGTGGGAGGGTGTGGTGGTCATTTGTGAGATGATCTTAAAAAAAAAAAAAAAAAAAAAAATTGCGGGGGGAGGGGGGGGGGGAGGGCGGAGGGCACAGGGGATGGTTTGGGTGGAGTCTATTGTGGTATGTCAGGTAAGAGTAGTTTTGTCAAAGTATCAATCAAATCTAATCATAAATAAAGAAGTTATGGCAATTTTAGCAAAATTTAATAATTTGACCTTGAGAGTAAAGGTCATTCAAAGGTCAAGGTAAAATTCAACTTGCCAGGTACAGTAACCTCATGATAGCATGAACGTATTTGAAGTTTGAAAGCAATAGCCTTGATACTTAAGAAGTAAAGTGGATCGAAACACAAAATTTAACCATATATTCAAAGTTACTAAGTCAAAAAAGGGCCATAATCCCGTAAAAATGACAACCAGAGTTATGCAACTTGTCCTTTTACTGTACCCTTATGATAGTTTGCGAGTGTTCCAAGTATAAAAGCAATATCTATGATACTTTAGGGGTAAAGTGGACCAAAACACAAAACTTAACCAAATTTTCAATTTTCTAAGTATAAAAAAGGGCACATAATTCTGTCAAAATGCCAGTCAGAGTTACATTACTTTGCCTGCACAGTCCCTTTATGATAGTTAATAAGTATTGCAAGTATAAGCCAATAGCTTTGATACTGTAGGAATAAAGTGGACCTAAACACAAAACTTAACCAAATTTTCAATTTTCTAAGTATAAAAAGGGCACATAATTCTGTCAAAATGCACGCCAGAGTTATCTAACTTAACCTGCCCAGTCCCCTCATGATAGTAAGTAAGTGTACCAAGTTTGAATGCCATAGCATTGATACTTTCTGAGAAAAGTGGACCTAAACGCAAAACTTAACCAAAATTTTCAATTTTCTAAGTATAAAAAGGGCACATAATTCTGTCAAAATGCACGCCAGAGTTACCTAACTTTGCCTGCCCAGTCCCCTCATGATAGTTAGTAAGTGTACCAAGTTTGAATGCAATAGCATTGATACTTTCTGAGAAGAGTGGACCTAAACGCAAAACTTAACCGGACGCCGACGCCAACGCCGACGCCAAGGTGATGACAATAGCTCATTTTTTTTTTTCAAAAAATAGATGAGCTAATAAGCGATTTGGGCCACATATATTTGACCTCTGACCTTGAAGGATGACCTTGACCTTTCACCACTCAAAATGTGCAGCTCCATGAGATACACATGCATGCCAAATATCAAGTTGCTATCTTCAATACTGCAAAAGTACTCATAAAATGAGCGATTTTGTCCACATAATTTTGACCTCTGACCTTGAAGGATGACCTTGACCGTGACCTTTCACCACTAAAAATGTGCAGCTCCATGAGATACACATGCATGCCAAATATCAAGTTGCTATCTTGAATATTGAAACACTGCAAAAGTGTACATTAAATAAGCGATTTTGACCCATATATTTGACCTTTGACCTTGAAGGATGACCTTGACCTTTCACCACACAAAATGTGCAGCTCCATGAGATACATATGCATGCCAAATATCAAGATGCTATCTTCAATATTGCAAAAGTTATTGCAAATGTTAAAGTTGGCGCAAACCAACCAGCAGACCAACCAACCCCAACAATATGTCCCCCACTACTATAGTGGGGGACATAAAAAGCAAACTATGAATTCTTTGTTTGTTCATTTCCAATAGTTGTTGTCAAACACCTTCCATTGTTCGTAAAACTTGAAATAGGTGCATCAAACTTTGAAGCGTTTAGTATTTGTCACAGTTATTTTACTGAGAAGGGGTAGTACCTTTGCGGTAGATAATTGAACTGTTAATTGGCACTACCCCTGGTAATTGTCATAACGCTTATGCTTTCGGGCGAAACCATTGTTTAATACAGGTTTATAAGGTTATTTACCAAATAACGTAAATGTAATGGTCCAGTGCCCTCAGGCATGCACCTGCCATGTTTTATGATGTTAACACCCCTATGATGTTAAAACCCCTTGATCAAAGTGTCATTAGATATCGAAAACAGGACCGAAATTTGGTAAAATAGCACTGTAAAATATGCTGTCCGAAAACTTAGAGACATTAATTATGGACGACAACTCGTGTGTCCGAAAATTAAGTCACGAAAAATAATTATTTTCGTTAAAAAAGGGGGTGTCCGAAAAATTAGAGTGTCCTAAAACATAGAGTAATTACAGCATTGAGACAGTGACCTTTGACCCAGTGACATAAATTTCAATAGGGATCGTCTACTGCCCAAGGCCAATGCACATGGGAAGTTTCAAGCCAATCGATCAATTGGTTGACCAGTTTTTTATCAGAAACTATGTTCACACAAAATGTGACAGTGACCTTGACTTTGACTTAGTGACACCAAATTCATTAGGGGTCATCTACTGTCCAAGGCCAATGCTTATTTTAAGTATCTAGCCACTCTGTAAATGAGTTGACGAGTTATTGATACGAAACGATTTTCATACTTATTGTGACAGTGACCTTGGACCTAGTGGTCACAATTTCAATAGGGGTCATCTTATGTCTAAAGCAAATTAACATGTGAAGTATCATGCCAATCAGTCAATTCCTTGACGAGTTATTGTTTGGAAACTCGTCTACCGACATACTGACAGACATCCAGCAAAATAATATATACCTCGTCTTCTTAAAAGGGGGGCTAATTAAGAGAGATTTATATTAGTCCATGAATATTAAATTGATTTGTTTAAAACAATGAAGCCATAGTCTAACAAATGCTGTGGATTGATAAAAATGATAGACAACCAAAGTTCTGTTTAAGGACATTTCTTAT
This sequence comes from Dreissena polymorpha, assembly GCF_020536995.1. Taxonomy (NCBI): domain Eukaryota; kingdom Metazoa; phylum Mollusca; class Bivalvia; order Myida; family Dreissenidae; genus Dreissena; species Dreissena polymorpha. Next base: position 36,242,030 of record NC_068370.1, read on the forward strand.
AAGCAAGTCCTTTTTTTTTAAATGACCAAATACACAGAATGTTTCAGTATGACTTATTGTGCCGCATGAGTTGGCAACTATTCTGTCATGAAATCAAAGTACTGAATGCAACATCAGCAGCAAACAACCTCTAACTGACGTATCGCTAACACTTATGCCCAACAATAACTGGAATTTGAAATTTGGGTAAACTGGTCCTGATAAATGTACATCCAAGTGTTGACCCAGATTAGCCTGTACAATTTGCACAGGCTTATCAGAGAGGAAACTTTCTGCTTTGATGGATTTTTATGTTCGAATGATGTTTTCCCCAAACAAAAATCCAGCCTTGCCGGAAATTCAAATAGTAACTTATCAGAAAGCAGATCAACATTGGAAGTTTGATTCGTTTTCAGTCAAATTGAATTTTTTTTATAATCCTCCAATATTTGTTTCCACATACATGAATATGACCATTCCTCCCACTTATAATAAAGTGTGGCAAAAATGACAACAATTAAAACTTGTTTGCAACATTTGTAGACATAATGATATAAAATTATAATTTTTTGGCCTAGTAGCAACACTGTTTACATAAAAGTACACATAATTATGATTCTTCTTTGCCTATACTTTGTAGAATCTCTTAAATCTGCATTGCCTTACACATTGTGTAACTTGGCACAAGCACAAGGAGACTGGTCCTTAATGCTGATAATATATTATAAATTGAGATGTCTAAATGATTGAACTGAAATGAGGCTCAGATTTCAACATTGACTCACCTGTGAGAGGCCAGCAGTATTTCAGGAGCTCTGTACCAGCGTGTGGCTACATACTCGGTGAGGTTGGGATCGCCAGTTTCAGCATCAATGCTGATCTGTGACAGTGAACGAGCTAATCCAAAGTCACAGACTTTCACCATGCACTCACTGTCCAGAAGGATGTTTGAAGGCTTTAAAACAAGACATAAACTCAAAGCATTTGGATATTTTAACACATGATTTACATGAAAGCATTGTGACTTTATCATGATTTGCAGTGTTGATTTGAAACCTGTCAAGACATTTGATGATTGCACACAGATGCTCCCACATAGCATTTTAATTTTCAAATTTTAGCTTTAACCTGTTTGACATCCATGTTTGAGGTAAAGAGACAGGCGTAACAAGTCACACGTCGTAACAGTATGTTAAACATCTGTAACATGTTACTTTAAAATCTGGCAATATATGGAAAAGTTAAGGTTCAAAAGGATTTTTCAATATTATTTTTTATTAATATTTTGGCGAAAAAAATATGAGAAATATCTGAATAAAATATTTGAAAAAATATAACATCTTTCTGTTTGTTTAGTTGGAATGCTCACTGCTTTCATCAGCATTTCAGTGATATCACAAAATCGGGAATGTTAACTCATATTTTTCCTGGATTTGCTGGTTTTACTATTGCTTAGTGTTCATAGTCATGCCAGGAACTGACAACTGCCTTACTTAAATCTGAAGTAGGGGGAAAATGGCCATAAAAACAATATCATGACCAATAACCTTACATATTATGCGGCGGGAATCTACAAAGCAAGCTGGCTCAACAACACTTAAAACCAACGCAACATGAGTCTGTCAATAATTAAAATTTCAGTTCAATGATTTGACCATTTATACATTTTACTATTGTAAAATACCTTTTGATCTCTGTGTATCACATTTCCAGAATGGAGGTATTTTGTTGCTCTAAACAGCTGATACATAATGTAGCGCTTATGTACATCTTTCAGAATGTTACCGCGCTTGATAACATTGTGTAAATCAGTTTCTGAAAGAACAAACCATAAATAACGAGTAACATGTGTTGCAACAAAAACAACATTTAATTTTGTATTCAGAAATAAAGACCACCACTCAGTGTTACTCTCTTGTAATGACAATCACAACTTCTGAGTACAAAACAATGTCAAAACAAGACTATTGCCAAGCAATGCAAGTCCCCCTAATGGTGAAACTCCACCATTTTCAGCAATATGTCTACTCTATTTGTTGCCATAGCAGCCAGAACTCTTGATGTAGGAACAAAATGAAATGACGTGCATAATCTCCATATTGCCGTCTATCCAATTTCAGGTTTCATGAAAAAATATGAAGAACTTTTAAAGTAAACACTGGATCCATAATTTTGAGAAATATTTCTATTTTATTTGATGCCATAGCAACCAGAATTATTTATGTAGGAACAAAATGAAATGATGTGCACCATCTCTTTATTGCCATCTATCCATGTTTCAAGTTTAATGAAAAAATGTTTAGAACTTTTAAAGTAATCGCAGGATCCAGAAAAGTGTGACAGACTGACTGACTGACAGACAGAGCGCAAACCATAAGTCCCCTCCAGTTTCACTGGTAGGGGACAATAATGACAAAACTAATAGGAAGATCTCTACTGTCTCTAGGCTCTTGTTGTTGCTTACTTATGAATTTTAAATATAATATTTTTTATAAGACTTTCAATAGAACTAAAAAATAAGGTTTTTATTCTACTCACACTTCTATGAATGTGATGACAATAAATCCAAGAAAAGGGCGTTAAATATTAACATAAATTGAAGTTGTAAACTATATTATATACATGTATTATACAAAAATAACAATAATAATCATTATTACCCATAAATTCAAAGACTAGATAAATATCTTTATCATTTTCTGCTTTTATGACATTGTGAAGTTTGATTATGTTGGGGTGTTCTCCAAAGTCTTGTAAAAACATAATCTCTCTGAATGTCCTCTGAGCATCTGTCTGGTTACGGAAAGCATCAAAGATCTTCTTGACAGCAACAACTTCCCCTGTTCTTCTATCAATTGCCTTCCACACTATGCCATATGCCTAAAAACGAAAAAATCCCATTTAATCTATAACAAGTCATTCAAAGAGACAACTATAAATCTGCTGTAAATAAAAAATACCTTAGGAGTGGTAACCTTGATTTTTAGCGAGTATGTTTGATTCATGTTTTCAGCAAATCGCCTCCATTACCTAAAGATTGTGACTAAGTTATAAAATGAAATTCTGTAAATTGTTATAGAAAATAGACAGAAAACTAAAAAGAGAAACATTTTCACTTGGAAGTATGACCTTGACCAGGAGTGACTTTGACTTCCTACTGCACATTCTGTCAATACTGTAGCCAATTTCTCAAAAATCCTTCAAATGGTATAGGAGATTAAGAGTGGACGCAAACATGGAAGCTAGAACCTTTGACCTTAAAGTTCAACCTTGACATCAGGGACCTCAATCTAACAAATCTGCCACAGAATATCGGCAGCAGTCTCCCACCTGAAAAGTTTTTTTTTCCCAAAAAAACTTTTTCCCCCTCAGAAAATGAAAACAAACACACAAAAATTGCTGATTTTTAGTTAAAAATTGACCGTTTTTTTGTATGTAACCTTAATCAATTAGACGCTCAATAATACATCAGAAAAACAAGCGATGTGTTTGTGAAACACTATGTCCCCATATATATGACCTTTGATCTTGAAGGATGACCTTGACCTTTCACCACTCAAAATGTGCAGCTCCATGAGATACACATGCATGTCAAATATCAAGTTGCTAGCTTCAATATTGCAAAAGTGACATTAAATGAGCGATTTTTACCCATATATTTGACCTTTGACCTTGAAGTATGACCTTGAATTTTAATCACCACTCAAAATGTGCAGCTCCATGAGATACACATGCATGCCAAATATCAAGTTGCTATCTTCAATGTTGCAAAAGTTATGGCAAATGTTAAAGTTGGGACAAACAAACAAACTGTCACAGAGTTACAAATATTATTGTATTATTATTTGATTTTGATTATAAATTCACACAATATCATAGTTATAGTTTGTCTACTGAATTGCAGTACAGTAGAGGGTTACTTTGAACCACATGTTTAACTTGATATTGATTACATTGTGTTAGTTACAGTCTTGGAAGTCTTCTCATGTTGAATTCACACTTAAGATGCAAACTGTATGCTGACTGTATGCTTATCAGCTCTAGCTATAAATAATGACTGTGGCTAAAGATCTAAAGATTCTTAGACTAGGTGCTAATTAATTACAGTCTTATAGAAGTAAGGAAGTAAGGTACTGTATGTTGGATGAGAGATAGATATGATTGGTCAGTGAGATGTGTGGGTGTGACTTGGAATTAAGGATCTGTATGATCGATGGATGAAGGGAGAGATACGATTGGTCAGTGAGATGTGTGGGTGTGACTTGGTATTAGGGATGAAAGGGTTTCAAAAGAGTGACAAGTTAGCTTATGAAGGAAGGAAGTAGAGGTCAGTAAGAAAAAGTAAGAAAGTCAGTTACAAGTTAGAAAGACAGTTGGAAATAGGAGGATGGAATTTGTTAAATAAGATCTGATAAGAATTTAATAGAGTTAGGAAGGAATGATTGTTGAGACATTATAATGAATTAATACAAGAGTAAGCGCAGCAAGCGAGTTGTGTTGTGCTAATCATAACAAGGGCACAGATTTCCCCCGGTCCGGTTACAAAACCTACAAAACAATATGTCCCCCAATATAGTGGTGGGGGACATAAAAACACCCAAACGATCAAAAACGGCCGGAAGGTGAAGGTCAAAACAACATAATGTCTCATAACAGCATGTCTTATTTTAAAAAAAAATCAACAGTAAAACATTCGCCAAATTTAAAAGAATTGATCTTCTGTTCAAGCAACAGTCCCTTGCCCAGTCAGATGCATTTTGTTCCACTAGTACTACTAGTCATGATGCAAGATTGAGTAAAAATCCACCATTCTGTCCTAAAGACAGTCACATATAAAGAAAAATATGTTTATAAGAGTTAAACACATTTGTTGTTTTTTGTTAAACAGATTCCCACATTTACACAACAGTCCTTAAAAAGGTATAGGAAATATGGTGCAGACATGAACATGGAAGCAAAAATCTCACTTTTGACCTATAAGTACAACTTTGACCTTGACTTGGCATCATAGACTTAAATATTTTTAACATGTCAGTCTCCCGATAAGCTTCAAACTTTTGAGGCAAGATTCATTAAAATTTGTCAATTGATATTAAGTTATTGAGCAAACTAGAAATGGCGCGGCAGAGGCCGACGCGTATCCCCACGCCGAATGTTTGACCTAGGTGTGCCCCAGGGTTGGTAATGGGGCCATGCATAGCTGAGATTGACCGTATTGTCATAAGAGAAGTTCATCATCAATTAAAAGTGAATTGGTGTAGAAATGAAGAAGTTATAGTAAAAGGCAATTTTGGGTGGGTGTGACATATGTGGGCAGGGCGCCCCAGGGTTGGTAATGGGGCCATGCATAGTTGAGATTGACCGTATTGTCATAAGAGAGGTTCAGTATCAATTTGAAGTGAATCGGTGTAGAAATGAAGAAATTATAGTAAAAGGCAATTTTGGGTGGGTGTGGTCTATGTGGGCGGGGCGCCCCAGGGTTGGTAATGGGGCCATGCATAGTTGAGATTGACTGTATTGTCATAAGAGAAGTTCAATATCAATTTGAAGTGAATCGGTGTAGAAATGAAGAAATTATAGTAAAGGCAATTTTGGGTGGGTGTGGTCTATGTGGGCGGGGCCCCAGGGTTGGTTATGGGGCCATGCATAGTTGAGATTGACCCTAATGTCATAAGAGAAGTTCAGTATCAATTTGAAGTGAATCAGTGTAGAAATGAAAAAATTATAGTAAATGGAATTTTTTGGTGGGTGTGGCCTATGTGGGCGGGCGCCCCAGGGTTGGGATTGGGGCCATGCATAGTTGAGATTGACCCTAATGTCATAACAAAAGTTCAGTATCAATTTGAAGTGAATCCGTGTAGAAATGAAAAAATTATAGTAAATGGAAATTTTTGGTGGGTGTGGCCTATGTGGGGGGGGCGCCCCAGGGTTGGGAATGGGGCCATGCATGGTTGAGATTGACCGTATTGTCATAGGTGAGGTCCAGTATCAATTTGAAGTGAATCGGTGTAGAAATAAAGAAGTAAATGTAAAATAACCTAAAAAAATGAGTGATAATTTCTGACGCGGCCCCACCCCAACCCCTATAACTTTTGACCCAGGGGTCAGATCAAAATTCCAAATAGTGCAGGGTCGCACATATGCTCATAGCTACCATGTGTGTAAATTTCAAGGTTCTAGTGCTTTTAGTGTAGGAGGAGATAGTGGCCAGGACGGACGGACAGACGGACGGACGGACGGCGGAGATCACCACAATATCCCCACCTTTTTTTCAAAAAGCGTGGGGATAACAAGAAAGTGTAACAAGCAAAGGAGGAACAATAGGCATTGCTACAAATCCCCAAACCCAAAGAAATAACACTCCACGACTGGAGTACAATCACCAGTCAGTGACGCTAATAATATGTCTCTATACTAAATGTTAATTTCAGTAAACATACCATAGTTTACATTTAGGATGTGAATTAAATCAGACAAATATCAATACAATTACAAGTTAGAACTGATTTTCCCATCATGCACAATATTACTAACCAATAACCAATCAAACATACATACTCATACCATCAAAAAGTAAATGGTAAATAAATTGGTATCAAGGGCAACATAATTTAACGTTGAAGACTTATATGCGTGTCTGAAGAATGTTCACAATAAGCAAAAGTCATTAAACTTATGACTGTATACTTTTAAGTAACTTCTTAGTATTTTAAATAAAAACATTTTCATAATTATTTTATAACACGTATTTTTATAATAGCTTCTCAAACTCAATAGCTAAGAAGTTGTTTTAGTAGCGATTTTAGTTTGACAGCGGCAAATAATTATATGACGTGTATGTGTTTATAATTTATGTTCATTCTTAAAGAGGACTTTTTGTGGATAACGACAATCACTGTAAATTAAGGACAGGACACGGCCAGTTAATTTCATGCACAAACACATTCTCTAGCTCTATGCGGTCAATATCAGTACCTTTTTTCAAATAGGTGTGATAACACAGACATGCTGAAATGGAATCTTAGCAAATCATTAAAAGACGAACCCCTTTCCCAAGTCTCTTTTTGATTTCATATTTTTTCGTGATATGTGGTTCAACTTCAGAAGTACTCATTTTAGCAAGTTGTATTCTAAGATGACAGCCATTAAACCTGCTTACGACTAAAAACGCTTATTCCGCTCATAAAGAAGGTCGAAACACAACGTTATCTAGTGTTGATAAATAATCCTTATATCTTTTATCAAACATAGAAAAGTTTTTAAAATATTATATTAATTAAATAATATAATATTTTTATGATTAATCTTCGCGCAAATATTGAAATGAGAATTAAGGAATGTAAATTTGCTGGACTACTTTATGCAAAGCACCTGTTTATGACGTAATCAAAACATGCGTATTTACACTAGTTACTACCGTTACTGGGGTTCAGCGAATAACCCGGAAGTTTTCATTTGATGCAAGAGTTATGTTATTTCGCGATATATAATATAAAGATAAAAGGGATCGAAAGAATGATACTTTATCAGTCTGGTACAGTTATTAAGATTTAATTAAGTTATCAGATAAGAAGATGATCATTATGCAATTTTGTTGCATAAAAAAGTTTTCTCATTTTTTTCATTAATCGGTAGCTCATCTGATATAATCGAAATTTTCGGACACTATTTTTTCGGACAACCCGGTTTTTAGCAAAAATTATTATTTTTCGGAAATATGGATTTTCGTCCATGATAAATGACTTAAAAATTTTCGGACATTTTATTGTAGAATTCTATTTTACTATGTTTCTGTTGTGGTTATATGATGACAGTCATGACACTTTGAATTTTTGATCAGATCTATAATTTATAAAGATATAAAAATAAACAACCTGCCAGGCATGTGCTGAAGGCAGTGAGCCATGGAATTGGGCGTTTTGGGATAAATTACTATTTATATTGGTAATAGAAAATGGTGTGACCGTCACCCAACAGCTTAAAGTAAAATATATATTAATGTTCTTTATTTTATAAGGCATGGCATTTTACAAGCTTGTGCTGTAATTCGTTAAACAATTGACGCTATACAAATTGCAAACTCATTTCAGATCATCAGTGCAATATTAGAGTCTTTAAATTTTCAGACACCTGAATTGTTTGGATATTTGTTATATCTTAATTTCCTGACATGAAAAAAAAATAATAATATTTTTTATAAAGTGTTCCAAAACTTCAAAGGGCCTTTTCACAGGTTTTGGCATTTATTGAAGTTTGTCATTAAATGCTTTATATTGATACTTGTTTGTCATTAAATGCTTTATATTGATACATGTAAACATTGGTTCTAAAAAGCTCCAGTAAAAATCAAGAATAAATATATAAAAAAAGTTACCCTCAACAGGGCTTGAACCACTGACCCCTGGAGTGTTGGAACAAAAGTCTGCCATTAAGTCCACTTGGCCCTCTGTGCTCATACAATGCAGGATGCATTTATAGCTCGGTGTTTTCGGAGAAAACCTGAGGTATTGTCATAGCCAGCTTGTTGTGTCGTCCGACGTCCACGTCTTGCTATAACCTTAACATTTTGTTAAGGTTTTGAACATTGGCTCTAAAATCAAATTGCTTCCACCTACAATTATGAAACTTCATATGTAGATGCACCTTGATGAGTTTTACACGCCACACCCATTTTTGGGTCACTAGGTCAAAGGTCAAGGTCACTGTGACCTTTAAAAAAAATATGACAAGCTTTCATTTATTCAAAACTGCACCCGTAGCCGAGCGTGGCACCTGTTATGATGTGCTCTTGTTTACTTTATATATTAGCAATCCTCCTAGTTTCACAAAATATTGCGACAATAAGAGAACTCTTTAAATTATTCAATTGTTTCGCGTTGCAACGCTTTATAATTTTCAGGTTTTTAAATCGTCAAAAGATGCATATAATTGCTATTTTTAGCATGGTTATTGTTCAGTATTACTATTTTCGCACAAATATCATAACTACAACAAAAATGGGCGAATCTGAAGCATTTTTTTCAATTTGTCAATTTACGGAAACATGAAAAAAAACCTTTAAAGTAATTACAGTAGTTGCCAGGGGTTTTTATCTGATTTTGGGGAAAGGGCCTGGCCTTTTTTGAGGGGAAAAAAATCGCGCAAAATGCCGGATTTTGGGGGGAAAAATCACGCGAAACGCCGGATTTTGGGGAAAATAAGGAAAGTCTTAAATAATCAATTCAACATATTTTGCTGTTTTTAAAACAAAATCAAGGCAACAGATAATTTAATTATGCAATATGTTATTTTTTCTACACTGGATCAGGTTAACTTATGTATTTAAAGTTTAAAAAAAAAAAAGAAGAAAAAAAAAATTTATTATTTTTTTTTTTTAGGGGAAAAAAATTAAGTCTGGGGGAAAAATCTGAGGGGAAAGGGCCGATTTTCGGCGGGTCCCAAAGAAGGAAAAAAAGCCCTGGTTGCAATAATCAAAATATCAGCTACTGACCCTATGTGTTGCAATTTGTTAAGGTTTTTTTCATGTTAAGTTCTGGCCTGGTATTTACATGGCATTGTATGCTTGAAGAATAATGATAATAATCAAAGTTTCAAATACATCAACTCTTCCTAACAATGTCTACATTTATGTAATGGAAAATGCCAAGATTTTCCGAATTATAGAATTGTGAAGTATATCAAGTTATTTAACCCTAAGGAAAAACTGCAACAATATCTTGCATAAAGTCTTTTAAAGGGACCTTTTAATGTTTTGTATAATTAACAAAATTAAAAAAAATGTTTCACTGTTCACATTATCAAGTTGTAGCATTAAATGACAAACTTCAAAACATGCGAAATTCTGTGTAAAGGTCTCTTTAAAGGGATCTTTTCCCGGTTTGGTAAATTGAAAAAAGTTGTTTCAGATTCGCAAACTTTCGGTTTAGTTATGATATTTGTGAGGAAACAGTATAACTGAACATTTGCCATGGTCTAATATAGCCATTATATGCATCATTTGACGATTTAAAAACCTAAAAATTATAAAGCGTTGCAATGCGAAACGAATTAAATAATTTGGAGAGTTCTGTTGTTGTCGTTTAAATTTGTGAAACTACGAAAATTGCTTATATTATGTATAAAATAGGCATCTGATGTATGCTTGGCAGGATAGCTCATTTGGCTAATGCTAATGCGTTTTTACTTCAGTATTCCGGGGGTCACTTGTTCGAGCCCTGCTGCGGGCTACTTTTTTTCTTTTTTTAAATTTTATTTGTGATTTTTTACTGGAGCTTTTAAAATTTAATGTTTACATTTATCAATATAAAGCATTGAATGACAAACTTCAAAACATGCCAAAATCCGTGAAAAGGCCCTTTTAAAGCCATGTACCATATAAACCTTTAGCAACGAAATCACTGTCATAAGAATTAGTCATTATTTAAATTACACTGTTATACACGACACACTTTTAGCTTCCAGCATAAGGCCAGACCATCAGACATTTGCCTCGGGTAACTGTCAATTCAAAACTTCCTGCTATTGGTTTAAAAACAGTTTTATTAAGCTTCCTTTTGAGTGTTTCTCCATAAAAGGCACATAATTTGATGTTTGTTTTTAAAGGTATTGTGTTTGTCTCATGTACTTGGTTGATTTAACTCGATTTTATAGAAACATGTGGGGCATATTTTTCTACATCTTTTTTGCCTTTACAGAGAAGAACTTTGAGCTGTATGTATGTACTCATAAAAGCACACAGCAATCAAGAAGAACTATATGAGATATATAATGAAAAAAAATCATATTCATCATTAGAAGTAATTAAAAATTTCATTACGCTTCAGATTAAAAAGGTACTGTCTCGGTAATTGTGAACCTACCCATTATTTGTTGTGCAAACATTATCCAACTATGGCCCTGATAGAATACCGTATACTTTCGCTTTTAAGGCGCCCTCGCTTATAACATGCACCCCGACTTCGGACTTTCAATTTATTAGTTGAATAAAAAGAAACACAAGAAAGAAATTGAAATTAAATATTTAAAAAAAAAATGATGCTGGTCAAAAGGAATGCGTAATATGAAATGTTGACATGTCATATTATGGATACATATTACATGAACTTCAGTTGTATTCTTGTTTTTTCTTTTACTGGATTTAAACCCATGAATAAGAATACTCTGCATTATATAGGTACTTCTATTATACAGCACCTACATAAAAACAGAGGAATACTGGTATTTCGATATTTTTAGCATTGTTTAAAATGCAACACGTGTCCCGGCTATAAACTATTAAGAACTCATTCTTCAGAGCGAAGATGGATTGCTTATGTATTGCCTGCTTACTAAAGCAGTATTCCTCAGCAAATTATGCATTTCAGATTCAATAAACAGAGTGTGTTATACATGGTAAAAAGTGACTTGTAGGCTACTCGGGAATAGAAGTGTCTTTGTCATTGAGATGATCGGTAAACGATGTCTCCATCAAAATTTGTCATCCAACCTTTTAAACATTTTAATTATCTTGAATATGTTAGTAAACTAAAATATAACATGGTGTAACATAAATGGACATATTGGTCTTTTATTTGAATAATAAGAACGTTCTGATATAATTCGAAATATTTTTATGTTGTTGAAATGTGTACTGACAATCCGAATCATGCTGTTTATCGATGGAATTTTTTCGTGTTTTTTTTAAATATATAATTCAATGTTCTTCCGTGAATGTCTTTCTTTGCAATATGAAGTGCTATACAATTAATCAGCTAAACAATGTTTGGTGTATGAAAACCAAATGAACAAAAGATAAATGCAAAAAAGCTGAAGAACCCATGCACCTCTCACGCGTGGCATTTGTTGTTCTCTTTTATGGAAATACCATCAGTTATCAAAGTATCGCCATTTCCAACGTGTATCAGGAGTGTCTTCCTTATCAAAACCCTTTTAAGATATTCAGTATATTTGGTTGTTCTAATAAGAAAAACAAACATTTTCACTCAGACGATTGCATAGAATATACATTAGAAAAAATACATATTTATTTTTATGAATACAATTTTCATGTTTATGTATTGTTTAGTTTTATCATGTAAGGTGAACAGATTCCCATATAAGTCGGACGCATATTGTTGATTTTTAGCCTCGGCTCGGCTGTACCCGAGGTATTGTCATAGCCAGCTCGTTGTGTCGTGTCCCAAACCGTAACATTTTGTTTACCTTTTGAACATTGGCTCTCAAATCAAAGTGCTTCCACCTACAACTTTGAAACTTCATATGTAGATGCACCTTGATGAGTTCTACACATAACACCCATTTTTAGGGTCACTAGGTTAAAGGTATAGGTCACTAAGACCTCTAATATAAAATTTTAAGATAGGCTCTAAAATCAAAATGCTTCCACCTACAACTTTGAAACTTCATATGTAGATTCACCTTGATGATTTCTACATGCCACACCCATTTTTTGGTCACTAGGTCAAAGGTCAAGGTCACTGTTACCTCTAATATAAAACTTTAATATAGGCTCTAAAATCAAAGTGCTTCCACCTGCAACTTTAAAACCTCTTATGTAGATACACCTTGTTGAGTTCTACATGCCACACCCATTTTTGGGTCACAAGGTCATAGGTCAAGGTCACTGTTACCTCTTATATAAAACTTTAACATAAACCTTAACATTGACTCTGAAATCAAAGTGCTTCCACCTACAACTTTGAAACTTCATTTGTAGATGCACCTTGATGAGTTCTACACGCAACACCCATTTTTGGGTCACTAGGTCAAAGTTCAAGGTCACTGTTACTTCTAATATAAAACTTTATCATAGGCTCTAAAATCAAAGTGCTTCCTCCTACATCTTTGAAACTTCATATGTAGATACGCCTAAATGAGTTTTACACGCCACACCCAATTTTGGGTCACTAGGTCAAAGGTCAAGGTCACTGTTACCTCTAATATATAGCTTTAACATAAGCTCTAAAAGCAACGTGCTTCCACCTACAATTTTAAAACTTCATATGTCGATACACCTTGATGAGTGTAGACGCCACAACCATTGTTGGGTCACTAGGTCATAGGTGAAGGTCACTGTGACAAAAAAAATCTGACAAAGTTTCATTTGTTCAAAACTGTACCAGCAGCTGAGCGTTGGCACCCATTATGCGGTGTATTTGTTGAAACCTGCTTTCCACTAAGAATTCAGGAGCTTTATAAGATGTTTCAATATGACCATCATTACACAAATGCCAAAATCTAACATATAAGATGTGTTGTTGATTCTGCTATTTTAAAGTCATTATTCCTGCATAATAGTAACAAATCATAAGGACAGTATGATCTATGAATACCCAAAGATCGGAAACATCCATTTGGACTAATAGAAAGGATCAGAAATTCTCGCCGCGAATACGAGATCTGCATCAGGTGACATCAATCGGGCCGTTTGAAGATTTCAGGCCGTGGCATACTTTTTTATTGAAAGGTTCATACCTGCCTTAGCCGTAAACAGTAATTTTATTTAAGTTTCTGAATCAAGTATCATCTTAAAATTAATATAAAAAACAAACAGCTGAAATAAAATGGATGAATTTATATCAAAATGTTACGGCGATGTTCGACATATTTCCTAAACTAATGTATTTCTTTATTATACCCCACTAAACGAAGTTTAGGGGGGTATATAGGAGTGAGCTTGTCTGTCAGTCTGTCGGTGTTCGCTCTCTAATTCAAGAAGTTTTCATCCGATCTTCACCAAACTTGGTCAGAAGTTGTATCTACATGATATCTAGGCCAAGTTGGAACATGGGCCTTGCCGGGTCAAAAACTAGGTCACGTGGTCACTTAAAGCGTTTTAAATATTCAGCATGTTGTCCGCTCTCTAATTCAAGTAGTTTTCATCAGATTTTCACCAAACTTGGTCAGAAGTTGCATCTAAATGATGTCTAGGCCATGTTCGAACATGGGTCATGGCAGGTAAAAAACTAGGTCACGGGGGTCACTTGGTACGTTTTAAATATTGAGCATGGTGTCTGATCTCTAATTCAAGTAGTTTTCATCGGATCTTCACCAAACTAGGTCAGAAGTTGTATCTAAATGATGTCTAGGTCAAGTTCGAATATGGGTATTGCCGGGTTAAAAACTAGGTCACTGGATCACTAAGTACGTTTTACACATTCAGCATAGTGTTTGTTCTCTAATTCAAGTAGTTTTCATCCGATCTTCACCACGCTTGGTCAGAAGTTGTATCTAGATGATGTGTAGGTCTTGTTCGAACATGGGCCATGCAGGGTCAAAAACCAGTTCACGGGGTCACTTAGTGCGTTTTAAACATGGTGTCCGCTGTATTTTGTGAAGAAAACATGCAAAATATTCTGTGTCAATGCGGCATGTGGGGGTATTCGTCACGTCTGTGACAAAGCTCTAGTAAAATTTTTCAAATAAAGTGTACATTTTATATTAAACTATACAGCAGGAAATGATATATTTGTGTTGCCTTCACTTATTGCTGATAAAAAAAAATGTTAGCGCGAAAATAAACATTTGAATACACATCTGCGATAGAGGCGGAAACGCATTCTCTTCCAGAGAGACCATGTCCCCAATGTGGATTAAGAGTGTTTACTGGTATGCCTTTGACACCACATGCCTGCACATGTGTAGATAAGATTAACGCGATACAATGACGCTCATCACTTTCTCATGTGATTGAAATCTCGTCCCCAGGCGAATTTCCTTGAAAACCTGACAACGCTAATCTTTGTTTCTTGACAGATCTTTGAAAATAATAATAATTATTTAATATTGTATATAATTAGGTCATGATATGTTCTTTTTATTTTTTAGGTGACATAACCGTGAAATTGGAAGAACGTAACAACAACACCAGGGGAAAATTTCGTAATTTTTCAAGACAGGTTGCTGGAGAAGTCTTTGATGTGCCTGAAAACAACCAGGTGATATTTGCATACAAGACCCAATACACAAACTTAGTTCAGACAGGGCAGATGTGCTTTTCTTGTGCGAATCTAAATATGAAAAATCCTGAAACGCTGTTTGACAGCGAGTATTATCCCCAGGTGGCATTCTTGTTCGTTCACAGAGATTTCCATTGTCAGGGATTTGGAAAACTCTTGCTGTCAGAGGGACTAAAGATTATAAAAACTATGAGTGGGGATCGGCCAGTGAGACTTCAAAGTGCTTGGAATGCCGTTGGCTTCTTTGAAAAATTTGGATTTCATATGGTTGCTAAACCGTTTGAGACTATGCACGGTGGATCAAATTTGTTTAAATTCATGGTAAATATGGAAATGTCTTAGATTTAAACAGCTGCAGAGTGATAAAGCTGTGTTCCCTATTACACTGTGTTCTTTCTTGATGTTAGGTGAATAATTGTTGCTAAATTGCAATGATAGGATATTGTTTAAGTATAAGAATATTGAAGTAAGTGTTAGAAGAATGAATTTAATTCAACTCAGAATTTAATGATGCCAGTTTAATGACTTGTTAAAGAAGTTTATATAAAATATCACATTCCCTTTTTATAAGGTCTTATGGAATGATTTCTTCATGTATACCATAGGTCTGCTTTAAATAAACTCCTATTTAAATAGTATTTTTATCATTAAAAATATGATTTAAGTCCTTTTCGTGGGAAATGAATAGAAGTACTTGTTATAAATGAATGTTTACATAAAGGGAGGGGTCAGGTGGTAGCATGATAACTTTTGCGCCTGCTTGTCCCGGCCTTGAAACTTGAGGACCGCACATTTTGTTGTTTTTTCATTTAGAACTATCTTAAATATAATAATTGTGATGGTTGCATCTAAAACATTCTTCAAAAATACAAAATCTTGAAACAAAGTCCTTTGATATCATAATAGCAGATCATTGCTTTTTTGTATTACAACCATTTGCATTGGTTACTTTATCGTATTGTGTTCAGTTTATAATATGTTTGTATTATATTTGTCTGATTTGTTATTTATATAAGGGTATTTACAGGTAATTCTTTAATTGCTTTGGTTAATGGTGCCATTCAATAAATAATGATTGAATTAGCATTTTTTTATTACCCAATATCTAGCTATAGGTACTATAATGCAGGATGTAAGCCTTGTGAACTTATCTAAAATTTAATTAAATCCGCTCTGCTTATTTTTATGCCCCCCTTCGAAGAAGAGGGGGTATATTGCTTTGCTCATGTTGGTCGGTCTGTCGGTCCGTCCACCAGGTAGTTGTCAGACGATAACTCAAGAACGCATAAGCCTAGGATCATGAAACTTCATAGGTACATTGATCATGACTCGCAGATGATCCCTATTGATTTTGAGGTCACTAGGTCAAAGGTCAAGGTCACGGTGACCCGAAATAGTAAAATGGCTTTTGAATGATAACTCAAGAGCGCATACGCCTAGGATCATGAAAGGTCATGGGTAGATTGATCATGACTCGCAGATGACCCCTATTGATTTTGAGGTCACTAGGTCAAAGGTCAAGGTCACGGTGACCCGAAATAGTAAAATGGTTTCAAGACGATAACTCATGAATGCATACGCCTAGGATCATGACACTTCATGGGTAGATTGATCATGACTCGCAGATGACCCCTATTGATTTTTAGGTCACTAGGTCAAAGGTCAAGGTCACGGTGACCCGAAATAGTAAAATGATTTTCGGATAATAAATCAAGAACGCTTTTGCCTAGGATCATGACACTTCATAGGTACATTGATCGTGACTCGCAGATGACCCCGATTGATTTTTAGGTCACTAGGTCAAAGGTCAAGGTCACAGTGACAAAAAACATATTCACACAATGGCTGCCACTACAACGGACAGCCCATATGGGGGCATGCATGTTTTACAAACAGCCCTTGTTTTCCTTTGCTTCCATTTCCTACAATCTTACGTTTTCATAAAATGTGCATATCTCTAAAAGATAATGAGAGATAAATAATTGTAATAAAATATAAGGCCATTAACAGACAATCCTTTAAGACTTTAAAATGTCTAGTAAATTGGTGATGAGCAGCTTTACTCTGCTCAGCTTTAACAGGTGTTGATTTCTTTATTGACTGAGTTTTTAACGTAATGAATTGCTTGTTTTAAATAAGATTTATGAATGCCATGTTATTGAAATCAAAACAGTTGGTTTGTAGATGAAATTAATTCTATATGAGTAATTGAATATATATTACAAAAACTAATGATTGCTTTTAAGATAAACCGTAATTCCTTCACCCACAACATTACACTGTACATGTACACGTATCAACAAATGTTTATTTCAAACATGTGTGACAAATTAATGGGACCACTATATTTAAAACAAGAGCTGTCAGAGGACAGCGTGCTCGACTATTCGAGTGCTTGACAGTATAACGTAAGCCATTATGGGAAAATTGTTCATATTCAATAATTTATAAGACGATCTTTCAAAAATAAAAAAAGGAAAAAAAAAGTTGGTTTTTTTTTTTTGGGGGGGGGGGGGGGGTAGGGGGGTGAGAGGGGGGTATAATATGGGGTGTGGTAATTTATTAGATGATGTTTAAACAAAAAATAGGGGGGGGGGGAGGTTGGGGGGGAAGGGATTCTGGGTAGGGGTGTGGGGTATTGTTTGGGTGGAATCTATTGTGGTATTCAGGTAAGTGTTGTTTTGTCAAAGTAATAATAAAATGTGATCATAAATAAAGAAGTTATGGCAATTTAAGCAAAATGTTTAATTATCTAAGTGTTAAAGGGGCCATAATTATGTCAAAATGCTTGATACAGTGGTCTGCTCTTGTTTATAGGTTGGGGTCATGTTGGTAAACAAGTATGCAACATATACTAGTAAAAGCAATATGTCAAAGGATATAGGAAATATTTGGGGTAGTATGCATACTTTAACATAGATTTTTCAATTATATGCATATTCTAAGTATAAAAGGGGCAATAATTATGACAAAATGCTTGATAGAGTTGTCTGCTCTTGTTTATAGGTTGGGGTGATGTTGGTAAACAAGTATGCAAAATATAAAAGCAATATGTAAAGGGACAATGAAAATAAATGGGGTAGTACAAAAACTTTAACATTTGCTGCATATTCTAAGTGGAAAAGGGGCCATAATTATGACAAAATGCTTGATACAGTTGTCTGCTCTTGTTTATAGGTTGGGATCATGTTGGTAAACAAGTATGCAAAATATGAAAGCAATATGTCAAGGGACAAAGAAAATATTTGGGGTAGTACGACTACTTTAACATTTGCATGCTAATGCAGACGCTAACGCAGATGCCGGGGTGAGTAGGATAGCTCCACTATATATATTTCATATAGTTGAGTTAAAATTGTCATTGATACACCTAACATTCTTGGGGAAGTTCTGTTTCTTTATATGTTACATGTAAAAAATAATTGTATAAATGCATCAATGCCAAGAAATTGTTTATCTTAAATTATTTGATACAGAAATTTAACGTTTCGTTTGATTTGTTTATAAAATCTATTGACACCACTGTCATGGCTGTTTTTTCATTAGTCTTATCGTTTAAATGTATTTTATAGAATAATTAATATGTTTCTTAACTAGAGCAAATGTATTAGTGCTTGCAAATATGTCTTTCAGAGATTCCATTTTTATACGCCCGTATAAAATACGGGACGTATTATGTGAAACCCCTTGGCGGGCGGCGGGCGGGCGGCGGGCGGGCGGCGGGCGGCGGGCGGAAGGCATCACTTTGTCCGGACTCTAATTCAAATTGTATTCATCCGATCTTCACCAAACTTGGTCAGCAGTTGCATCTAGTTGATATCTAGGCCAAGTTCGAATATGGGTCATGCCGGGTCAAAAACTAGGTCATAGGGTCAATAAGTGCATTTTCAAAGGGGCCACTTTGTCCGGACTCTATTTCAAATTGTATTCATCCGATCTTCACCAAACTTGGTCAGCAGTTGCATCTAGTTGATATCTAGGCCAAGTTCGAATATGGGTCATGCCGGGTCAAAAACTAGGTCATAGGGTCAATAAGTGCATTTTCAAAGGGGCCACTTTGTCCGGACTCTATTTCAAATTGTATTCATCCGATCTTCACCAAACTTGGTCAGCAGTTGCATCTAGTTGATATCTAGGCCAAGTTCGAATATGGGTCATGCCGGGTCAAAAACTAGGTCATAGGGTCAATAAGTGCATTTTCAAAGGGGCCACTTTGTCCGGACTCTATTTCAAATTGTATTCATCCGATCTTCACCAAACTTGGTCAGCAGTTGCATCTAGTTGATATCTAGGCCAAGTTCGAATATGGGTCATGCCGGGTCAAAAACTAGGTCATAGGGTCAATAAGTGCATTTTCAAAGGGGCCACTTTGTCCGGACTCTATTTCAAATTGTATTCATCCGATCTTCACCAAACTTGGTCAGCAGTTGCATCTAGTTGATATATAGGCCAAGTTCGAATATGGGTCATGCCGGGTCAAAAACTAGGTCATAGGGTCAATTAGTGCATTTTCAACGGCGCCACTTTGTCCGGACTCTAATTCAAATTGTATTCATCCGATCTTCACCAAATTTGGTCAGAAGTTGTGTCTAGATGATATGTAGGTCAAGTTCAAATATGGGTCATGCCGGGTCAAAAACTAGGTCACGAGGTTACTTAGTGCATTTCAAGCATTTAGCATGGTGTCCGCTCTCTAATTGAAGTAGTTTTCATCTGATCTTCACCTAATTTGGTCAGAAGTTGTGTCTAGATGATATGTAGGTCAAGTTTGAACATGGGTCATGCCGGGTCAAAAACGAGGTCACATAGTGCATTTCAAGCATTAAGCATGTTGTCCGCTCTTTAATTGAAGTAGTTTTCATCTGATCTTCACCAAATTTAGTCAGATGTTACATCTAAGTGATATCTAGGTCAAGTTCAAATATGGGTCATGCCGGGTCAATAACTAGGTCTTGAGGACACTTTCAAGCATTGAGCATGGTGTCCAAAACCCTCGAACGGGCGTATCTTGTGACAGTTTGGCACTCTTGTTAAAGACTGTTTTTCCTGTTGGGATTCAAATGCCACTTAGTCTTATTCATGAGGCCTTTAACGGGAAACAAGAGATACTTTTTAGCTCACCTGTCATGAAGTGACATGGTGAGCTTATGTGACCGTGTGATGTCCCGTGTCCGTCGTGCGTGTGTGCGTCCGTCAACAGTTTGTTTGTGTAGACAGTAGAGGTCACAGTTTCCATCCAATCTTTATGAAATTTGGTCAGAATGTTTATCTTGATGAAATCTGGGTTGGGATTGTATTTGGGTCATCTGGGGTCAAAAACTAGGTCACTAGGTCGAATAATAGAAAAACCTTGTGTAGACAATAGAGGTCACAGTTTTCATCCAATCTTTATGAAATTTGGTCAGAATGTTTATCTTGATAGAATCTGGGTTGGGATTGTATTTGGGTCATCTTGGGTCAAAACTAGGTCACTAGGTCAAATAATAGAAGATTTTATCTGGAAGATTTTATTAGGTATCATATAAATAAAGGCCTCCGGCCCAAAATACAGCATTCATTTACAATTTCATAATGATAAAATGCAACCTTGTTAATATGTTGTTGTTGTTTTTGTACACTGGTGTTTTAACAAATACTCATTTTCAAAATGATACAAAAATCCGTGTTACCAGTGCATACATGTATATATCTCCATCATTCATGTATGAGAGACTCAAAAATATTATTTTTCTGCATTTTGTGACAAAAGTAGAGTCTTTCAATGAAACTATTATATAACAAAAATTATTACATAACAAAGTACAACGAAAATTATTACATAACAAAGTTTGTTATCAATGTAAATATATATTCCCATTGTCATTCATTAATTTCTTAACATAGAATGTTAATTGTTTAATAACAGAAATATCAGTGCTGCTCATTAGGATATTAAATGATGTTTCCTTTCTTTGGCCATTATACCAATTATACAAAAAACTTGTTCGGATATCAGTGTACTGGGGACACTCAAAGAACGCATGAAATTCGTTCTCCAATGTCAAATCTTGTTAAACAAAATAAGCATGTTCGGTTTTCGCGCTGTACGTTAAAATGCCATCCAAGTTCAATGTTTAATTTATGATTAGAACACCTAAAACGTGCAAATACGCGACGTGACTTAAAGGGTACATCTATTGTTAATTATTTCTCCGGAGTTAAAATTGACTTAAACTGTTTGTAAGTGTCGCAGCGCGGAGATGCATTAATCTCATTGTGCCAGTCTTGGGTTTTACAGTCTTGTATGCGCTGTTAAAAACATTGTAAAAATATATTCATATCGCCAACGTCCTGGGAAACCCAAACAAAACCAAAACCGTATTTAAATAAGAGTTCCTTCACAAATGTTGCCCATTTTTTCCTTCCAATATCGTCTAATGACTTCAGCTTTCTGTAACAGTTTACTGGATATCTATGGTTAGGCATTTGTAGTAACTGACACCAGTACGTATTTTATGCATTTCAGATAAAACTCAAAACAAAGTGATAATCGACCACATACCCCTAAGACCATGCTGTTATTAACCGTCGAGCCGACGCCTAAGAAATATTTGCATATTTGATTTGTGATATTTCAATTATATCACAGTATTCATAATCTCATATTTCAGCCCCATATGTGAGTATGGGAACAATCATAGTGTCAAAAAGTTTTAAAATGTCACTATGGGTAAAATAACCAAAGGGAACTTGAAACTGTTTGATAGAGAAGAATGCTTTACGTGCTTGTGCCACCAATTTGGATTTAGCAGCTGTCCACGATAGCTTTGGGGTAAATGACAGACCCATATATTTATAGAGTGAAACAACTTTAACCTTTTGACCATTTTGAAACCACGCTTCATAATTGCGTAAAGGACCACCATTACGGAAGACTATGATTTCGGTTTTATTCAGGTTAATCTGCATACCAGTATCTTCGCAAAATTTTGTAACGGCGTTTAAATGTAATTGAAGATTATATGCTGTGTCCGCGCAATTAGCTACGTCATCAGCGTACATCAAACAATAAATATCTGGTATATCATTTGTTATGAATATTCCATGTCTTCAATGTTCCCGTAGGTAGCTTACTAAATTATTAATATATAATGAAAATATTATCGGTGAGCTTAAATCACCCTGCCTGGTACCGATGCTACAGCAGAATGGTTGCGTGATGATATTTCCGGACACTTTGATATGTGCGCGTAAATTTGCGTACATCGATTGCAAGACAATTAGGATCTTGCCGTTCATACCTGTGTCATATAAGTTGGTAAAAAGCTTGAAATGAACCAATGAATTAAAGGCCTTTTTGAAGTCCACGTATAGTACGTAGAAACGACCACCAGGTTTCGACGTATACTTTTGAATCATGCTCTGGAGACAAAACAGGTTATCTACAACCGAGTAACCAGATCTAAACTCGGCTTGTGACTCTTCTATGATGGTGTTTTTCTCTGCCCAATCATTTATACGGTCAGTAATTATACTTGAGAAAATTTTATACATGGCATTAAACAGTGAAATTCCTCTGTAATTAGCCGGCTCTTCCATACTGCCCGGTTTAAATATTGGAACTACTTATAATACTTTCGCACCATGATTCCGGAAATATATTTGTATCCAAAATTTGATTAAAAAGACTATTCAAGATCGGGATTATAATATGTTGTGCGTTTTTATAGAATTCCGCTCCTATCCCATCCTTACCGTGTGATTTACCAGTTTTCAGCTTAGATATACCAGGTATGTGTATAAGAGGTATCCGCAACTCGATTTTAAGCACATACCTGGATATACTGATCCTTATTTTTTCATCTCTAATTGGTCTTTTAAACGGGCTATTTACATCAAAATCGTCACTGTTATCAAAACGGACATTATGGATCGGAATCTGGTCATCACTGTCAAGTATAGATTGAAAATATCTCGCCATTTTCCAGCTGAGACAGAATTGCTTTTCGTTTCCGGCTTTGTGTGTCCTCTTACTAGTATACAGAACGTTTTTGGATTATTGCTTGAATAAAGAAGTGAAAATTGTTTTTTACGTTGAAACGTGCTTAGTTTCGCCTTGCACATGTTTTAAAAGATGATCTAGCTACCTTATAGTTTAAAAAATTGACGTAATTATTAGTCGAACGAAAGCGTCTAACAAGAGAGTATTTCTTTCGTTTTTCTAACAAGCATTGCCTGTCCAACCAAGGCTCTTGTTTTTTACGTAATGAATTATTGTGCCTAAAAATCATATGTTCGGCAGACATCTTATAAACATTTATTATTTTTAAAGCTGCATCGTTGACATTTGTTAGGATAGTACTTAAAATATTATCTTTCAAAGACGCGAAATTACGCGTAAAATTATCTATGAACGTTTCATGACCATATTTGCGCCATATATAACGATCATATCTTATCGTGTCGGATAACTCGACTTGCTCCTCCTGCAATTTCTCGGTAGTTTGGAACTTTAACTGAGCGTATAAGGGGTAATGATCAGACTCATCAAAATTGTGTACATTAAAGTGTGCAATACATTTAAACAATGCACTTGATACGATAAGCTAGTCTAATAGAAAATCCTTGTGTAGACAAAATTTTTCATCCAATCTTTATGAAATTTGGTCAGTATGTTTATCTTGTTGAAATCTGGGTTGGGATTGTTTTTGGATCATCTGGGGTCAAAAACTAGGTCACTAGGTCAAATAATAGAAAAACCTTGTTGACGATGCTGGAACAGCATCGTCTAAGGTATGATAACCATAAAAAATCACAATGGCGACCTATGTAAACGAGCCAGTCTGGTTGAGATAACTCGATTTTTCAGTTACTTCCCTTGGGCATACGCCACTGCGTAGGAGATTGCTCGTTGATTCTCCTAGCAGAGTTGTCGTTCGTGTTTCAACATTCAACAATGGCCGCCCCCATGAAAGTCTCGATTCAAAACTTTCTTACTGCATAGATTGGCTTGTTTCGCTATTTAGAAGCTGTCATTTATGATATATGAATTATTTATTCACAAAATCCCCGCTAATGACAACAATGGATGGAATTCGAATGATATATTCGATGTGAATGGATCACTTTTTACAACAATGACTTCGCCCATGAGAGACTTGATAACACTCGTATCAAAACTTTCTTACAGCTTAAATTGGCTTGTTTCGCTATTTAGTAATGCGACAATAAATGGAATTCGAAGGATGTTTTCAATGTGAAATGAAGCACTTTCTGGATCTCGACAGATTGACAAGGCAAAACTGGCAAACTGATGATACTGGTATTTTTAGTTTAAGTCACATTTTGCTTTATAAATTTTGTTCGAGCATTTTGCGACTTATTGAATGGCTATGATACCCAATATCAACAGCTCATATGGAATTTGCATATCACCAAGCTGTCCTGAAATACAACATTGATTACAAACTCTTAACTCAAATTACTGGTTTGTATGAATTCTTTCTTCTTTCTATTTAAGTAGTTGATATCATAGTCCAAATAATTAGACGTAATTTACCGTTTAGTCCATGTATATCGACCTCATATTTATAGGAGTAGATATTATGTTAAAGGGGCCTTTTCACAGATTTTAACTTGTTTTGAAGTTAGTCATTAAATGCTTCATATTGATAAATGTAAACATTGGATCTTAAAAGTTCCAGTTAAAAATCCAGAATAAAATTCTTTTTAAAAAAGTAGTCCGCCACAGAGCTTGAACCAGTGACCCCTTAGTCCTGGAGTAAAAACGCATTAGCCTGCTCGACTTTTCTGCCAAGTATAAATGGTTGACTTATATCATACCTAATATAAGCAATCTTCGTAGTTTCACACAATTAAACAACAACAACATAACTCTCCAAATTATTCAATCGTTTCGCGTTGCAACGCTTTATAATTTTTAAATCGTTAAAAGATTCATATAATCGCTATCTTAAACCATGGTAAATGTTCAGTAATACTGTTTCCTAAAAATAACATAACTTAAAGGGATCTTTTCACGGTTTGGTAAATTGACAAAATTGAAAAAAGTTGTTTCAGATTCGCAAATTTTCGTTTTAGTTATGATATTTGTGATGAAACAGTATTACTGAACATTTACCATAGTCCAATATAGCCATTATATGTATTTTTTGAAGTTTTGAAAACCTAAAAATTATAAAGCGTTGCAACGCGAAACGATTGAATAATTTGGAGAGTTCTGTTGTTGTCGTTTAAATTAACCAAACTACGAAGATTGCTTATATAAGGTATAAAATACATTAGCTATGTATACTCGGCGGAATAGTCGAGACGGCTAATGCGTTTTTACTTCAGACTAACTCCAGGACTCCGGGGGTCACTGGTTCGAGCCCTGGTACCGGCTACTTTTTTTTCCTTTTTTTAATTTTATTTTTGATTTTTTACTGGAGCTTTTAAGATCCAATGTTTACATTTATCAATATAAAGCATTTAATGACAAACTTCAAAATATGCCAAAATCTGTGAAAAGGCCCCTTTAAACAAAAATTTGCGAATCCGATACAGCTTTTTTCAATTTTTGTCAATTTACCAAATCGTGAAAAGATCTCTTTAAAGTTAAATGAACTGTATCCCAGTAAAAGAGACATTAAGGCGATTGTGGCCAGTTTAGATCCAGTTCAGCCTGCAGTTGCTTGAAAGCTGTTTGCTTAAGAGCGGTTTTCTGACAATGACAAATAGTTTAATTGGATACTGATTAGACTGCCCTTTTCCTGTGACCTGGCTAATTAAATTCAGAAGCCTGGTAACAGTTGAACGTTAATGTTACCAATGTGTCAGACCAGGGCCTGGATTTTGAAATCTAGGACATGAATGGTCAGAAGATGTCATTTAAGATTATACATTTTTTCAAACATATACAAATGCATAAAAATATAAATAGTAAAATGCACTAAGTCCTTGCAATAGTTTGATGGACTCACTACTTGGATGTGTAGTTACATTATTTACAGTATATCAAACAGTATTTAGCATGAACCAATAATTTTTTTTAAACATAAATAATTATTGATGTAAAATGCTTGAAGGAATAATATTTGAGGTTTAAGAAGGCATTTTCTTTTTGTTTTATAGGATATCTTTGAAAGTTATATTTTTTATGAATTTTTTGGCAACAAGGGGTAACGCATTTTCAAAAAATGCAATTAATTTTCGACAAAAAACTGGTACCATGAGTAGCATGAAACAATTTTTTTTTAAACAATTGTAATTGATGAAAAATGATTGCAAAAATTATATCTAGGGTCTAATAAATCATTTTTTATTTTATTTGAATAGGTTACTCTTAAAATTCTATTTTTCATGATTTTTTTTTGCAACAAGGGGTTATGAAATTTAAAAAAATGTTACTGGATTTTTAGACCAAAACTGGTACTATGATAATACTATTATGCACTTCGCCAAAACATTTATAATTTTATTGTTTATTCTTGAAAATGTATTTCCCCTTTTCACAAAAAATAACACTTTTGATAAGAAAATTCATATATAATGATGTTTACTTTTATTTTCAAGAAGCATAATGCCTCTTTTTAGTCGTATTCAGCCACAAGTTCTTGTCAGCCACTTAAGGGTTATATGTTGCCTTTCTTTTACTAAATGCAAAATAATTATACGCTTTGAGACATTCATAAAATATTTTATGTCTTTACAACACCGACAGGCTAATTAATTTATATATCAAGTACTTCCATACTAACAGGACCATTCTAGGCGGGAAACCTAGCAACCTTGATTTGTTCATATCTTCCTATCAATCTGTTATATGTGTTATGATTCATTTGTTCGGAGAACATTTAATGTTTGTTATAACTTTTAAATATTCAATGTTCAAAGTGATATTGTTATTGACCGATAAACCAACATACTGATTAAAAGGGAATATTTTATTAATTATTTGCATTTTATCTTACATGAGAAATATTTGCCTAAATATTTTTCAAACTATAGAGAGATCTATATACAATTAATAATTGACGACGTTTATCAAAAAACATTTATGAAATGGAAGTTTAAAGATAAAAATAAATAATACAAGTTTTTGTCAGATATTCGTAATAATTTCCATTATAATTGAGTGTCTGAGCAATGTAGATGAATGAATATATGGGATAAAACGAACACTTGTCTACACTTGATTATGATTTATTTTTCAATATTGTATGCACTTAAGTTTAGTCTTTATGCTTTTTTTAGCATTTAAAGACAGTGTGCCTCCCCAAAATCAAGGAATAATTACTTGTCATTCATTTGTGTAATGGTATACTATAATTTTGTGGTAGAATATTTAAGAAAAACATTAGAAACGAAACTTGTCAGTGATGAAATTTTCCATATGGTTATGGAAATTACCGATCGTCGGTTTCTGAAAAACAATACGTCACGGTTTCCAAAAATATGATGGTTGCGCCCAAAGATTTTGGTGTTAATGAACATTACTGGTTTATATTTTAACAATTTCGATTCTCATTTGATTAATAGGTAATTTCAAGGCTGATAAACTTGAAATATGCAAGCTATTCTTTCGTTTTGCATATGTCTGTCGATACATCTGTACAATCGGTAATTTCCGTAACCACTCGTTAAATTGTAGCAGACACAAGTTTAAATTAAAAAAAAATGTTTTACACTAATATTCTACCTCTTTCTTGCTAAAAACTAATACATAAATGATTTACAAGTAATATTGCATCGTTTTCAGCCAAGAACACTGTCTATGACCGCGAAAAAAAACATAACAAACTTTTTGATTTACGATATTTACTTTATAAATAGCTTGCATGCGGCATGGCATTGCATGTTCCGCAAGATAAATATCTCGACTTTATTTATTGGATGATTTCGGACTGTTTCATCCAATCAGAAAATAGCTTTTAAACGTAATTTAGACCATGTTTAGCGAGATAATTAAGTTCCACTTTTTATACACTGCCAAATTGTGACATAACAAGTTGCCTCCCTTGTTGGTTCATTCTACTGTATTATTATGCCCCCCTTCAAAGAAGAGAGGGTATATTGTTTTGCACATGTCGGTCCGTATGTCCGTCCACCAGATGGTTCCGGATGATAACTCAAGAATGCTGGATGCCATGTTTATATTCCAATCTTCATAAAATTTGGCCAGAATATAAGTCTCAATGATATCTTGAATCAGTTCGAAAATGGTTACAATTGGTTTAAAAACATGCCGCCAGGAGGTGGGGCATTTTTCCTTTTATTGCTATAGTAAAACATTGTTAACACCCGAGAGGTCACATTTATTTTCCGATCTTCAAGAATTTTGGTCACAATATTTGTCCCAATAATATCTTGTTATCTCAGGTGAACGACTTTGGGCCTTTCAGGCCCTCTTGTTTGTTCATCTTACCATTTGAAGAAAAGATATCATTGCACAGATGTCTTTTACTTTTAGAATGTGTTATGCTGCATTTCGTATGTGGCTTGTTCGGGGTATATTGTTTAGCACATGTCGCTCAGTTGGTCCGTCCACCAGATGGTTTCCGGATGATAACTCAAGAACGCTTAGACCTAGGATCATGAAACTTCATAGATACATTGATCATGACTCGCAGATGACCCATATTGATTTTGAGGTCACTAGGTCAAAGAGCAAGGTCACGGTGACCCGAAATAGTAAAATGGTTTCCTGATGATAACTCAAGAACGCGTATGCCTAGGATCATGAAACTTCATCTGTACATTGATCATGACTCGCAGATGAACACTATTGATTTTGAGGTCACTAGGTCAAAGGTCAAGGTCACGGTGACCCGAAATAGTAAAACGATTTCCGGATGATAACTCAAGAACGCTTATGCCTAGGATCATGAAACTTCATATGTACATTGATCATGACTCGCAGATGAACCCTATAGATTTTCAGGTCACTAGGTCAGAGGTCAAGGTCACGGTGACCCGAAATAGTAAAATAGTTTCCGGATGATAACTCAAGAACGCTTATGCCTAGGATCATGAAACTTCATAGCTACATTGATCATGACTCGCAGATGACCCCTTTTGAGGTCACTAGGTCAAAGGTCACGGTGACCCGAAACAGTAAAAAGGTTTCCGGATGATAACTCAAGAACACTTATGCCTAGGATCATGAAACTTCATAGATACATTGATCATGACTCGCAGATGATCCCTATTGAATTTCAGGTCACCAGGTCAAAGGTCAAGGTCACTGTGACCCGAAATAGTAAATGGTTTCCGGATGATAAATCAACAACGTTTATGCCTAGGATCATGAAACTTCAGTGGTACATTGATCATGACTCGCAGATGACCCCTAATGATTTTCAGGTCACTAGGTCAAAGGTCATGGTCACAGTGACTCAACTTTGAAAAATGGTTTCCGGATGATAACTCAAGAATGCTTACGCCTATGATAATGAAACTTCGTAGGTACATTGATCATGACTCGCAGATGACCTCTATTGACTTTCAGGTCACTAGGTCAAAGGTCAAGGTCACGGTGACTTGACAGAGTAAAATGTTTTCCGGATGATAACACAAGAAAGCTTACGCCTTGGATCATGAAACTTCATAGGTACATTGATAAATACTCGCAAATGACCCCTATTGATTTTCAGGTCACTAGATCAAAGGCATAATCTCAGTTCCAAAAAACGTATTCACACAATGGCTGCCACTACAACTGACAGCCCATATGGGGTGCATGCATGTTTTACAAACAGCCCTTGTTTCAAAAATGTTTTCATGTAGTATACTTATATTGATATTTACAAAATTGATGCATATGAATGATAGACTTTACTGAAATCATTTTTGACGATGCTGCGAAGCAGCTCGTCTAAGGTATCATACCATGAAAAAAATCTTCACAATGGAGACCTATGTAAAAGACCGAGCCAGTCCGATTGAGATAGCTCGATTTTCCTAATCGGCATACCTCACTCATTATCATTGATAAATGTATAGGAAGCTCAGCTATAAATAGGACAGCATATTCTGGGAAAATGATTTTATAATAGTTTGAAAACGTTAATTTTTAATCATTTAAATTCAATTCATTATATCATGTTTGTAGATCAATGAAACAACTATGCATTTTCTGTATTGTATTTGACATTTGTCGTGATTCAGTAAATAAATTGCGAAATAAAACGTGTATAATTAACTTTCAACGCGTAGCGACTATGGTATATAAACAGCATATTAGCCATGTGACATCTGAGAAACTCGCTCTTATGCGTGCTTTCTCATTTTGCATTTTTAATAAACTTTTCAAACGGAAATTACAGAGCCACATCAGTACACATACTATGTTTGAATATTCATTCGTTTGTTGGATATTGTTTGCTGTTTTAAACACATATAAGGTCATATCGCGGAGATTTAGTTAACCTTACCATGTGTTCATAGGCGAACTCACGTATTCAAGTGCTCTTACGACTATGTGCTCATACCTACTTTCCGGAATCATCATGCTGTACTTAACGAACAAACATGCCTAAGCTTATTGAATTAAAGAAAAAAAAATAATCAAAAGATAAAAATTATATGTTCATGCACATGGGCATGTGAAATAACGTCCGTACAGCATCATTAACTTAGGAAAGGAAACAACGAAATATAAAGTTTTGTATGATAAACATGTGAAATTAAAGAGCATGGTGAAATTAAAGAGCATGTCAAGTTTTGAATTTATATGCTGAAACGTTATGTTATAACCCACAAACATTTTACTGTAACATAACGTTTTTTTAAGATAAGTGGTACAGAAAATACACGTCGAATATCTTAAAGATATTTCTTGTTATATTTGATCGAGAATGTAACCCGCCCCCCAGTTTCGCTGAATGGATCAAATTCCCCACGGATACTACTTCCCTGTACCCCCATTTTTTTTTCGTACCCTACATTTTTCGTACCAAATTTTTTTCGAACCTAATTTTTGCTCGTACCCAATTTTTGTCGTACCCAATTTTTTTTCCTACCCAATTTTTTTTTTCGTAACCAAATCTTTTTTCGACCCATTTTTTTGCATAATTTGTGTACCCAAAATGTTCGTAACCATTTTTTCCTACCAAAAAAGTTCGTACCTTCATATACAATTGTGGTGATGTAGATAAAATTAAATAGATGCTTTTATATCAATCCTCTTCAAAAGCATCGTCACACCAGTACTGTCAGTACTTTGATGTAAACAATAGAGGTCACAGTTTTCATCCAATCTTTATTAAATTTGGTCAAAATGTTTTTCTTGATGAAATCTGGGTTGGGATTGTATTTGGGTCATCTGGGGTCAAAAACTAGGTCACTAGGTCAAATAATAGAAAAACCTTGTGTAGACAATAGAGGTCACAGTTTTCATCCAATCTTTATTAAATTTGGTCAAAATGTTTTTCTTGATGAAATCTGGGTTAGGATTGTATTTGTGTCATCTGGGGTCAAAAGCTAGGTCACTAGGTCAAATAATGGAAAAACCTTGTGTAGACAATAGAGGGCACAGTTTTCATCCAATCTTTATGAAATTTGGTCAGAATGTTTATCTTGATGAAATCTGGGTTGGTATTTTATTTGGGTCGTCTGGGGTCAAAAACTAGGTCCCTAGATCAAATAATAGAAAAAATCTTGTGTAGACAATAGAGGTCACAGTTTTCATCCAATCTTTATGAAATTTGGTCAGAATGTTTATCTTGATGAAATCTGGGTTGGGAATGTATTTGGGTCATCTGGGGTCAAAGACTAGGTCACTAGGTAAAATAATAGAAAAACCTTGTGTAGACACTAGAGGGCACAGTTTTCATCCAATCTTTATGAAATTTGGTCAGATTGTTTATCTTGATGAAATCTGGATTGGGATTGTATTTGGGTCATCTGGGGTCAGAAACTAGGTCACGGGGTCACTTAGTGCATTTCATTCTTTCCTAAAACGTTAACCTTGGTTTATTTCAGTATGACACCATTATTGTCTTAAATTTGTATCCATCATTCTCCATTTGTAATTTCCATCTACCGTGCACTCCCTCTGGTCTAGAGGACACAACTATCATAAAACTTTATCTCCACAATTACCTCCCTTGTACCCATCCCAGTAGTACTATCTCTGCTGGCTCCCCCCACCCACACCAGCCTACACTTCCAAAACTCTGCTTCCTTTAAACCACCATGGATGGCACCATGTATTTTACCTATTAATAAATGCTTGCAGCTTTGTTCATAATGTGCATACATGTAATCTACTTTTATATAAAAACTTCTTTGTTTTGTTTAAGTTTTAACTGTAAAATACATTGTTTTACCTTATAATTCTTACGTGGCCCTATAAAGGTAACCGTTTTTGGCAACAAGTAAGTAATTAACTGTAATTTATAAATATTACTATTGACTTTCTTTTAAATATTGTCTTAACGCCACTCTGCGAGGACGTTTCTTCTTCAGAGCCCAATACTCCTAAAGTTCCATACAGACAGGGTCTTATGTTGGAGCATTACGGCTATATTCCCTGTCTGAAAGTGTTCAACGTTGTGCCACATATACAAATTCATACCAATTACTATTCAAAATATAATTTAAAACTAAATTACAATTACCAAATACAATTTTCATTTAGTGATCGGACTGTCCGTCTGTCTGTCTGTCCGTCTGTCTTTCCGTCACACTTTGCGTTTAGGTTTTGAAAAATGCTCAAAACTTCTATGTCCCTTGAGATATAACCTTCATATTTGGTATGCATGTGTATATGGAAAATGGACAAGGCCTTTCCATACGCACAAATATTTTCACCCCTGTGACCTTGACCTTGAACTTAGGGTCCACGTTTAGGTTTTGAAATCTGCGTTTAAGTTTTGAAAATTGCTCATAAATTCTATGTCCCTTGAGATATAACCTTCATATTTGGTATGCATGTGTATATGGACGAGGTCTTTCCATACCCACACAAAATTTCACCCCTGTGACCTTAACCTTAAACTTAGGGTCCGCGTTTAGGTTTCGAAATCTGCGTGTAAGTTTCAAAAATGCTCATAACTTCTATGTCCCTTGAGATATTACCTTCATATTTGGTATGCATGTGTATATGGATGAGGCCTTTCCATACGCATAACAATTTTAACCCCTGTGACCTTGACCTTGAACTTAGGGTCCGCGTTTAGGTTTCGAAATCTGCGTTTAAGTTTCGAAAAATGCTCATAACTTCTATGCCCCTTGAGATATAACCTTCATATTTGGTATGCATGTGTATATGGACAAGGCCTTTCCATACGCACACCCCTGTGACCTTGACCTTGAACTTAGGGTCTGCGTTTAGGTTTTGAAAAAAGCTCATAACTTCTATCAAGCGTTTATAGGGGGCAGCTCTTGTTTGTTATATTTCTATATAATAACATGCTTACATGCAAATCCACCTTTTCTTATTAGAGCTATTAAATCAAGCTCCTCCTTCCTTATTAATTAATGTTTATAAATATTTATATCATCCCATCTCTAAGAGCTCTTTGTGTAAAATATAACTCTAACAACAAACTCCCATATATTCATAGTTTTAATACATACTGGCAATGTTAAACCACTTTGTGATCTGTAAAATCATAAAATATTAATAATGTTTGCTTATTTCAAACATATTACACTTCCGTGTATTAATTTCTTTCATAGAAACATAAAATTAAAGTAATTCTATATTGATTTTAACATTTAAAAGACAGATCACAAAGTCTAAAACCTCCAACAAACCCATTGCAGTATACACTGAACAGTGGGTCTAGTAATGATGATGCCACATACAACAGTATGTGTTTTCACCATCTTTACTTATAAAAATTGGGCTATTCTGTCATTTTCTCTTTCCTTTTAAAACATCCTACAACAATTCCATAATAATAATAATATAAAGAAGAAGACTAACAATATAACATCAACATAGTAATTAAATACTATAAAACATTTCATGAAATTTAGTTCTTTTGGATGTAATTATCCTTTTTCTTTCATTTCATATTTTTTCTTATGAAATTCTACATTGTTTACATTTATAAATAGCAAACTTAATGTCAAGGTCGTTCTTTGTGTAAATTTCTGTATCTCAAAACGGATTGACCTACTTGCTATTGCAAGTAAGGAAATCTCACCAATATGAGCCATGTTTTTAAAATGCTGTCAACCAATAAAAAATCCTCTTTTTAACAGCGTTAGGCACGGCGTTGTCCAATTATTGTGTATTGCATTTTTATCGCCTTTTGAATAATAAAGTAAAGCTATTTTTAAACTACTAGATTTTTATCAAAGCACCGCATCCACACTGCAAAGTATCTAATAGTATTAATGGAACAGCCCAGTATAAACGGGCTGACCATATTTTTGCCGTTTTCGGCTTTTTAACGCAGAGTTTTTATGTTAAGCAGTGTGCTCGGGCAATGGTTTTTAACCGAAGTCCCGAGGGTAAACAACCTCATTAGTCGTTAACCTTGGTTTAAGTTTTATCATAACTTTTTTAATATTGAACACAGCACTTCATATTTGGCATGCATGTGTATCTCGTGGAGCTGCACATTTTGAGTGATGAAAGGTCAAGGTCATCCATCAAGGTCAAAGGTAAAAAAATAAAAATAAAAAATTCATTTCACCATTCATTCTCTTACTTACTTCTTGTGGAGCTGCACATTTTGAGTGGAGAAAGGTCAAGGTAATCCATCAAGATCAAAGGTAAAAATAAATCAAAGCGGCGCATTAGGGGGCATTACGTTTCTGACAAACACATCTCTTGTGGTAAGCAAAGTTTGATGTTTGGTAAGGTGGTCAACAAAAAATATTTGTAACCAGGTCAAATCTTACATAAACACTCCATACACCAGAGTTTTGGTTCAATACTGATGAAACTTGACCAGAATGTTTGTCTGGACAATATCTAGGTCAAGTTTGACGTTAGGTAGAGATTGAACGAACCGACTCCTCTCAGGTGAGCGAACTAGGGCCATCTTGGCCTTCTTGTTATAAATCTGCTGCAATTATTCAACTCTATTTTAAAGAGAAAATGATATTTTCACCCCGTAAGACACTATATTTATTTTTCTTTTAATAAATACGCCCTTTCGGACCTACGGGGTTTGTGATTCCATCTGTTTTTTGTTTCATGATCAAAGAAGGAAACCCGTCCACACATCTGTTGTCTACTTACGTGACGTTCGAGACATTGGAACAATAAATATCGTTTTCTCTTATAACAGAGCTACACAATTTGGACGCACGCGTAAAGTAAATTGTTACTAAAATTACGATTGTTTCATACTCCCGACGCCGTTTCACCCCTTTTAGGAACTGACTTACGCTTAAGCCCATTTTGGGACCTGACTGTTCACCAAATGACAAACAGCTCTTTCCTATGTTAAAGAGATTGACACGAAAGACCTACCCATCTTTAATAAAGTTTATATGTGAACTTCAATATTATAGTTTTACAGCATGTTATGTGGTGCATTATAAGTGTTTTATTAATCACGTTGCTTATTGTAGAATTATAATAATACTGTACGAAAAACATGCCTTCCAACTGAATAGATTCACCTATTTTCAAGAGGATGTGTTGTGGGGCCCCATGCATGGATCACATGAGTGTAAGTGTAGTATGTGCCAGCAAGAATCCTTCAACAGAGCCAGACGAACAAAACAAAAATATGAACAGCTGATGTCATGCTATGTCGTGATGCTATTTTCTCACGTTTTTTTTTAATTTAGATAAACTTTATTTCGTGCCATGTCATTAAAATGGAGACACAAATACCCCCCCCCCAACAAAAGAATAATTAATAATAAATAAATAAAAATAACGAAAATAACAGAGGAATTACTATTCTTAGCAATTTGTGTAAACTATTCGCACGGTGCCTAACCAATACGTATGATACCGGAAACGTGTGTGCGTTTCCGGCGTGTGCGTTTCCGGCTAATACGCGGATCATAGCATGAAATAAAGTTGAAATGCAGGATGAGCCTAGTATTGGAAGTAAACATTGCAACAAAACCGCCTAAGTATGCTAAATACTAATGCTCATGGAACATTATGGTTTTCAGCTAATGGTTTACTTTAAAATGTGTTAATAAAATAGAAAATAAAAACAAACGAATTTAAATTAACCATACCTATCTCATAGCACGGAGCGATCTAGAGTCCGTGCTCATAGTAAAAAAATAGTTCCTTTCGTAACTGAAGAGAAAAAAAAACATAAACTACTACTAGTTTACAATGTTGTAGGAATCATTCAGATATATAATAAAATCGAAGGAAAATACAGACAACATACAAAAACGCGAGCATTTGCGTTTTAAAAGGGTCGCAAATTGATTTCACGGGCTCCGGATAACAACATGTGCACATCGTAGGTTTAATATAGTACTTGCTGTTGGTGCTCAAAATGATATGGGTTGACGATTCGGATTGTATACTTAGTATATGTTTATTCGCACTTTTCTGTAAAATCTCCCCTCCAAAAAGAAGTAATGTCAACTAGGAGAAACATCAAGAAACTTATATTTTTGTCCAGGGACAAATTTGTTTGTATAGGTCCCTGTTTTGTCGAACCCTCTTGCGGGAAACTCGACATAGGAACAATGGTATAGTATATGTGCGTGCGTATTTCGATCGAGCTTGACCGGACTAGTAAATTGTCATTCATCATGAATTTTTAAAATAATTTTCCACAAATGTTCACAATTGACCATTCATTAATTGTCCCTAATTTTCAATACAATTATATTTTTTTATAATTTAATTACAATCACTCCAAAGTAAACACAAATACTATTAAAATAACGATTAACAATACAATTAGATTGTACAATTATTACTGCTGAACTGGCATAAAAATCCACACAAAAATCGTTATGAAATCGTTTATATAATTTTAATATTAACACAATCACAGGGGCGTTATATATTATACATATTATTGATGAATCGGCCGTTCTACAATACCACGCGTCCTTTATAACATTTTGTATGAACCAATGCCATTTGTAACCTGAAATGCTTAGTTTTAATTTATTTTTTCATGGTAAAGTTATCCTATACCACTTACCCCGGTAGTTACGTATTTTGACGTAGTTTTAGCCCCTTAGAAAGTTGAATTTAATTTAAGACCTTTCTGACTTTATTCAAATTTTAAAGGCTTTATATCCAACCATTAGATACTGATGAGCAGCAAACAGCATACAACATTAACAAACTGCGAGTTACTGCGAGGCTGATCGATCTGGTTTATGCGGTTTGCAAATAGCCATTTTCTATTTGCTTCTGAGTTGGAAAGGGTTAAGACATTTTCATGCGTTTAGACAGAGCGTTCAGGTGCGGAGGGACGAGAAATAACAGACCCATTCTAGTAACAATCTAACATCAAGAAATTCTTTAAATATTTACCAAATCAACACAATCCAATATATTATTTGAACGTTCTATACTTAAGTTCATTAGTCTCGGCCCTGATCCGGTGCCTACTTCATGCATTATCCGGTGCCAGCAATCGACATATAAAATACTTGTTTTTCTGCAAACTTAACCGTCACTCATCATGGCAATGATTTCAAAAGAATTGTGTTGCCCTTTTCATCAGGAAACTAGCTCAGACGTTTCAATTTCGTTGTTTATATGGGCCAATTTATGCATTTTACTTCCGTTTCCACAGGTTTTGTGCATAAACTGTTGGGAAATGTAGCTTCCCACTGCAAATTGACGTTTTTTTTTTACTGAGCACGAGTTTACAATTTACTGAATTAATGACTAAGTTGTTCCGTGGAATATTGGTTTTGTGAAAAAAAATAACTTTAAGATGAGAATATTGAAAATAAAAGAACACCCAACCCAAAAGCAGTCAATATTTTCTTATATGATCCGGTGCTGTTTCGCGTATTAGCTGGAAACGCACAAAGTTTCAGGTAAGTTAGCGTTCTATACATAGATGGTGACGTCACTACGTTATTGTCGCCTCTATACTAAGACGCATCACTATCCCCTGGTTTGGGGAATTATGCTTCCGCCAAAGTAGTTCAGCGTAGGATGAAAATGTTAATAATGAAAGAAAAATCGTTTTTAGCTCGACTTTTATTTATGAAATATATATAGTGGAGCTATCCTACTCACCCCGGCGTTAGCGTGATCGTGAGTGTGAGCGTGCAAATGTTAAAGTTTGCGTACCACCCCAAATATTTCCAATGTCCCTCTACATATTGCTTTCATATTTTGCATACTTCTTTACCAACATGACCCCACCTATAAACAAGAGCAGACAACTGTATCAAGCATTTTGTAAGAATTATGGCCCTTTTTCCACTTAGAATATGCATATTATTGTTATACCTAGACACTACTGTCTCAGTTGTCAGGATTAAATAAACGACCGAGTAGTTTTAACGAATCTATTCAAATCGTAGAACGAGACTCAGGAAGTTTAGTTTTCAAATAAATAACTATGAATATGATGAAGGTGCGCAGCATCACTGTCAGCCGGTTAGTTTTGTAATAACTTAAAAATACTTAAGAGCTTATAGAACTATTCCCTACCATTATGGTGACTTCAGCTTAAACTGGTAGGTTTCCGACTTTAAATGACATCGATTTTGAGTCAGTGACCGAGATGACGAATCCGTGATGCTTCGCGCTATTTATAGCGAAGATGCTTTAGGATTCCGAAACTTAGGCGTCTCGACCAATCAACGAGCACTTAGGAATTCCTTAACCGATTAAAGAAGTTTACAAAGAACCATTTTCCTAAACAGCATTTCGGAATCCTAAATTCACAAAGTAAGTCAATAATAGGATTTCTAACATTATAAAAAGCAATTCATATTAAAAAATATTACATTAATACAACATATTAGGCAGTAATGTTCTGCATTTAAAGTCTATTTAACAGTTTAATAATACAATGAAAACACGAAACTATACGATGCATAGGTTTTCTACTCGTAACAAAATAGTTCCAAAGCATTTGCATATGTAACATAACATTACCAAATGCAATAAACAAATGCATCCTAAGATTAATAATACAAGTGAAAACCATTAAATTGAAGAAGAATAATTTTGTAAGCTCGCTGACAGCGTCACAGTAAACAAACATGGAGC
Organism: Dreissena polymorpha; assembly: GCF_020536995.1. NCBI lineage: Eukaryota > Metazoa > Mollusca > Bivalvia > Myida > Dreissenidae > Dreissena > Dreissena polymorpha. The sequence goes on from NC_068370.1 coordinate 36,281,087, forward strand.
GTATTTTTGGATTGGAATTACTGTGTTGTGATAAATAATGGATTATTAGAAGGTACCTGGAGTTAATAAAACATGTGTAAGAAAATTTAATTGTTTATATAATTATAATTATAGATAATATCATAACTATTACATATTACATTTTTTATAACTCTATGTTACAGTTTGCGTACCACCTCAAATATTGTCAATGTCCCTTGACATATTGCTTTTATATTTTGCATACTTCTTAACCAACATGACCTCAAAATATAAACAAGAGCAGACAACTGTATCAAGCATTTTGTAGGAATTATGGCCCTTTTTTGTCTTTGTAACTTTGAATATTTTGTTAAATTTTGTGTGTAGATCCACTTTACTTCTTAAGTATTAATGCTATTGCTTTCACACTTCAAATACTTTCTTACTATCATGATGTTACTGTACCTGCAAGTTGAATTTGACCTTGACCTTTGAATGACCTTGACTGTCAAGGTCAAATTAATAAATTTTGCTTAAATTGCCATGACTTCTTTATTTAAATCAGATTTGATTCATACTTTGACAAAACAACACTTACCTGACATACCACAATGGACTCCACCCAGACTATCCCCCACGCCCCACCCCAAATCCCCCTCCCCGCCATTTTTTTTGTGAAAGATCATCTATTAATGACCACACACCCACATTATAACCTCCTCTCCATGATGGCTTACGTTATACTGTCAAGCACTCGAATAGTCGAGCGCGCTGTCCTAAGACAGCTCTTGTTTATTGTGTGATTAAAACGGAATGTTGTTAAAAGATATGTTATTTAATTATGTTAAAATGTGATTTTGAATCTCTATTAAGACTGATAGAGATTATCAGAAGCACGATTACCTGGCCTACTTTCGCTTTCACTTTACTCGTAAAAGAAGTACTACCCACAATTCCTTTCGCGTTAGTACACAGGTCAGTAAGACCGGTGTGAACACAATGGGTAAGTTAGTCAATAGTTCAGGGCAAGTCTAGTTTGGGACTGTTGTACATTTTAACATGTCATTTTACGTTTAACTAGCTTTAAACACACGCTTTCTTGGAAAAACTTACTCGTGATAGTTATTCATTTCGACGACATGTTACTTTATCTGCGTACAACACTTAAACACTATAAATGAATAGAAAGGCTAAATAGGGCAGGGACCTATACAAACAATGTTTGTATAGGTCCCTGAATAGGGCGAATTATCATAAGGACGGCATGCATTTGGACGACACGGAACGATACTGTTTCGGTACATGTTGTGTACAATAAAAACAAGTGTAAGGCCATAGCTAAAAAATCTTGTTTGGGACTCGCTGAGACACTGTCAGATGTGTGCCCACGTATTAGTCAATACAAAACACGCTATATATGCTTAATTATGGTCACATCTTCTAGATGCATTTATACAGCATGTGTGTTATCAGTAAGGCAGATACATGTGTGCTGTAATAGAAGTCCATGATCCGGGAAAACTCTTGTTGATAATTAAATAACATTTTATGCACATATAAAAAGTTTTATGTCATTGTACGCTTTTAATTACTGGGGTGTAACCAAAACGTAAACAGTTATTATGGGCGGCGGGGTTCCCGTTCCGGTTCCCCTTGTGGCGTGTTTTACCGCCCATTATGTCATTTTAGGAAGAACGTGCTCTATTTTCACTGTCTTGCTTTATGGCATTTTGCATTAAATGCCCCTTTTCAATCAGTCATCTAGTGTCCGTTCTTTCCAATATGACATACGAGTCCGTCCGGTCTAATACCTTTTTCTTACTAATTAGGACAATACATAAATAACATTTTATGCACACATAAAAAGTTTTATGTCATTGTACGCTTTTAATTACTGGGGCTCGCTTGGTCATTGTCGGCTCGGGTACTACTTACATGTACCCCGGGTACTCTTAAGTATACTTACATGTACCCCAGGTACGGTAACTATACTAAAACGTACCCGGGAATTTAAACGCTAAATCGGTCGTTGTCGGCTATTTTTTTAAATTGATTTCATTTACATTTATGTCAATTTTCTGTTAAATGGCCTCTATATTATCAAAACTCATGCTCAAAAAGCATGTTGATGCACAGTTTTTTTTAAAGGCAAGTTTTTGTAACATAATCGGTAGCGCGTTTTCCAGCATCGGATTTTTGGTGGGAATACAACTCGGGTACAGTCTATTATCGAACGGATACGATTAAGTATATTTACCGTACCCGGGGTACATGTAAGTATACTTAAGAGTACCCGGGGTACATGTAAGTAGTACCCGAGCCGACAATGACCAATCGAGCATTACTGGGGCGTAACCCAAACGTTTACAGTTACTATTTTTAATTGTCCAATCGGATCGAGTTATAGAATCACGTGAGCTTTTGTTCCAATGAAAATCGATTCCGGCCATATTGCTTTTAGTCTTTCCTCATACACAGCTGCGTCGTTGTATCGACAATAAATTCCAACACCCACCACCACCCCGTCTCCGCCATATGTTTTTTGTTGTTGTTTGTTCTGCTATATTTTTATACGATTGTGTTACTCTATGACTTCATCTTGTATCAATTTTACAACTGTCAAAGCTTTTTGTTATATAAATGTTTGTATACCTGTTTTATGGGCGTTTTTTTACCGCCCATTATGAGCTTTTTGTAATATACATGTTTTTGTATACCTGTTCTATGGGCGTGTTTTTACCGCCCATTATGTCATTTTAGGAAGAACATGTTATATTTTCACTGTCTTGCTTTATGGCATTTTGCAATAAATGCCCCTTTTCAATCAGTCATCTAGTGTCTGTTCTTTCGTATATGACATACGAGTCCGTCCGGTCTAATACCTTTTTCTTACTAATTAGGACAATACATAAAGGCCCCTCAAAAATAGTAACTGTGTGGATTAATCTAACACAAACGGTAAATTCAATCGTATTCACGTTCACATGACGAAATAAGACGCCACGCGTTTTATTTATAAGTACTCCTGTTTGTGTCTTTTGGGATGCCAAAGCAAAGTCACTGTATATTAAAAAGCTATAATAAACGCTTAATATGATGAATAGTCACGTGCACGTTATGAATTTAGTAGGCATGTAACTATATTATTGTATAAGGTGTTTGTGTATAGGCACTTGTTATTTGAAAGTCCGGGAAAACTATTATTTGTCACTTTTGGGTTCTCAAACATTTTCGCGATCGGTTATACTTTTATAAATGTGATTGTAAATTAAATAAATGGTCATGTTGACACGAAACTATATCAGCGAGGTAGCTTCGGGCAGTGTGTTCATTAAACATTAGACGAAAATACATAACTGGATGAATGTTCACGTACCGTGACTTTGTTTCAGTAACCAAAAGATCCGCACAAGACTATAGTTGCAATGATCAAACTCCCAGCTATTGACCCTCCGGGTCGCTGGGATGTACTTATAAAAGCTCAGAGCATTCAAGAAAAACTACGCACAAGACCACTTGTATATAACACAATCAGCTATCATTCTGAAAAAAGTCACATGGCTAGTGTGTGCTATACTAATGACCGGTTAGCCTAGATTAGTGACATTCTCAATCAAGAGGACCTTATGATGCATTTCAGCAATATAAAGATAAAATGCGTAAATCAAACATAGCTTTTAAAAACACATTTTCTCAAAATTAGTGATCGCATTTCAGGTATATATAAAGATAAAAGCAAGAAAAGTAAACTTTTTGAATTCGTCTCAGTCGTTTCGATTCACTGAGTTTGTACTTAAAAAAACTCCGTAAGTTTCAGCGTGTTTGTATGTACACACAACGCAGGAAGCGATACACGATATTTTGTGCGACACACAAAGCGACACACCATATTTTGTGCGATACACGAAGTGACGCGCGAGAATGTACCACGAAACATCGTGGGTCGCTTCGTGTATCGCGCTAAATATAGTGTGTAGCTTTGAGTATCGCACAAAATATTTTGTCTCGCGTGAAAAGGGCGACACACGAAACACGAAGCGACACACGATATTTTACGCCACACACGAAGCGATACACGATATTTTATTATTCAAATATCGCCTATATTATCCGAATCTCGTGTATCGCGGTCTAATTTCAGACCCCGACACACGACACACGAAGCGATACTCGATATTTTGCGCGATACACGATATTTGTACGGTTCGTATATCGCTGTAATAATATCGCCTATCGACTCTCGCGTTTTCAAAAAAAAACAGGGGAGACAAAAAGGGGATATTTGTACGTCATCAAGCTTCGTGTGTCGCGCAAAATATCGTGTGTCGCTTCGTGTGTCGTGTGTCGTCCTTGATGAAAGAAGGGCGAGCTTATAGGTGGAACTAAATTTCACACATTTATACAGATTATAAGCATGTTAAGTATCATGCAGAATAAGATTGCCAGCGGTGTGTTTGCGAGGGATGTCTTGCCAGTATATGCATTTGCTAAATTTCTGCTAATTTAAGCTTCACCTTATGTATAAAAATTGGTTTGGAACACTCATTTATAGATATACAATATTGCCTATATACCGACCCTGAAATGTTCGGGTTAGATACCTGAAACAGTTGTCTAAGTCAAAGCCTGTTTTGCAGATTTTGATTTCTATCACATTAAACCATAAATAGCATGTAACAGTGTCTAGCTTTATTTTGTAAATGATTAAACTAGCGTTATAATTAAAATCACAATCGAACAGTAATCATTAAATAATTGATATTTAAAACGAATATTCAGACGGGATTTTCAATAGTTTCTGAATCTTATTTGAGTAGCAGTAGACCAACTCAATCCGAGAGGTTGCTGCCTTGCTATTTGAGCTGGTTGAGTGTTTGCCTGATTTGGAAAAGGGACGTCCCGGGTTCGATCCCCAAAGGTTGCTTTTAATTGAATAAAAACACATTTTTGAAGAATACTTTAAATATAAACAGTACATGAGTACAGTTTTCACATGGTACATGTAAATGTATATGGATTGTTTTATTCTTATATGATTATGTACACAATTCATACAATGTATATTTCGGCAATATGCCTACTGTTGGTAAACCGGAACTCTCTTAAAACCGGACGATCAGGCCGGTCCTCGGACCGTCCGGTTTACCGAGAGTCTACTGTATCTTATTATCACTCACTACCTTCATTAAAATATATGGTCGCTTCATTCCATCTCCTTTCACTGGTCGCAAACATTACAACATCAGCGCCATATATCTTTTTAAAGATATTTCTTATTTATCTCATACGTAGTATTTTGCGTTTATTGACACACGCATTAAATTATTCCCTAATTACCATATGATATCCGTTGTTAATTTGAATGTCATTCATCATTTTCGTCGTTCATCGCATGGTAGAAAAAGGCGTTCATAATCGTGATACATCGACTATCGTCGGTATCCTCTCCAATATAGAGAGAGATGTGTGGATACTAGATAGCAGCGTAAAATCGTATATATCCGGCTACATTCGCGAACCATTACGTAAGTCAGTTGCCGTTCGGCGACGACTCGATAAGCTCGATCGGCACTCGTTCTACGACATTATGGCTAAATGAAATTGTAATCTTATTGTATTTATTTTGAAAATTTGGTCTAATGTTGGGAAGTTTTGGTCAGATTTTTGGGAATAGACGTCGATTTTTGAAATTGGGAAGCAGTCGAATGTCGGCTGTTATTTGGGGCAAAACAAATCATTGGCAACGGAGATCGATGTCAATGGCACCGCTCAGTTGATAAGTCTCGAGACGACTGTAAACGGTGTAGCATCCTTGTTCAGATGTATAAAGAACTGAAACGACACTAATTTAATAATGTAGGGCATGTCATTATGTATACTTAACAAGCACATGTGTGGCATGTAAATACATGTAGTGCAAATTTTATTCATACAAATCAGACGGTAAGTCTAAACCTAAAGTCAAGAGTTAAGGCTTGAATAAACTGATCCCCACCGATGCCCAAAGCGCACACAGGACGCCCCTAACGCCCATCAATCACGTTAAGTTGCTTTAAATAGTACATATATACATTTACAAATGTGGAACATTACTTTGTTTAAAGAAGCTGCTATTATTTGCAAGATTCATCCACCACCACCAATCAAGAGAAGTGTACATGACTTCATGTACACCCCATACAATAATCGGTAGTAAACGAACGATTCAGGTAAAACCGAGAGCGGGATACGCAACCCTAACTGCTCATTTTTCTTTCTTTTCTTTCTTTTTTTCTTTTATTGGCAGGGGGACGAGGACCCATGGCTCAAGACCGGTGTCTAGGTGCCTTCATCACCTCCGGTTTGAATCGGTTCGTGTTTAGATCACATCTCACATTGACTTAAAATCTGAACTGAAAATAAACTTAATATCGACTATATTATTGCAAAATTACAAACGTATAAGTTATGTAAGCGATTATTTAGACAATTGTTCATTAAGGGCGGGCGGGCGGCGTTTTCACCCTTTCGTTTTCCTTTTCCACAACGTGTGCCTGTCAAATACACACCTCGAATGGCGACTCAATAGATTTGCAAATCATAAATACCACAAAACGAAAAACACTTGCGCTTTCGCGACAAATCTCAAACATAAAACCCGTGAATTGTTCGCGCTACACCATTACCATAACCTCTCTTCTAAATAACATTTACAAAACCATACTATACCGAATTTATCAAACCGAGAATTATTTTATATCAGTTTAGATTCATACCAAAAAAAAATACCTAAATTTGTAAAAGCCAAAATAACAACGGTAAAATTACTGTACCACGTGGCTAGGTTATTATCACGTGATTGGTTATGAAGGCAGGGATTTGATCCAACTATGCTGGTCCCCATCTTTGCGCGGAGGTTGTATCCGCGAGTCGGTAGTGGTCGATTATATCACAGTGCCAAAAAACCTGAGGCCCGAGATGTGGCTCAACGGATCGTATTAGTCGTCGTGCATCACATTTAGCATACACCGATACAATAAGGCAATAGAAAATAAATACCTAGATTCTCATCCAAATTTTGGGGAAAATTGGGGCGCGTGGGTGGGTTTTATTTTTTTAATTTTTATTTTTCATTTTATGTGTCGGACCTATTTATAAGTTATGAAATTTTCACGAATTTGTTGGTTTATATGCATAACGCCTATATGTATGTTTGTATGTATGTAAAATTATATAGAATAAAGAGATACATTATCACAATTTGGCTATTGTGTTTTATTTTACCCTTTTAATATCATGTTAAACATATTCTGACATTCAACAAAACATTGACTAGACAAAGTATTGAAGAAAACGCAAATCTTTAACAGAAGAGAATTAAATTTCCCAGGCAGCCGACAGCTTGACTTCCTGTAACATCGGGTGACACCTGTGTCAATTCTAATTTATTTCGGCCGACGAAGGCACAGACGATTTTCGGGTGGTCAACTTTCAACGATAGGGCTTGATCATACGAACCACAAATGAACTCATCATACAGGTCCGCGAAAGTTAAAGTTTCTGCACATTTTGACACCCCGTACCAATCTTTCACGGTTGTAACGCCGCTTTTACACCTCAAAATAAGAAACATTGTGCTGTTGTTCGCGCTCGATCACTAAAATTTTAGACGACGCTGGTGCGCCGTTAAAAATCAATAAGGCCTAAAAAAATAGGTTTTTCTGGTTACATGCCCAAAAAATGTGGGTCGGTAGGTAGGCTTTTTTCTTACCACAACACTTAATTGAATATTTAACTCAATGAGGATGTCATTATTTTCAGGTATAAGAAGTTTGAAATGACGACTTAGTACTAACTTTCAGATATAGTTCTAAACAAGAAGATGTTTGATCTATATTGTCTTTATCTGTAATTACTGTACAAATAAATATTCTTTGAAAACTAAAGACTGCATTTTGAATAAAGCATTGACTAGAATAAATGTCTATGAAACAAAACATGAACAAACATAACAGTTCTGAACGATTCAGACGCTGTCCGCATGTGCGTAAGTTTCGGACATAAAACTCGGATGCGGATTTTGTAACAGAAAAAAACTTTTGTCTTTATCTGAAAATTACTGTACAAATAAATATTCTTTGAAAACTAAAGACTGCATTTTGAATAAAGCATTTATTGACTAGAATAAATGTCAATGAAACAAAACATTCGCACAAAAAAAAACAGTTTTGAACGTTTCAGACGCTTTCCGCAGTTGCGTAAATTTCGGACATAAAATTTGGATGCGGATTTTGTACCAGAAAAAAACTTTTGAGTTGGCGTTTGAAAACAGGGTCGGTCGGGTAACCGAAAACAAGACTTTTTTTATAGGCCTAAGCGTCTCGGAGACATTGAGTTACCGATTCGCACTTCGCTATTTTTTAACTTTCAGCCGTTTCGTGCTTAGTATTTTGCGGCTCGAATTTTTGTAAAGATTTTTTTTTTCAAATAAAAAACGTTCGGGCGGGACGATTTTCGAGGGGCGGGCGGAGATGAGAATCTAGGAATTTATTTTCTATGGCCTAAAGAGGATTGTTAACCGTTTATGCTGTTAATGTGTAATTGTATGGTGAATAGTCGGTTCTTATAATAAAAACGTTAATGTCTTTGAATGCCCATTTTTCCAGCTGCTGTTAATTTTCCATTTTGACGAACTTTACATTTAATGATACAAAACAACCTCAAATAAAGAAAGTTCATATTTTAGGTGATCGCTTTAGATCGATAACTGAAAACATACTGAACCAAAAATAACAATCGCTGATATACATAAATACCACCAACCCCATTACATTTGACTCAAATATTATCTAAATACAAACTATACGAAATAACGTATCAGTGTTTTTTATGCGTTGGCTGAAAGGAACGGCAATCAGATAGACTTTAACCTATCTACATAAACTTCGGATCAGCTTGGCTTTATTCTCAGTAAACAATTACGGAAACACACGAAGAGTTACGATCTTTAATTATGCGCATTCAGATGCCACGCCGCTTTACAAGAGAACAAAGAACATTTTTGATTTGTTAGAATCTACACGTTATTTTATGGAATATGCATGATTGCATAGCTATATTTATTTAACAGTGTTACACCACACGGAATACATCGATAATCTAACTCCCAAATACCAGATTTGGATGTATTTCCAGTTTTTGATAGTGCATTGGTCGATTTCCTTTGTTTGGAAATGGAGGGAAGAAATAAAAGAATTTCTGTGGCGATTTTGGGGCATAGTTTTATCCGTAGACTACACGAGAGCTTTCGGCATCATTCCCTGCCTGCCAACTATGGCCTGGTGGAATGCGAGGTGATCCATATGGGGCTGGGTGGACTGTGCGTTTGCGAAAAAAAACAGAGACATGTTAGCACTTACAAGTTTAAGCAACGATTGTCAATTTTCTTAGAATACATAAGCCACAAGTTGTTGTACTTCAGCTCGGTGAAAACGACATAGACTGTGTGAGATAGGTATGAACCATAGGATAGTGCCATTAACCGTGGCAAGTACATTAGAGGAGATTGGCGTCCTGCTTTTGAAGGTCTAAAATGTAAAGCAGGTTTTTCTCTGTGAATTGTTCACACGTGCAAAACCTCGGAACGTCAGTGTAGAGGAATATGAGGCAAAACGACGTCACACAAATTCAATTTTAAAGACTTTATTGGAATCTCATCCATCTATTACATTCTGGAGCCACCGACGTATCTTCGGTACCCAGACACAGATCTTTGCAGCAGACGGGGTCCACCTTACCCTATTCGGTCAGCATCGCTTCTACAGGTCGTTGCGGCATGCGGTTATGAGAGCTGTCAATAATTATACATAGAGGTTTCTAGGGGAGTATATTTTACGATATCTGTGGATCACTGCTGATAATTATGTAATGACATGTAAGGATTATGTAATGACATCGAAATGAAGACTGATCTCGAAAAGGCTTACATTTACTACAGTTTTTATTTGCTTTGTCTCTACAAATTATATTACATATCCTTACATATGAGTTGTTAATTACATAATGATTGCTTCAATTTTTGTAAATACAGCTGCGGGAATACACTACACAAGGACAATGTTCGTGTATGTTTATATAGTATACCACAGTATTTGGTCTGTGGGCCATGAAATGCGGCCAGGTTTATTTGTTTTCATGTAGTTTGTATGGTTTAATTTCATCTATCTTTGACATACCCTATTTACCCTCGCTTTCTCCGAGACAGTAGGCTTTATCGTGGTTACATTTGTTCTGTTAATGTAGTCGGGCTCTTTGATATTTGAACGCGCATTCAGATGCCACGCCGCTTTACAAGAGAAGAAAGAACAATTTTGATTTACCCACCTCCCACCCCTATCTCCTCACAAATAAGCACTTGCCAGCAGGAAATAAATTGTTTTGTTATAATCACTCCAGACCATTTTCTTAAAGAAACTCCACATTTTACCCATTAAAATTTTTGTTTTATCTCATTATGTCTTAAGTTATGTATATTGGTGTATATATTGATATATGTTTTGAACTTTTGTTATGTATTAAAACGGTCAGTCAATGACCATTAAACCACAGCATATGTTTTGTTTGTTACTTTCACCCAGTGCATAAAACATAATCTAGTACTGTCCCAGGGCTTGCTACAGGCCATTTAACGATCCCTCGCCGGGGCGCTTGAATTTCGAAATCAGAGTCCCCGGGGCGCTTGAAATTTTCCGATCAGTGTATTTTTCAGTAAAAGAAAGTAGAGATTGACAAAAAAAATAATGGTTTCTCTATCAGTGTATAAAATATTCCCTGTTTTAAAAGAGCACTCGGTACCTACTTTCACAAGTAATCGCCATAAACACCACATGGGGTAATGGATAATCCACTGATCAGAGAATAGCATGACGTGCGCAACGATTATTCTAGCCACATAACACAGTCATTTAAATGCTGACAAGGATGTATCAATTATCTTTCAAGTAGTCAAACTGTGATGTTCATCGTCCAATCGGTTACGCGAATGCTTTTGAGGGCGGGGTTAACTTTCGACCATTATTTTTGATTGACGTCGGGCACGAAGTAGAGTTTATCGCAGCTTGATTAGAAAGAAGTTGTACCATTTCCGTAATATAAAACCGGTAACTAGTATAGCACAGTCCCTTAAATACGGTTTCGGGCATCATCATCACACCTTTTTACTGTAAACAAGTGTTACCTATGACTCATAATTGATACGAGAAATTAATTGCAAGTGGTAAAAAATTAATTACTTATAGCGAGTAAGTTGTGCGAATAACTCCCTGTTACAATTATGCGATAACAATTTAATTCCAGTACATGTGTATTTTATCATGTCCATTTATAGAACTGATTCACCTCGTTTTTCTGACATTTATTCGACACGTAATGCGCTTTAACAAATTTTCGTTGAATTAATTACGCACACTTGTAAATGTTTCGTCCGATAATCGATACTTAGAAGACTGATGATGGCAAACTGCCGTAATCCTCGTGGACAACGTGAATTTCATGCATAATTCAGTCAAAACATTTATTCGACTCGTAAAGTGTTAAAACAAATTTTCGTTGAATTCATAACGCAACTGTTAATATTTGTTGAAATCTCAAATGGGAATAATTAAATTTGTAATCAGAAACCGATTCCCGTAAGTCGATGTTAACGCGTTTTTAATCCGATACACACTTCCGAATGTAAACGTTACCGCAACGTTAAAAAAATATTGCTTCATATAATCAGTGCAAATTTATTTTGTTTCGAATCTTTTTCTCAATTAAAAAGAGCGCGAAAATTATGCAGCATGTACAACTACGCGTCATTTGCATAGAAAGCGTGCGTGTATTGAGCGTTTTAACAACCACACAACACGTCAGGGGATTGACGCATGTTCAGAGGCAATATTTCATCAAATCTATAAATAGTCACTTAAAATTTATTTGATACTATAGAAAAATGGCAAGGTTTGTGTTAAAGAAATAATTGAGAGCTTTTATCGTAAATATTTACCAGAAAGTGATTTATAAGAACGGAATAAACGGGATTATCGGGATTATCGGGTAATAAATAGAAAATTGAAAAGTAGTAAGTATACAGTTTTTCTTTGAGTTATAACGCACCACAGAACGTGCATTGACACGTTAAATTAAAAAAAATCAACGTCGGGAAGGGACACCCCTCCCAAACCACCCCTATCAGCCCCGGGGCGCCTGACAAAATCCTGTGGAACGCACTCTGTCCCCTTATGATAGTTAGCGAATGCTCCAAGTCAGAAAACAATTATTGATATGATACGCTACGAGTGAAATGGACCAACAAACAAAACTTAACCAAATGTTCCATTATCTAAGTATAAAAGGGGCCATAACTCTGTCAAAATTCCATTCAGAGTAACATAACTTTGCCTGCAAAGTCCCCCTATTATAGTTAGTAAGTGACTAAGTGTTGCAAGTATGAAAGCAATAGCTTTGATACTTTGGGAAAAAAAGTGGACCTAAACACAAAACTAAACACAATTTTCAATTTTTAAGTGAAAAAAGGGCCATAATCCTTACAAAATACTTGATACAGTTGACTGCTCTTGTTTTTAGATTGGGGTCATGCTGGTAAAGAAGTATGCACAATATGAAAGCAATATGTCAAGGGACCATTTGAGGTGGCACGCAAACTTTAACATAGATTTATCAATAATATGCATATTCTAAGTGAAAAAGGGCCATAATTCTTACAAAATGCTTGATACAGTTGTCTGCACTTCTTTATAGATTGGGGTCATGTTGATAAAGGAGTATGCAAAATGTAAAAGCAATATGTCAAGGGACATAGGAAATATTTGAGGTGGTACGCAAACTTTAACATTCCAGCGCTCACTAACCTGTCCCGGATACGGACTCGACACAATGACCCGGTTGCCGAGCACTTTTACACAAAACGGCAACAGCGTTGCGGACTTCCGGATCATGGGACTGGAAAAATGAAATGGATCTGATGATAACCGGAAGACCATTGAACATCTTTGGAAGCGCAAACTAAGGACTTTCAAACCATATGGACTAAACACAAAAGACTGATAAAATTTGCGCGCAATGTCACTTCCGCTAAACATGACAATCACAAATAAAAGCAGCTGGAAAAGACCGAGAGGTCGAAAGCTACGGAAAATTTAATTAAAGCGTTTTATTTTCTGCTTTCCGGTGATTTATAGAGACATATCAGTGAATTAAAACTGATAATTTCGCTGTTTCAAAATATTATCAGTGAAAATTATCGTTAAAAAATCCACGGTGACCTATCAATTTCTTTACTTCATTTTAATGCTAAGCTAATTTCCTTTAATTATTGAGAACTTCAAATGAATATGAATATTACATCAACAGAAATATGTATCTGTATTGCATGTTATCTATTTGAACTGTGCAATAAAAAATTCAAAACAAACAAAAAACTAGTCATACTTATTTCTCATTATTTTTTACGATTTCCAATATTTTTGGTTTTAAAAGTGTTCAGTATGATAATACAAATGTTACAGTTGCTAATCTAATACAATCTCAATATTGTTATGCCATTTTAAATCTATTAAACACAAACATTTTACCGTACCCTCAATTTTATGCCCCGCAAAAATGACATTTTTTCAAACGCACATGGCATTTAAAAACCTTCGTTATCTCAAAATTATTCACGGTGACCTCCCTTTTATATTTTTTATTTATTTCAGATACAGATCCATTAATCACCATACAAAAAATTATAGCCTTTCCGGATATTTTGAAAATTTTCACAAAACGATCGAACATCCTTAAACTCTTTAACAATGTATATAAACTGTGAAAAAAAAAGCATAAAATAAAAAGAAAATGTGTTTGGTTTCGGTGGAATATTAATTTTAATTTACTCGTGATCATAGAATATATATATATATATATATATATATATATATATATATATATATATATATATATATATATATATATATATATATGCTGCGCCACTCGTGAAAATATTATTTTCTATGATCACTCATGAATTAAAGTCGATAATCCACCGAATCCAACAAATACCCTCTATTTATTACATAAATATATAAAATATATATATATACATAATATATATATAGTCGAGCTAAAAACGAATCGTTGTCTACTTACAAGACGTTCGAGAAATTGGGTGTACACATAACATTTTTTTCTTATGATTAACAGTATTAAACAGTATTGACACACGTATACATTAAAATATAACCAAAATAACGATTATTTTATTTTTCTTACGCCGTTTCATCTCTGGAAACTAATTTATTGCCAAAAACAGTTGGGGGAAACGCCCCTTTCCGGAACTAAGAAATACAGTTATTAACGGTGTGTTTTCATTTTGTTCAACCGTGTGTAAACCCCTTAGAACCCCGTTGATCCTGCACCCTAAATATGTGACCGAGTCTGTTTCGTGTTGTACTCTCTCTGAAATAAATTCGATTTTAATGAAGAAGCACCGTTTGGTGCTTTCTGTTGCAAGAAAAAATAATCTACGAACAGTTCCAGAGGATTCAGTGAATTTGTCGTCTGGGTTATTATCAATACCATATGTTTTAGATATGTCTTAATCAAACTGAATGGGTATCAAAGGCCGTAAATGTCACATTAAGCGTCAAATAACATCGACCTCATGTTGATGTATTTATGCTTACGACTGCACATTTATAATCAAAGTACTGAAAGTACTGGTGTGACGATGCTTTTGAGAGGATGGATATAAAAACATCAAGTTAAGTTTATCTACATCACCACAATCACCACAATTGTGTTTGTTGGTACGAAAAAAAAATTGGTATAAAAATTTTGCGAAAAAAAATTTGGGTATGAAAACAAATTTGGGTACGAAAAAATATTTGGGAACAAAAAAATTGGGACCGAAAAAAAATTGGGTACGAACAAAAAATTGGGTACGAAAAATTTTAGGTACGGAAAAAAATTGGAGGAACGGGAAAGTAGTACCTGTGGGGAACTTGACCCACACTCGCACATTATCGGCCCTTTCCGTCAAACATCACATAAGTTCCTCGAAGGCAAAAGTATGAATACACATTTAGGAAGCAGTAATGCGGTCCTACCTACGCGCGTCAAAATGTAAGCGAAATATGTACACAAGTCTGTCAGGAATGATTGAATTAACGAAGAAATTCGTGTATTGATGTAAGTTTTTTAAATAAATGTGCAGACAATATATTTAACAAGAGCTGTGTTTGTGAAACACAATGCCCCCTGCTGCGCAGCTTTGAAGTCATATATTTTACCTTTGACCTTGAAGGATGACCTTGACCTTTACACCACTCAAAATGTGCAGCTCCATGACATACACATGCATGCCGAATATGGAGTTGCTATCTTCAATATTGCAAAATTTGACCTTTGACCTTGACTTTGAAGGATGACCTTGACCTTTCACCAATCAATATATGCAGCTCTATGTGATACGCATGCGCGCCAATATTGAAAAAGTTATGGCCAATGTTAAAGTTTTTGGACAGACAGACAGACGCTTTATATTTGACATTTGACCTTGAAGAATGACCTTCACCTTCATCTTTCACAACTGAAAATGTGCAGCTCCATGAGATGCACATGTATGCCAAATATCAAGTTGCTATGTTCAATATTAAAATAGTTATGGCCATTAAAGTTTTCGGACGGACGGACAGACTGACACACTGACTGACTGACTGACTGACAGTTCAACGGATATAGGCCACCCTACGGGGGGCATAAAAAGCAATGGCGATATTTTTCTTAGCCACATTATTGTTAATAGTTTGATATCACAAAATGAAAGTGAAAGTAGAACTGTCAAAAATGACAACCTGTCAACGTGTTGCTTTTGCTGGCACGAGAGGGCGATTACACTCAATGTGTTCACATTTTGACCATAGGCTTTGTCAACGACCTTTATAGTATGGGTAGCTTTGATATTATTTATTGCTATCATGTAACTGCATGATTGTGTATATGTTTACAATACACAAAGCATAAATAATGATATAAATATACTGATTGAGCTTATAATAATCTGAGAACTATAGCCAGGTCAATTAAGGACTTAAAATACAATTTTTGTGTCCTGATTTCATGAAGAAGTGACCATGCATGTCCTAGATTTCAAATTCAAGGCCCTGGTGTGACACATTGGTAGCATTACCGTTAAACTGTTACCATGCTTATGAAATTAGTTTTTATTGAACTATCTAAGGAAATCTAAATCAGGCACTGATTTTTCTTGTTTTAATACAGTCATAGATCAGTTGTGGCCTCTGGGTAATGACCAATGTTTGCTTACTTGTCACACCCTTAAAACTTAAACCTTCCACACGTCTTTAATAGCAAATCTGGATTTAGGTGATCTTCAATGGTACATTTAAACTTTAGCTCTGTTTCAAGAGTGCTGGTAAAGTCCAGTCACATATTTAAATCTAGACCATGTCAAAATCAAAGTGTCAAAGACAAATGAAAGATGCGTTCATTACTTATTGTCCAGTTGTTTACTACTGCTGTAAGTTTTTATATAATATGACTGATGAACATCATGTGAGAGGAAATTCACATTATCATTGGATATCAGGTTTAGCAGCCTTTTAGATAACAAAGTATGCTAGTTTTCAATGTCGCTTCTGGGGATCAAACCCGTAGGACTTTTAGGAAGATTCTGAAATTTTCGATCCCTCGAGAGCAACCAAACCAAAAATTAAGTCAAATATTGCCGACTCGGTCCTACCTACGCGCGTCAAAATGTAAGCGAAATATGTACACAAGTCTGTCAGGAATGATTGAATTAACGAAGAAATTCGTGTATTGATGTAAGTTTTTTGAAGAAATGTGCAGAAAATATATTTAACAAGAGCTGTGTTTGTGAAACACAATGCCCCCTGCTGCGCAGCTTTGAAGTCATATATTTTACCTTTGACCTTGAAGGATGACCTTGACCTTTACACCACTCAAAATGTGCAGCTCCATGACATACACATGCATGCCGAATATGGAGTTGCTATCTTCAATATTGCAAAATTTGACCTTTGACCTTGACCTTGAAGGATGACCTTGACCTTTCACCAATCAATATATGCAGCTCTATGTGATACGCATGCGCGCCAATATTGAAAAATATATGGCCAATGTTAAAGTTTTTGGACAGACAGACAGACGCTTTATATTTGACATTTGACCTTGAAGGATGACCTTCACCTTCATCTTTCACAACTGAAAATGTGCAGCTCCATGAGATGCACATGTATGCCAAATATCAAGTTGCTATGTTCAATATTAAAATAGTTATGGCCATTAAAGTTTTCGGACGGACGGACAGACTGACACACTGACTGACTGACTGACTGACAGTTCAACGGATATAGGCCACCCTACGGGGGGCATAAAAAGCAATGGCGATATTTTTCTCAGCCACATTATTGTTAATAGTTTGATATCACAAAATGAAAGTGAAAGTAGAACTGTCAAAAATGACAACCTGTCAACGTGTTGCTTTTGCTGGCACGAGAGGGCGATTACACTCAATGTGTTCACATTTTGACCATAGGCTTTGTCAATGACCTTTATAGTATGGGTAGCTTTGATATTATTTATTGCTATCATGTAACTGCATGATTGTGTATATGTTTACAATACACAAAGCATAAATAATGATATAAATATACTGATTGAGCTTATAATAATCTGAGAACTATAGCCAGGTCAATTAAGGACTTAAAATACAATTTTTGTGTCCTGATTTCATGAAGAAGTGACCATGCATGTCCTAGATTTCAAATTCAAGGCCCTGGTGTGACACATTGGTAGCATTACCGTTAAACTGTTACCATGCTTATGAAATTAGTTTTTATTGAACTATCTAAGGAAATCTAAATCAGGCACTGATTTTTCTTGTTTTAATACAGTCATAGATCAGTTGTGGCCTCTTGGTAATGACCAATGTTTGCTTACTTGTCACACCCTTAAAACTTAAACCTTCCACACGTCTTTGATAGCAAATCTGGATTTAGGTGATCTTAAATGGTACATTTAAACGTTAGCTATGTTACAAGAGTGCTGGTAAAGTCCAGTCACATATTTAAATCTAGGCCATGTCAAAATCAAAGTGTCAAAGACAAATGAAAGATGCGTTCATTACTTATTGTCCAGTTGTTTACTACTGCTGTAAGTTTTTATATAATATGACTGATGAACATCATGTGAGAGGAAATTCACATTATCATTGGATATCAGGTTTAGCAGCCTTTTAGATAACAAAGTATGCTAGTTTTCAATGTCGCTTCTGGGGATCAAACCCGTAGGGCTTTTAGGAAGATTCTGAAATTTTCGATCCCTCGAGAGCAACCAAACCAAAAATTAAGTCAAATATTGCCGACTCGGTTTTTTGAGACGGTTCATGAGGGATAATGGAGCTCGATTGGAAATTGTCGGCTCTGGTACTACTTACAACTACCCCGGGTACTCTTAAGTATACTAACATGTACCCTTGGTACTCTAAGTATACTTACATGTACCCAAGTTATGGTAAATAAACGTAATTGTACTCGGTCCATATTAGACTGCACCCGAGTTGTATTCGCGCCCAAAATCTGATGTCGTAAAACGCGCAACCGATTATCTTAAACACACTTCTCTTCAAAAAACACTGCATCAACATGCTTTTTGAGTATGTGTCCCGATAATATAGCGGTCATTCTACAGAAAATTGACATAAATGTGCAGGGCTTAACACTTAGGCACGTCCGAACGACATTCACTGCCCGTACCTTGGTCCGGGCTAGCCAATGTCCCAGGAACATGCCCGACCGGTCGTGTGTATTTTGGGCGGGATTATATGTTCTATATCAATAAACTGCGTTTTAAATAAGCTTTTCAAAGATGCAAAAATCTTAATACAATACGATCAGATGACAACTAAATCCCAGAGTGAGTTCGGAGACAACAAACGGATCGTATCTCGAAATAGATTCGGAACCCCCTGATTGCAATCAAAAAGAGGCCGACAATTCACAAAATCCCCGGCGGTTTTCATGGCAAAACACATCAGTACCTATTTTTAAACGGAATGCCGCTAGACACGGTTTTTGATTGGTTTCCTCTAAGTGACGTGTTTTCTTAATGAAAATACGTTTGAAACTAAAAGCCGGGATCGCCCAGGATCGTCCGGAATGATGAAGGTATAAAACTCGACATTAACACAAAGTAACTATAAAATTAATAGTTATTTATCAATTTTAAATAATTTTAATTTGTTGTCATTATGGAAAAGTTATTCCATCCTTTAGACGATTAATAAATCCATTTACAAAAAGATAGAGACTTTATTTAGATTAGAAGTGTTTTGACAATATTTTTTACGCAATTCAATTAGCAAAACTAGTATTAATGGTCGATCCCGGCTTTTAGTAGAGAGTTAACCCTGAACAATTGTTACAACTACCGTAACACGTTATTTTGCTAAGATTCACTTACCATTCTTGTAAGACGGTAACCCGGCAATCTATGTCAAAAAGGTTTTAACGTTCATGTCGTTGTTTAAGTTTGGCTTTACGGGTGGGGATGGGGGGTTCCTCGGATACGAAAAGAAAAGGGAAGGAGGAAAGTAAGAGAAAATATGAGGCAATAAAAAAACCAAGAACATTTCTCCAGAAATGGGGTGAAGATTACAAATAGATGTCTTAAATAGATGAATATTGAATTCAATAGCATTAGTAAGGCAAGCTAATAAGAATGATTTAATCATAATTGCGCATCTCCAAGCACAAGAATATTCAAGTTGAATGATAAATATAAAGGTTTTTATAATACTTGGGTCAGGGCACATGCAAGATTGGTCAGGGCTAGTAGGTTCTGCATTTACTAGCCCGAACGGGCTAGTTGAAAAAAAAAGTTAGTGTTAAGCCTTGATGTGTATATATAATTATTACAAAAAAAAAATAGTCGACAACGACGGATTTAGGGTTAAATTTCCAGGGTACATTTTAGTTTATTTACCGTACCCGGGATACATGTAAGTATACTTAAGAGTACCCGGGGTACATGTACGTAGTACCCGAGCCGACAATGAACAATCGAGCGATACTGGAAGGTGCAACATCTCTCACGCCCCCCTAGCATCGCCTTTAGCAGTATTCAATTCTCAACAGGAAAGTGCTGGAGTCATTGATCCCGAGGGACAAGAAAAACAATTGATTAATGTTCGAAATAAGTAATTAATTAATTGATTAATGACAATTCTATTATTTGAGCCAGGTCCCAGGAAAAGCGCAGCCAAATCAGTATCCAATTAAATTATTTGTTATTGTCAGAAAAACGCTTTTAAGCAAACAGCTTTCAAGCGACTGCAGGCTGATCTAGATCCAAACTGGCCACAATCGCCTTAATTTCTCTTTTACTGTGACACAGTTCATTTGACTTTAAAATGATAAAAAGTACTAACACTAAGAAAGAGTATACAAACCAGTAAAGAGTTTGAAATCAATGTTGAATTTCAGGACAGCTTGGTGATCTGCAAATCCCCGATGAAATGTTGATATCGGGTATCATAGTACTTCAATAAGACGCAAAATGCTCGAATACAATTTATAAAGCACAATGTGCCTTATATTGATAACTAAAAATACCAGTAATGCAGTATGCCAGTTTTGCCGTGTCAAGCTGTTACGATCTAGAAAGTCCTTCATTCACATCGAGTATATGTCCTTCGAATTCCAACTATTGTTGTCATAAGCGGAGAATTTAGTGAATAAATAATTCATATATCCTAAATGACAGCTTCTAAATAGCGAAACAAGCCAATTTATGCAGTAAGAAAGTTTTGAATCGAGACTCTCATGGTGGCGGCCATTGTTGAATGTTGAAACACGAACGACAACTCTGCTAGGAGAATGTTATCAATGACGAGCAATCTCCTACGCAGTGGCGAATTCAAAAGGGAAGTAACTGAAAAATCGAGTCATCTCAATCGGACTGGCTCGGTCTTTTACATAGGTCGCCATTGTGAAAAAAAAATTCTACGGTTATGATACCTTGGACGATGCTGTTCGCATCGTCAAAAACACGAATTTTATGCACAATAATTATTTATTTTCTATTGGTTTTCGTAGTGTTTATGATTGAATCGTTGAAAAATATATACAAGTATAGGTTGTATATTTAAAATACTTATTGCAAAACATTTCTTCCTAGTATAAAGTACATGTAATGTTTATCCAGTTCCTTATTCAGCTTGAATAAGGAATACAGAACTGGCTCCTTTTTCCTTATTCAAATCCAATAAGGGACGGAAATATACAAATATATTAATTACAGTATATTTCTAGTTTGTCTTATTTAATGATAACCTTATTCCTTATTCGGTTTGAATCAGGAATGAGGAACTGGTTCCTTATTCCCTATTCAAATCGAATAAGGAACTGGTATTTTCTTACAAAACAAATACATTAGTATGAATAAAGAGACACATACATTCAGAACAATCACTGTAAATCAAGGGGGCCTGATAAGTGAGGTTGGTTGGAACTTACTTCCAACATGACGTCTTTTTGTGTTGTTCGTGAAGGAGTAGCAGATGTTTTCACCCGGTAAGCCATTTTACATTTATATTTTTGTTTCATTAATACGCCCTTTCAGCTCTACGGTGTTTGTGCTCCCCTCGGGTTTTTGTTGCAATACCGTTTACATCGGAATAAAAAGGTTATTGAAGCAAAACCGTTCACAAATTTGTCGTTTAATGTCTTGACCTTCGATATTTTGGATGTGCGAATATCAGTTTCTCTCATAATAAACAGTACTTGTGCATGTTTACAGTAAAATATAGCATAAATCACGATTATGTTATTTACTCTGCGCGTTTTTATGTCTATTAATTTATTTAATGCCGAATTATAACGGTGTTATCCCGCTTTTTGGAACTGAATTCCTTTTTATAATATTTTGGGACTTGACTTCGAAATGACAAACAGTTCTTTCCTATGTTAAAAGATTTAAGACGAAATAACGGTCGTGAATGATTTGATGCGAATGTTTTGGTAATCTCTTTTTATGTCCCCCACTATAGTAGTGGGGGACATATTGTTTTTGCCCTGTCTGTTGGTCTGTTGGTTTGTTTGCGACAACTTTAACATTTTGCAATAACTTTTGATATATTAAATATAGCAACTTGATATTTGGCATGCATGTGTATCTCATGGAGCTGCAAATTTTGAGTGGTGAAAGGTCAAGGTAATCCTTCAAGGTCAGAGGTCAAATAGATGTGGCCAAAATCGCTTATTTTATGAATACTTTTGTAATATTGAAGATAGCAACTTGATATTTGGCATGCATGCGTATCTAATGGAGCTGCACATTTTGAGTGGTGAAAGGTCAAGGTCAAGGTCATCCTTCAAGGTCAGAGGTCAAATATATGTGGCCCAAATCGCTTATTTTATGAATACTTTTGCAACATTTAAGATAGCAACTTGATATTTGGCATGCATGTGTAACTTATGGAGCTGCACATTTTGAGTGGTGAAAGGTCAAGGTCATCCTTCACGGTCAGAGGTCAAATATATGTGGCCCAAATCGCTTATGTTATGAATACTTTTGCAATATTGAAGATAGCAACTTGATATTTGGCATGCATGTGTATCTCATGCAGCTGCACATTTTGAGTGGTGAAAGGTCGAGGTCAAGGTCATCCTTCTGGGTCAAATATATGGGACGAAATTGCTCATGTAATGTAACTTCTGCAATATTGAAACTAGCAATGTTATATTTGACATGCATGTGTATCTCATGGAGCTTCACATTTTGAGTGGTGAAGGGTCAAGGTCAAGGTCATCCTTCAAGGTCAAACATCATATAGGGGGACATTGTTTTTCACAAACAAATCTTGTTTTTTAATATTTGTATTAATTGTTACAGTAATATTTATAATTATATGTTTCCTCACACACTTTTAGGCGCGTAATATACTTTGCATTTGCACAGTGTAATTTTTACCTGTTTATTTTCAAAACATATGAACATACTTACGTTTGAATATTCCTCAAACGGGATATTCTATTGCTTACTATACGGAATACTATGCTTACTATTTTCAGGTATCAAGACGCCAGTAAAGACGTTGAGGATGCCAAGATTAAAAAAGAAGGCGTTACGATGTGTGTACGGCTCTAGAAAGCGAAAGTAACACGAAAGCCAACAATCAAACAAAAAAGATAACGTCGAAGTACCACGCCAGTTAAACACACAAACCAATCACATATACATGCACTATTAGTGTAATGCAATATAGAAAAGGGTAAAGCCGGTTCGATACTATTATAAGGTTGGTGTAACCACATACTTCCATTATTGAGATTCGGAATGCCTGAAGCAATTTGGAATATCTGACGCTTGCTTAGAAGATGCACATTAGTGGATGTTTTTATTGATTTTTTTTAATATATTAACTGTTTGTTTAATACAATGATGTTTGACGTGTTTTCCATAAAGTTACTGATACGTGTACGTTACTTTGATGTTTCACATTTTGGACGATTTTCTTTTATACAAGTTCTGAGTTCTAATCGCAAAAAGTGAACTTGAAGTGGATATAAGGATTTGTGCAAATGCAATACACGATATGCTTTCAGTAGAAGTGATCAATATATGCATGTATATTTTTGTCTCTCTTTTATATGCGAATACATATTATTTGAGAATGTTGTATTGAGGAAATAAAGTATTGGTTCACTTAGATACGTTATATCGTTTGTTCCTAGCATTGCCTTCTAATCTTAAGTCATGTTAATTTGTCAAATGCATAACGAATTCTTTCCGACCCACATGTTTTTTTCATGTATGTAAGTGCTGAATACACTTTAAAGCATGCAGAGACATCGTGGGAAGAAATGACGTAACACAGACAATGGTTTACCATTATTTTAAATTAAAAAAACGTGAGACACTAGCATCACTACATAAACGGAAAAAATGTGTAATTAAGAAGCAATTAATCATAGCAATTATATGTCACGCCTGTCTATGTAGACTTTATAAAAAAAAACACTACAAACATCAGCTGTACTTGTTTTTGTTTGGTTCGTGTTTTTTATTGCTGTTTAAGTCCGGCTCTGTTGAAGGATTCTTTCTTGCATATTATACATTTAAACTCGTGTGGTCCATGAATGGGGCATGGTATCTCAATCCTCTCCTAACGTAAATTTCCTCATTATATATGCAACGAAAGAAGCACTTATTTTCGTCCTTTAAACCTGCATCATCTGAAAATAAAGTAAAAGAATGGTTTAAACAAACGTTCATAGCAGAATAAGGTCGACACGTCATAAAATGCATGCAATTAATTATAATATTACTGAAATGGCTTATAAACGTTCTATGATCTCGTAAATCAGTCACCCACAACCCATCTTCTTGAAAATAGGTGAATTGATTCAATTGTTAGGCAGGTTTTTAGTTTTAGTACAGCATTATTATAATTGTACAGTAAGTAACGTGATTAAGAAAACACTTATATTACACCACATAACATGTTATAAAACTATAAAATTAAGTACACATATAAACTTAATTAAAGATGGGTAGGTATTTCGTGTAAAGCTTTTTAACATATGAGAGAGTTGTTTGTCATTTGGAAGTCAGGTTCCAAAATCTGCTTAAAAGGAAGTCAGTTCCAAAAAGGGGGGTTAAACCAATAATGTTTGCCAATAAATTAATTATCAGAGAAAAAACGGCGTCGGGAGAATGAAATAATTATGATTTTAGTTATATTTTACGGTTCACGTTTGTCAATCTCGTGTATTATAAGAAAAAATATATGTGTACATCTAATGTCTCTACTTTCTCTTGTAAGTAGACAACAGATTTGTGGACGGTTTTCCTTCAAAAACTTTTTTATCCCGACGTCTTCGATCCTTGAAACAAAAAACCGAAGGAATCACAAACACCGCATAGCCGGAAGGGTGTATTCATATAAAATATATATAAATACAAAGTGGCTTACCAGGTAAAAATATCCGATAGTCCTTCACGAAAAACATCAAAAACGACGCCATCTTGTAGTAAGTTCCAACTAACCTCACTTACAGCCGGTAAGCTCCCATATACGCATGCCCCGATTGTTAATGTAGGTTGGGAATGGTATAAAAAAATTATTGCAGTTTACAGAGCTAACATCTACGTCTCTGCAGTATATTTCTACTTTGCTCTCTTTTGCAATTTTACCCCAATGCCTTTTTCACAGTTTAATAAGGACAAAAAGCAGTTGCACTAACTAAAAGTAGGACTGATAACCATTAAACGTTCGCCAATAATGAAGGTCGCCAGATGTACCGTTGGCATTATGGAGCTAGACCAACTGTGGCACTGACGACATCACTGTAAAAAATATGTCATTCGGTACAAAAAACAGAGCGCAACCGCTGCTACACTAAGATCGGAGAAAGAATGTTACCGTCGAGCTCATCGCCGTTTTGTTGATATCACGGTCAATAATCGTATGCCGAGGTTGAAATTCACCGGATGTACCGTTGGCCTGCATGAACGAGAAAACGCGTATTCGCACCGAAACAAATCTATTACCAAAAACATTATCACAGCCTGTATGCGATCAGGTGTTTGAATTATAAAATAAATAAAATATTGAGATACCTTGATTAAACTTGAAGGTCTACTAGAAGCATCTGGATCGCTGCTTCCGGTGCAGTCTTCCTTTGATGGTTACGCATTGAAATCGCTTTGCGTCTTAAATCATATCCCCTCGCAACAGTTTACGTATGAGAACGATATGGGATAGCTTATACATGTCTTGTATTGATTGTCATGATATTAAGATGATTAACTCTTGATCCATTTGCTGATGTTATATATCTACTATGTATTATTTACTTCCCTTGATATATTTGATACTGATTGTAACAATGTATGTTGCTTCACTTCACATGTAGCCATCAAACCAGTAACACGCAATACAAGTATATACAAACTTATGGAGTTCTTATGATTGATTAACACATTATTATAATGACCAACATTATGACATGGTGTAAGATATTACTGTGAACGTCTGATAGAATTTGAAGATAGAAATATTTTCAACATTCTTGGATTTACTGCAAAAATTGTGCACGATGGATTTATCGGGAATTCCAGAACCCAAAATGGACTGGGGCTCTAGTAAGCGTCCAGAGGCATGGCTTCACTTCAAAGATCACGTACATCTCATTTTAAAGGGTCCCCTCAAGGATAAGTCAGAGGAGGACAAGTGCACATATTTATTATTGTGGGTTGGTCAGAGAGGACGAGAAGTACACAAAACATCGAAACTTACACAGGATGAAAAAAAAAAGCTAGATGTAATGTATACGAAATTCCTTGAGCTTGTGCAGTCGAAGCTAAATTCTGTTTGTAAACGTTACCAATTCAACAACATTATACAAGTAAAACTGTCAATTGAGGATTTTCTAACAACGCTGCGAATTTCAGCAGCAGATTGCAAATTCACAAATAAAGAAGAAATGATACGGGACAGAATTGTGTTTGGACTTACATCAACAAGAATCCGCGAAAAGCTTATACAATAAGGTGACAAACTGACATTAGATAAAGCAATCGAAATAGCTAGATTATTTGAGGATGCACAAAGCCAAATGAAATCTATGGAAAAAAAGAAAAGGACGTCAGTGCATTACAAAGAAGACAAATGCGCAACAGGGAAACTTTGCCTATCTGAGTAAACAACAGAAAGATCTACACAAGAAACCATGTTGCCAATGTGAAAATCGTCATATGGATTTTTCGTGTCCAGCCAAGGGTCAGCAGTGCCGGAAACGGAACCATTTCGCGAGCGTATGCAGGTCGGTGAAACGTTCATCACGCCATAAGAAAAATGTCCAGGTTATCGACGGTGACGATAGCGACAGCAGTGACGAGAATGGCTTCAGTTACCAGACAGAAAGATTACGTATTTGCAAATATTTATGTTGGTCTTTCAAATACTAAAATGAGCTTTAAAGTACATACTGGTGCATTCTGCAATACTTTGACCGAGAAAGATTACCGCTCTTTAAATCTAAAAGGTCCACTTAAACAAAGCCAAAGTACGTTGACAGCTTACAACGGGCCAAAATTATATGTATTAAATAAGGTTACAATGCAGTGCAGATATAAGAATGTGAACAAAAACGTTACATTTTATGTGGTCAAGCAGAGCAAATGCTCAATTCTGGGATTACAGGCTAGTTTAGACTTCAATTTAATCAAAATAGTCATGGTCCTTGTAAAAAATACCACAAAGTCACACCATTACAAAGGACTCTGTTCTAAGTAGTTTTCCTGAAATTTTCACGGGTATAGGAAAGATGCAAGGATCTTGCTTAATACAAACAGATCCTAATGTACCCCCTGTTGTGCATCCCCCACGTAAAGTTCCAGTTGCTCTACAGGACAAGGTCTAAAAAGAACTGCACCGCATGGAAAAAGAAGGCATTATCAAAAAGGTTGATCAGCCTAACCCATGGGTTAATTCTATGGTTGTGGTCAACAAACCGGGATCAGATAAGGTCAGGATATGTCTAGACCCTAAAGATCTCAACAAGGCAATAAAAAGACCCCACTACCCAATGAAAACGCTTGATGATATATTGCCACAGTTAAAATATACAAAGGTGTTTACGAAAATGGACTGTCGATCAGGTTATTGGTCATTGAAACGTAATCATGAATCATCATTTTTGACAACATTCAATACTTTTCTGGGTAGTTACAGATATTGCCGCATGTCAATGGGTCTAATATGTTCGCAAAATTTCTACCAGCAAAAGATGGACAAGATACTGACAGGATTACCTGGTTGTGCAGTCGTTGTTTACGATATACTGGTGTACGGAAGTTCCATAGAGGAGCATGACAAAAATTTGAGACGGGTTTCAAAGACATGTGCTCATTACGGTATCAAGCTAAATAGAGACAAGCTTGAAGTTGGCGTCTCTGTGGTCAAATATGTTGGACATCTTCTCACGAAATACAGAATAAAGCCTGATCCACAGAAAGTGGAAGCTATCACAAATATGCAGAGACCCAAAGACAAGACAGAATTGAAAACTATCATGGGAATGATAACTTATTTATCTAGGTTTACTCCAAATCTGTCTGAAATTACGACTCCAATGAGAGACGTATTGAAAAAAAGATGTTACATTCCATTGGGATGACCCCCAACAGGAAGCATTCGATAAGGTCAAGAACATACTGACACAGTCACCAGGACCTGTTCTGACATTCTATGACCCTTACAAACCTCTAGTTCTCCAGGTCGATAGTTCCAAATATGGCCTAGGTGCAGCATTGATGCAAGAAGGACGACCTATTGCATATGCAAGTAAAACTCTTACTAAAAAAGAGGTCAATTGGGCACAAATTGAGAAGGAAATGTTCGCTATTATATTCGGACTCAATCGATACAGACAATATATCTATGGTCGAAAGGTCAAGGTCGAAACTGATCATTTGCCATTGATAGCAATCATGAAAAAAACCCATTTATGCAGCTCCACGAAGATTGCAACGCATGATGTTGCATGCCCAAGGTTACGACGTGACATTAGAACACAAAGCAGGTACACAGATACCATTAGCTGACACGCTGAGTAGACATTATACGAGTGATACATACCCTGAATTATCAGAGGCCCCACATGTTCACGTGCATATGGTCATGGCGACCTTGCCGTACACTGACAGAAAACTTGAAGAGGTTCGAAAACACACCTCTGAATGCCCCGTATTACAAATACTGAGGCAGACAAAACTTGACGGTTGGCCTGAAGTCAGAAAAGATTGTCCACTGATCATTTTAGACTATTGGAATATGAGAGATGAACTTTGTTATATTGATTGGTTGATAGTGAAAGGTCAAAGAATCATAATTCCGGCTTAACAGAAAAATCAGGTCATTCTTGTCAATGACAAGGAAAATGTTCAATCCTAAAGTTCCTAATCATCGCAAGGTCAAAAGTCATTTGCAGAAAAGAAAGGATGAACAAAAACAATATTACAATCGAACTGCCAGAAATTTGCCTACTTTAAGTATAGGTGATCCAATAAGAATCAGAGAGGAAAACACCTGGCAGCCAGCCACTGTCTTGGGAAAATCCAGCGACAGATCTTACATGGTACAGACACCCGATGGGTCAAAGTACTGTAGGAATAGGAAGCACTTAATGAAAATTAATGATCAGCCTTCCACCTCCAATGACACAAATGTTGAGCAAGAGTTAAACTTATCAGACACACCACCCAATACAAATGATTACAGCTCATTAACTTCGGAAACTCAGACTAACACAAATGAATGCCAATTTCCTTCATCAACCAGTGCTGATAAGCCAGCAATTTTTAGTGGCAGGCAATGCCATCATTATTCTATGACCCGTGCTGGTCGTATTTCAAAACCACCTATTCGTGAGTATATATGAAATAAATATGTGTTGTTAACCTGTTTCAGTTTAAGCAGCAGACCTCAGGAACAGAGATAAAAGAGATACTACAATGAAAATGGGAAAGTTAAAATTCTCTGTGTATAATCACATGAAGTATCATGTTACGATAAACATTTTCTGATGAATATTTGAAAAGTGTTTAAGAGTTTATAAACTGTATAAATGGTACATTTTAATAATGCTGATATTTGATTGATGTTTCATAACTCATTATCCAGAATGATTTTATAAAAATAATACAATTTAAAATTTGATAAAAAGTGTGATGTCATAATATTAAAATGATTAACTCTTGATCCTTTTGCTGATGTTTTATATCTACCATGTAGTATTTACTTCCCTTTATATGTTTTGATACTGATTGTAACAATGTAAGTTGCTTCACTTCACATGTAGCATCGAACCAGTAACACGCAATAAAAGTATATACAAACTTATGGAGTTCTTATTATTGATTAACACATTATTATAATGACCAACATTATGACAATTGAGCTATCTTGGATCAGATAAAGCTTCAAGAACTGTATGAGAGATACAAAGTACAAATATTATTTGAAATATCGCCAATAATAACAAAAAACAAGAAAGGCCCAAAGTCGCGCACCTGAGATTCAAAGGAACAGATCTGTTATGTGCAGCCCATGATGTCATTAGAACAAACGTTCTAACTAACCAACTTTCATGACTATAGTGAACACCCTGGCAGCCACGTTTTTCAACAGACCAGAGCCATTTTCACACACATCCATGATATCATTTCAACAAATATTCTGACAAAGTTTCATTAAGGTTAATGAAGCCATAACCCGACCTTTGGTGGCCATCTTTTTCAAGCAACTGGAACCATTTTCGAACTTGTCAGAGATAGCATTGGGACAAATCTTCTGACCGAGTTTCATGATGATCGGACTATAAATGTGGCTTCTAGAGTGTTAAAAAGGTTTTACTATAGATATAAAACGAAAAATGCCACGACCCCTTGGCGGCCATGTTTTTTCACCCACCTGAACCATTTTCGAACTCATCCAATACATCATTGGGACAAATTGTCTGGCCAAGTTTCATGATGATCGGGCAATATATGTGGCCTTTACAGTGTTAATAAGGTTAAAGTAAGGCAATATATATCCATATAAAGAAAAATGCCCTGCCCCCTGGTGGCCATGTTTTTAAAGCAACCGAAACCATTTTCGAATTCATTCAAGATATCATTGGGACAAATCTTCTGACCAAGTTTCATGAAGATTGGAAATAAATGTGGCCTCTTAGAGTGTTAACAAGGTTTTACTATAGCCATATAAGGAACAATGCCCTGCCCCCTGGCGGCCATGTTTTTCAACCAACCGGTATCATGTTTGAGCTCCTCCAAGATATTATTGGGATGATTCTTCGGACCAACTTTCATGATGATCGGACCATAAATGTGGCCTCTAGAGTGTTAAGAAGATTTTACGATAGCCATATATAACCATTAAAGGAAAAAATGCCCCGCCCTTAGCAGACATGTTTTTCAAGCAAAGGTTACCATTTTCAAACTCAACAAAGATGTCATTCTGACCAAATCTCATGAAGATTGGACAAAAAATGTGGCCTCTGGCGTGTTAACAAGGTTTTACAATAGCCAAAGAAGGAAAAATTCCCCGCCCCTTGGCGGCCATGTTTTTCCACCAACCAGCATCGTTTTTGAACTCGTCCAAGATATTATTGGGACTAATCTTCTGATCAAGTTTCATAATGATAGGATCATAAATGTGGCCTCTAGAGTGTTAACAAGATTTTAGTATAGTCATATATAGTCATATAAGGAAAAATGCCCCGCCCCCTGGTGGCCGTGTTTTTAAAGCAACCAAAACCATTTTCGAACGGATCCATGATATTATTGAGGAAAATCTTCTGACCAAGTTTCATGAAGATTGGAAAATAAATGTGGCCTCTAGAGTGTTTACAAGGTTTAACTATAGCCATATAAGGAAAAATGCCCCGCCCCCTGGCGGCCATGTTTTTCAACCATCCGGCATCATTTTTGAACTCGTTCAAGATAGTATTGGGATGAATCTTCTGACCAAGTTTCATGAAAATCGGACAATTAATCTTGCATCTAGAGTGTTAACAAGATTTTACTATGGCCATATAAGGAAAAATGCCCCGTCCCTTGGCAGCCATGTTTTTCAAGCAAACGTAGCTTTTTTCGAACTGCTCCAAGATATCATTGAGTGCAATATTCTGACCAAATTTCATGAAGATTGGACAATAAACGTGGCCTCTAGAGTGTTAACAAGGAAAATGTTGACGCCGCATGACGCATGACGGACAAACGGCGATCTCACATTGTGCTCAGGTGAGCTAAAAATATGCGCTATGCAAGAATGCTCCAATTTTAAATATCCCAAATTATGGCCTCCGAATAAGGAATTGCTTGTGTTAAAGTAACATTACCTCTCAAAATCAACGAAAATTTCGTACATTTTGTCGTAAAATAAACTTAACCAGCCAATTTAAAATCAGTGTTCGTTATGGCAATTGCCAAAATTTCAACGGCAGATGTGGTCTGGTATAACAGATGTTTGTAGATACGAAATGCTCGTTTTTATACGCCCGTATTACAAAACGGGACGTATTATAGTTTCACACTTGGCGGGCAGGCGGGCGGCGGGCGGCGCTCTTTAATTCAAATAGTTTTCATCCGATCTTCCCCAAACTTGTTGAGAAGTTGTATCTGGACAATATCTAGGTCAAGTTCAAATACTGCCGGGTCAAAAACTAGGTCACGGGGTCACTAAGTGCATTTCAAGGACTTAGCATGGTGTCCGCTCTCTAATTAAAGTAGCTTTCATCCGATCCTCACCAAATTTGGTCAGATGTTTATCTTAATGATATCAAGGTCAAGTTCAAATATGGGTCATGCCGGGTCAAAAAACTAGGTCACTTAATGCATTTCAAGCATTTAGCGTGGTGACCGCTCTCTAATTGAAGTAGTTTTCCTCCGGACCTCCCTAAATTTAGTCAGAAATTGTATCTAGACAATATCTAGGTGAACTTCGAATATGAGCCATACCGGGTCAAAAACTAGACCATGGGGTCACGAAGATCATTTCAAGGATTTAGCATGGGGGCTGCTCTCTAATTAAAGTAGTTTTCATCCGATCTTAATCAAATTTGGTCAGAACTTGTTTCTAAATGATGTCTAGGTCAAGTTCAAATATGGGTCATGCCTGGTCAAAAAACAAGGTCACGAAGTGCATTTCAAGAATTCAGCATGGTGTCCGCTCTCTAATTGAAGTAGTTTTAATCCGATCTTCACCAAATTTGGTCAGAAGTTGTATCTAGACAATATCTTGGTCAAGGATTTAGCATGGTGTCCGCTCCCTAATTGAAGTAGTTTTCATCGGATCTTCACCGAATTTGGTCATAAGTTGTGTCTAAATGATATCTAGGTCAAGTTCAAATATGGGTCATGCCGGGTCAAAAACTAGGTCACGAGGTCACTTAGTGCATTTCAAGCATTAAGCATGGTGTCCAAAACCTTCAAACAGGCGTATGGTGTGACAGTGTGGCACTCTTGTTATTATTGTTTTGCATGTTTAATTCCATTTGTTGTTTCGCGAAACGATATCTATTCATACGACACATGAACACTAACATGGTGTTCGTGTGTCGTATGAAAAGATATATTCGCGGGAAATTAAAATGGAATTAATTGTGTCACAAATAAATAAAAACGAGCATTATGTATCTACAAAAATCTATGTAATCATACAACATCTAACGTTGAAATTGTGGCTATTGCTATTAAAAACACTGATTGTTTAGGTGTTAACTTTATTTTACGAAATACTCGTAAATTTTCGTTGATTTTGTGCGTTATAGAGGCTTTAAGTTTGTTCCTAATTCGGAAGCACGTATTTCGTGCAATCACTTTCGGATGTTGTGTGTGTTATTAAATCTTGATTATGTTATATAGAGATGTTATGTTACATAAGACTGTATATTTAAGTTGACGATCAACGCAGAAACAAGTGTTATAATACGATTATAAGAAACTGGCATTTTCTAAATCAAACATAAATTCATAGTAAACAAACATTACTTACTGTCTATGATAATCATGGTAGCATGTGTATCCGTAGTTTCGGTCCTCTTAAAGTGGCCTTTTCACGTTTGGGTAAATTGACAAAATTAAAAAAAGTTGTTTCAGATTCGCAAATTTGTTTTAGTTATGGTATTTGTGAGGAAACAGTAATACTGAACATGTACCATGCTCTAAAATAACCATTATATGCATCTTGTGACGATTTAAAAACCCGAAAATTATAAAGCGTAATTTTATTTGGAAAGTTCTGTTGTTGTCGCTATATTTTGTGAAACTACGAGGATTGCTTATTTCAAGTATAAAATACACATGGAAATGTATCCTCCGGAAGGATGGCCGAGTGGTCTAAATGGGTTCTACTTTTACTCCAGGACTCCAGGGGTCAGTGGTTCGAGCCCTGCTGAAGGTTACCTTTTTTAATTTTATTCTTGAATTTTTACTGAAGCTTTAAATATCTTTTGTTTACATTTATCATTATAAAGCATTTTGTGACAAACTTCAAAACATGCCAAAATCTGTGAAAATGTCCCTTTAATGAAAACATCTAAATGTTTATGTGAAAGCTGTGTAGTGTTATATATATATATCCATTTTCTTATTGATCTCCTATGACATTAAATATTTTTTTGTGCAATCTCGATAGAAAAATCGGTATATCATTCAAACCTATATAGTAGTGGTTATTAAAAATACCAAGTTCACTAGTTAATTTTTAAATTTGTCACATTATGTCATATCATATGTCTTTTTAACCAACAGCCCAAGTCTATGGGAGCTATTCACAATGGCACGATGTCACCAGCGGCATTCCTCAGGGTTCCGTTCTAGGACCTATCCTATTTGTGGTGTTCATAAATGACTTACCAAAATGTGTGAACTCTAGCGTTTTTATGTTCGCTGATGTTACAAAGATATACCGCGAGATATCCATCAAGACTGATAAGTTCATTCTTCAAGAAGATTTAAATAAACTTTTTGAGTGGAGCAGTAAATGGTTGTTTAAATTTCACCCTGACAAGTGCAAAATATTGCAAATATCTATATAAAAAACAGAGATAAGATCAAACATTATGACAAAATATGAAGGAGGCCTCGTTTCTCTAGAAAGAGTTGAAATGAAAAAGATATTGGTGTAACAATAAGCACAAAACTGAAATTTGATGAACACAAACAAAAACAAGCAATTAAAGCCAACAAAATGATGGGATTAATAAGACGATCATTTGAATTTCTAGATATTAGATGCTTCAGATTATTATTCAAGTCCATCGTTAGACCACATCTGGAATATGCGAGCAGCGTATGGAGTCCATCAAAAATCAAAGACTTTGATAGCATTGAAAACATTCAACGTAGGGTAACTATGTAAGATGTTAACAAAACTTACGGATATGTCATACGAGGAAAGACTTAAATTTATTAAAATATCCACTTTGAAATTTCGTCGACTACGGGGAGAAATGATAGAAACATACAAGATTTTTAATAATATCTATGACAAAAGAACAATAGCTGGAATTTTTACTCTGAACACAAACACAAATAGATGTCATCCCTTGAAACTTTTAAAACACTGATGTGCACGTGACATTCGCAATAACTTTTTCTCAAACCGTATTATAAACGTGTGGAATTATTATTATTATTATTATTATACCGGATTTATATAGCGCCCGTTTCATGCAAGAGTGCACGTTCAAAGGCGCTTTACATAAGAACATTTGACGTATCACAGATACGAATACATTTTGCAACACTGTTTCAAAAGAAATCGATCAAAACTACTTAATTATACTATAATACTACTCTATTATACTATAAGTACTACGTAAAAACATGCACAGTAACCATAGATAAGAAAGATCAACAAGACACTATAAAACTACCCTATGTGTATAGCTATAAGACAATTAATGAAACAATAAAATCTAAAACTTAAACAAAAAGAACTACGTAAACCAACAAAAAATAATTATGCTTCCTTTAAAAGGGTTAATTCAAGTTCATGATGATTGAGATTTTTTATAATGAATTGAATAAACCACTGCTTATATTGCATAAGATTGGAGGAAGAGGTGAGTTTTCAGTGCCTTTTTGAATGAATTCAGTGTTGAAGAACCTCGAATGTTTGATGAAAGTGAGTTCCAGAGTTTGGGAGCAGCGTACATGAAACTTCGCTCTATGTATGATACGGATTTAATCCTCGTAATGAGGTCGCTTCGTTCTTGAACTTAAGTTTCGCCTTGGTTCGTAGACTTCAAGTAGGTTTTTCAGATATATAGGCGATTGTCCATTTAAGGCTTTGAACGCATTGGTAAGTATTTTGATGTGGATTCTTTTTTCTTCTGGGAGCCAGTGTAATTCGTTTAGGATCGGTGTTATGTGACTATAGCGGGATGTTCTTGTGATTACACGCGCCGCAGTGTTTTGAACATTTTGTAGTTTCTTGATAGCAGATGTTTGTGTCCCATACAGCAGTGCATTGCAATAGTCTAGCCGAGACACAACCAAGAACACTGATACATTCTAAAGACGCCTGGATTAACATTGGATCAACCACCCGATGATGTACGACTATAAATGTGACTATAATACATAATAGACCGGACGCAAAACACTGAGACTACTAAATAGTGAGGACGAAGAAGAGGCCACTTCAGAGGTTCCAAAGACAACTGGTGGTAACCCGCCTAAGGTAACCTTAGGTTTATCGTGAGTAAGTTGAACAGCAGATTATTAGATAATATTTCTGGTTAGGACAGTCCGCATGAGTGGTATATCCTACTAAAATTTAGCTTCAAGTTCACCCAATTTTCCTCTTTTGCTTTGAACCTTTTACTGTTGAACAGTATACTATATATTTATACTAAAAAGCATTACCTGACTTTTTCTGGAATGCTCTTTGTTTAAAACTGATGAAATGACAACATTTGGATGAAATTAAAAAAATCTAAAAGATACAGGATGATGCGAAATATTTGAGTAACCCGATACCTTGTGAGCAGTGTAATACCATTGGAGCAGTGTTCGGTATTTGAGCATGAACATTCATAGGGTAAGTAAATTGGAAAAATTAAAATCTCAAGTAGAAGAACGGGCAAAATGGGCCATGTTGAAGCATTTAGGGGAGAAAATCTGCTTTAATTTGCAAGCCACTACAATAATTAAAGTATTTATACAAACTTACACAGTGACGTGTCTGCCATAACCTTTACGCAGGGTTTCTCCAGAAAACTATTTATTGTGGAGAAATTTGCGTTTTTATAATGACCATGTTGGGAAAACATGGAAACCATCTTGAGAAGACCAGGAAACCTTATATGAGCAGTGACTTTATAATTCTTTTTTGGTGGCACTAATTTCCATCCATTTTGTTGCAATGTCTTTGTTTGTAGAGGCCTTTAGTATGTGTATGGTATAACACTTCCCGCAAGTTCTCGTGTTTCCTGGACTGATATGATTAAGAATGCAAAGTGACTTCATCAGGCTCGTTTCCGTCTAAGCAAGCGTGGAAACAGATGCTCCAACGATCGGTATCCGCCGTGGAACATCACAGACAGTTGGAAAGTATCCGGGACGTGTGTCCCACATTGAACCTTGCTGATGTTCTATACGTAGATAAGCCCGCGTCCCTCTGGCAAATATATCGGATTTCGCCTAAGCTATCGCCCTTAATAGTCTCCCTGATGGCACAACTGGGAGGATTCCTCTCAAGATCGTACCCAACAGTGTGCTCATTGTGTGGGATACAACCGGAAAACCAACTACTACACTCAGGGTGCTTTTGCTAAAAAAAAAGAACTGTTCCGTGAATCACTTTGGGATGCTGTCATTTACCAAAAGGCGTTTAAGGGTTTTATAAAATTAACACGAAAGACACCATTAGAACAAATCGTAATGTTGTTTGAAATGACGCTAGCAACTACAGATGACAATCGCCTGAATGCTCATTCATCAATTAATCCTATTGCTGAGACTAGTTTGTTAGTGTTTATGTGTGCTATGATAAAATCGTCTCTCTATTGTTGTTTTGATACATGTTCATGTATTAATATACATAATTATCTATTGTATCCCTACTGGATACAAAACTGAGTTATATTAATGATGTAAATACTTGTAAATGTGGTATGCTCTCCATAATGGAGGAAATAAAGAATCCATCTACCATTAAAGCCGCCCGAGTTGATATTTCTCACAACAATTCGGTTATCTCAACTGACCAGAATTGATCAGTATTCGTCAGATACATACGAAACCTAACCATGTACATAACGGAATCCTCAAGACTATTATTACCCTGTGACGTATGCACGCTTTGGGTCACGTGAGCGCCAATTCCACGTGATTTCCACTTCCGCGCATTTCAAAACAAAGAAGAACTACTTAATAACACAAGCAATTTATAACTAATTATGTCTACGGATAGCCCTAGCAAAGTGATTATAAAACATGTTTTTATCTTAAAGGGGCCTTTTCAAGTTTGGTTACAAAATTGAAGAAAAGTTGTTTCAGATTCTCAAATTTTCGTTTTAGTTATGATATTTGTGAGGAAACGGTAAAACTGAACAATTAACATGCTCTAAAATAGCCATTATATGCATCTTTTGACGATTTAAAAACCTGAAATTTTGAAAACGTTGCAATGCGAAACAAATTAAAAATTTGGAGAGTTCTGTTGTTGTCGTTATATTTTGTATAAAATACATCTGCCATTGTATCCGGAAGGATGGCCGAGTGGTCTTAATGGTAGACTTTATACTCCAGGACTCCAGGGGCCAGTGGTTCGAGCCCTGCTGAGGGTTACCTTTTTTCTTTTTTTTTAAATTTTATTCTTGATTTTTTACATGAGCTGTTTAGATCCAATGTTTACATTTATCAACATAAAGCATTTTATGACAAACTTCAAGACATGCCAAAATCCGTGAAAATGCCTCTTTAATGGATAAACAAGGATCATTGTGTATTGAATATCATGTTCGTAAAAAGTCAGAATGCAAGCTGATTGCATAAAAACGATTTCCCAGATCAGAGCGAATTAAATAAGGCCGATTTGTGTATTGAAACAAAATCAGCTTTTATCAATCTTGATGAACGTTTATTGCAATTTGTCGAGTAATATATCGATAGGTCATATAAAGCAAAGACCTATAGAATACACAGATTGGAAACTTCGCGCCTTATCGGACTATCTCGCGGCGGGGTCAAGTGGTCGAGAAACTGATTAGAACGCTTTGGATCAGCAGACGATTTATTCCATAAATACATCGGAGGAGTGCGAAGATAGCCGATGTAATACGATTGCGATAAGATAGCGACGTGTCCAGTAGCAACGGCTACGATTATCGAGCAAAGTTATGCGAAAATGTTACGGCGCTATAGAAAGGCGGCTGTAACTTGGTCAATAATGATCCGATTTTTATTAAATAAGGTTTCATAGGAACATTAGTAATTATGCTTTTACAAAATCTCGATTATATTAACCTAAAATAAGAATTTATAATGCCGCGATCGTTGAAGTAATAGCGCTATAAGAATTTCCAAATCGCGGCAAGAATGCCGTTGAATAATTTATTTGAAAGGCTTTTGCTGATAAAATTTTCTTGTGTACATTTTTAATTCAAACATTTAAAACCTTATAAAATAATATTATTTCAAAACGGATAGTTATATGTGGACACATAGATCTAGGTCTCTGATAAAAACAACATTACAGTATAATGAATGCTATGATCGTTCGATCCAAAAACGGTTTCAGTTAGTCTTATTTCAATATTGATTCTGTGGATTTTTTCATTTTTTTAATTCTCTATTTTTTATTTAGATCTTATTCATGAGTTATAGGTTATTAAAGTTTTGTTTGTAACCAAGTTTTTTTTTCTATTGGTAATTAATAAAAGCTCTAAGTGTCATGGACTAGGATTTCGCGAAAAAAACAACATTTCACGCGCGCGTTAATTGTCGGATCAATTAGTGAACTGAAGGAGATGTTATGTTTGTATGAAAAATGACAAAGGTTTTCACAATGAACCAAAGCACGTTTGACGATAGGTGTGTACAATACGGTATAAGAGCTAAAAATTGTACCAACTTTGTACAAGGCCAAAATCCTTTAAAATGAACATTTTCCTCCAGTTTGTTTAATTCAAACCTAGATAAACATATCACCAAGCATAAAAATCTGACTTTACCTATTTGGGATGAAAAATGAAAAAGTTTATCAAAAAGAACAAAAACACGTTTGACAGCAATCGTGTACAGCAGAGGAAAAGATCTTAAAATTGTACTAACATTGTATAAGGCCAAATCCTTTAAATTGAACATTTTCTTCTACGTTTTTGTAATTTATACTTATATTAACATCTCTCCTAGCATAAAAATCATACTTCAACGATTTGGGATGAGAAATAGAAAAGTTTTAAAGAAAGAAACAAACCACTTTGGCGACAGGTGTGAACATGATTGAATGAAATAACAGTACAAAATTGTACAAAGGCAAAATCCTTTAAAATGCCTTATTTTCGTCTACTTTGTATAAATCATACCTAGATTTACATCTCACCTAGCATAACCATCTTACTTAATCAATCTGTGAGGAGAAATGAAGAAGGTTTTGAAAAAAATCGTTTGGGCCTTTCAATTTTTCAAAAATTATCGAAAACGAACAAATCCATTGTTCTCTTTCGAATTCAGATAAATTACATAAGAATAATGACTACCAAAACCGGAAGCATTATCAACACAGAAAATAAAAACTTATTTTTATTTACACAAAAAAAAAATTCAATATGTCTGTTTTCGGCGACCGACTTTGCCCATAATTGATTGCTTTAGAACAAAATGGCCGACAGTAGCTGGAACAGGGAAGAATCTACAGGTACACCGGCATCTCCAAAATCGATGTCACGTGACCCGCGTCCGCCGTTAGATATTATCGCATATCGATATCGCGAAGACGAGAGTTTACAATCTGTGTTATCTATAGGTCTTTGTATAAAGGTTGCTGTTTGGTTACTTTATAATGTTATTTTATACGGGCAAAAGCCCGCGAAGCGGGCGTTGACCGCTCATACATATGGAAATTTAGTTATAAAAATTACATAAGAATACCACATATGGATGGATGCGTCTCAATTAACAATTGCCACGCGATATATATTTTCGCGATGCTATTTATGACCTTGAACAAATAAAAAACACTTTGACATATGCTAAATCACATGTCAATACATACCTCAGGAAAAATTATATCAATGACATCATAATTGTGTAGCGAATCGCACTAAATATTATCGCATTATTTGTTTTTCTTCGCAACCGTTCAAGAATTAAGTCATTACTCAATTATCTCCCCTGAATACTCATCTGCAGTGGGTATAAGCCGAAGACTGGTTCACTACATATAGTGACAGTCTTTACCAAACACAATTTACGTGAACATAACCCGTCTTAAATATATTGCCGAATCTCAGATTTCTGTCGAATTTATTTGCTTTGATCTTTTCGATATCTTATGGTTAGTATTATCCTGACACATCACAAACGCTTGTTAAAAATGTATTTGTTTTAGACATTATAGTTGGCATCTCTATTCTTCCAGTATTATCGCGGTATTTCAATAATGACACTTCTGTTTATTTGTCAGAATTCGTGACGCATTTTCCATTCGCTCTCAGAAAGAAGTTGTACATGTGATCATGAGTAATATTCTGGTAAGTTGTCGTTGTTATCCATTAGAAACACATTAATTCACAAAATTGTATGATATTCCGATCCAACTTTTTAGTCTTTCAGCTTTAATTTTTAACGTATTTACACCTCGTCTGCTCGCACTTTACCGATATCCCGAAAGGTTACATATCACTATAATAAGTTTAGGCCTAAAACCACAAAATCCGATACCTTTGGATTTTCGTAACACAATTTTACGTAAATAATCTTCCAGATTCGAAGTCAACAAAAAACAAGACATTTATAAATTGCCTGCATTATTGATCAGATTTTAAAATATTTGTTGGTTTTCCGTCTTTAGAAGCTGTTCTGCCAAGGCAAGGGCTGGGCATCACACAAGCCATTCTTTCCTGCAAAACTGACAGTTTTGGTTTACAGAAATCAACAAAGGAGGGATTCCTGAACTATCAAAGTTTCCAAGCTATACACACAGTTATTATCTGTGGTGATCTTTATTGGTTCTGTTGGTTTACTTGGATGGAACATGTGTGAACTTTTATAGAACTTTGAAAAGTCTATATCTGTCTATCTATAAACAAAAATCAGCTATGGTATAATAAGATCAGATGTGCAAACAATGTCAAAGGGTTGTTAAATTAACAATTTGAAGGCAATTATGCTAAAAAAATATGAAAGTTCCCATGCAAATTTAGTCTGTATATCGACAAGTGTCTGCCAATAAATGTCAAACTAGTAATACAAAACTTACCACAAGTATGTAAAAGCACTAAGTACCTGTTGTGATCATTTAATGTAAGATAGTGTAATTCTAAACAGTAGCAAATAGCTTGTTTAGTAAATGCATAATGCAATTAATATGATTTCCTTTATATTGTGTAATTAATAAATTGGTTGTAACTTGTTAATCCATGATAAATGTTTTATGGCTAGTACAAAACCAGCATTGTTAATTTTGTAAAAGGTAATAAAATAACACCACTTCGTAATTTCATGTACGTAAATATTCGTGAACTTTAGGTTGATGACAGTGTTTTAGTATTACTTATTTTGTAACTATTATTTTATGTGCAAATAAATGATGTTATGTGTTTTGTACCTCCCCACACAATACCACATACCTTTTTATATATGCACTGTGTTATGTGTTATTTGAATGTTTAAATAAAAAAAAATGGCTGATATAACATGATGCATTCTAATATTAGCATTCAAATTGTAACTATAGAGCTAGGTGTATGCAGTTTAGACTGTGATTTAAAAATTGCTACAAAATGGCTAGTTTTTAGTGGCGACAAAATTTAAACTATTCAACAATAGTTTGCGAAAGAAAATTAGATACCTGCCAGATACCTGTATTTATTAAATATTTTAAATTGCGAAACAAGTATGCTGTTATGCTGTTACACATCAGTATACATTGATAATAAATAAGAAGAAAATTAGCGGTGTTAACGTTTCCCAACAGTAGAAATCATTCTTCTGATGAAGTCAGTGGTATACAGACGAAAGCTCCAGGTATGGCTTTCAATACGTAGTGTGTGTTATTTGACAGTCTAAAACTTATTTAAAAAAATACTGTCAAATTTGTCAATCTAAATTATGGGTGATAAGTTGGTTCCTTTTTCCTAGTTCCTTATTCCTTATTCGAATAAGGAATAAGGAACCTTCCGTATTTTTATTCACGCGTAACATATTTGTTATGGGGTTTTAAAGAACAAAATGCAAACATTTCTAACGTTAATCAAAACAAAATAACTCGAATACATTTACTTTATGTATTACGTTAAATATTCATGTTTCTTCTTCGCGCTTGCATAGGATTTCTTGTTTACAGGGACTGTCAACCACGAATGACGAAAAAAGAAAAGTTATAAAATACAGGTATTTTTTACAATTGTTAGTATACATTGATTAAAATACAACGACTGGTATATTAAATTACTTTAAAAAAGTTAATATTTTCAGTATATTCGGTAATAAAATTTCGCGATGTGAAATCGAAAGTACATCGCGAAAATAGGTGACAAAACGATTTACTCGCTATAAATTACGCAAGAAGATTGATAATTTTTTATATTAAATATATATAATTCACTATGCATGCAAAGTGTGCATTTCTGGGTTTACCACCTGTCGATGAGGATCAATCAACTGTCGTTATTTATAGTTAACTGGTAGATACCTGGTAGACATACCCAGTAAAATGTATTACCAAATATACTGAAAATATGAAAACTTAATAACTTTTTTCAATCGATGTAATATACCAGTCGTGATATTTTAATCAATATAAACTAATAATTGTAA
This sequence comes from Dreissena polymorpha, assembly GCF_020536995.1. Classification (NCBI taxonomy): domain Eukaryota; kingdom Metazoa; phylum Mollusca; class Bivalvia; order Myida; family Dreissenidae; genus Dreissena; species Dreissena polymorpha. Next base: position 36,324,671 of record NC_068370.1, read on the forward strand.
AAAAGTACGGTATTTTACAACTTTTCTTTCCTTCATCGTTGTGGTTGACAGTCCCTTTAAACCGAATCGACATTTTCTTATTCGAATACTAACTTCACATCAACAAAACCAAAAGCATATACTATTATTTTACATATGTGATAAAAAAATAAAACTTGTACATTTAAACATGTTTGTTTTTATTTATAATACAGTTCCTTATTCGAGGCGGAATAAGGACAAAGGAACCAGTTTCTTATTCCTTATTCATGCCGAATAAAGAAATGGCTTTTTATCTTAAACATCAATGAAATTGATCCAAAATTAACCACATAAAAATGAACATATTATTTATATATTGGTTGTATATGTAAAATTCTAATTGCAATACATTTCTACTAAGTTTTAAATGATGTTTATCCAGTTCCTTATTCAGTGTGAATAAGGAATAAGGAACTGGTTCCTTATTCCTTATTCAAATCGAATAAGGAACTGAAATTTTCTTTCTATAACTTATAAGTCAAAACGAACCAACGAAACGAATAACTCAACGAAAATTAATGTAAATGTGTGTCGTGTGTAACAAATATTAATTGCAGTACATTTCTACTGTTTTATTTAATAAAAACCTAATTCCTTATTCGGTTATTCAAATCGAATAAAGAACTGGAATCTTCATACTAAACAAAATATTAAAATGAACCAAAGGGACCGAAAAATCAATGAAACTCATTGTAAATGTAGGTTGGGTATAAAAAAGAACATTAATTGCAGCCCATCTCTATTAAAGTGATATTATGGGCATCTAACAGTTTATAGGTGTCTATCGCAACTGTTGTTTATTTTTGGTGTTTCCACTGCATATACTCTTATATTTGTTAATGCAGCATCAACATACTAAAACAATATCTCGGAAAGAGAAAAATAATGCATTTAAATATCAACAGTACTTTCGTTTGACAACTGATCACGCATGTACTATATGAGCCTAAATTTAGTTTTAGTGCAGATTCGTTTATACGACACAAAGACACCATTTTGTTTTACGGATCATTTCGGCTTACAGGACTGGGTGGGTCACGTTAAATATATAATATAAAATATATTTTTTATAAACAACTGGTAGCAAGATGAGTTGCAGATAATTGGTCAATAACCACATTTTAACTTACCCTTTTGACCTGTTAATTCCTTATAGCTCAATTCAACAGTGAAAAATGCCCATAATATCACTTTAAGTTTCATTTAATGATAACATAGTTCCCTATTCGGATTGAAAAAAGAATAAGGAACTGGTTCCTTATTCCTTATTCAAATCGAATAAGGAACTGGCATTTTCCTGCTAAACAAACTCTTGAAATGAACCAAAGATACCAATAAATCAATGAAAACCATTTTTAATGTAGGTTGGGTATAAAAAAACATTATTTGCAGTACATCTCTAATAAGTTTCATTTAATGATAACATAGTTCCTTATTCATATTGAAAAAGCAATAAGGAACTGGTTGACGCATTGAAATCGCTTTGTATCCTTAATCATATATCCTTGTAACTGATTAGGTATAAGAACAGAATGGGATAGCTAAATCATGATTGGTATTCAGCTATCGGAAAGTCTTCTCTAGAAGTTAGGGTCAGAAAAAACTTCAAGAAGTGTATCAGACCTATCAATTTAAAAAAAAATCATATATTAAAAAGCCAATTATAACGAATATATAGCTGTGCTATTCTAGAATGATCCGAATATTAATAGCCGAAATTATGGCCTCTGAATAAGGAATTGGCGTAAAGTTAGATCCTTATTCGGAAGCCTGTATTTCGGACAATCACTTTCGGATATGTTATATTTAAGATGTAGTGTGGGTTATTTAAGCATGACTATGTTATATGGACGTATTCTGTCACATTTCTTTATATATTCTATGTCACTATACACGCTGAAGAGGATAATTAGAAAATGGTATTGCCTTTCTCAAACATAAATAAAATTAACCAAATAATATAAAATGTCGATGAAAATCATGGTTTTTGTAGGTTCGAAGTTAAAAATATGTATTGCAATATAATTCTACCTAGTATTATTTAATAATAACACAGTTTTTTATTTAGTGCGAATAATAAATAAGGAACTGATTCCTTATTCCTTATTCAAATCGAATAAGGAACAGGCTTTTTCAGATTAAACAAACTATTAAAATGAACGAAAGAGAGACGAATAAATCAATAAAAATCATTGTAAATTCAGGTTGGGTATCAAAAACATTAATTGCAGTACATCTCTACTAGGTGTCATTTAATGATAACCTTGTTCCTTATTCGGATTGAAAAATAAATAAGGAACTGGTTCCTTATTCCTTATTCAAATTAAATAAGGAACTGCCATTTTCTTACTTAAACATCAATGGAATTGATCCAATATTAACCACATATAAATGAATATATTATTTATATATTGGTTATATGTAAAATTCTAATTGCAATACATTTCTGCTAAGTTTTAAGAAAGGATTATCCAGTTCCTTATTCAGTTTGAATAAGGAATAAGAAACTGGTTCCTTATTCCTTTTTCAAATCGAATAAGGAACTGGAATGTTTTTTCTATAAATAATCAATCAAAATGAACCAACGAGACGAATTACTCAACGAAAATTATTGAATATGTTGGACGGTTATTAAAATATTAATTGCAGTGCATTTTTACTTTGTTGTATTTAAATATAACATAGTTACTTATTCGATTTGTATAAGGAATAAGGAACTGGTTCCTTATTCCTTATTCAAATCGAATAAGGAACTGGTATTTTCTTACTTAACAAATAAAATAATATGAATTAAGAGACGCATAAATCAAGGAAAATCACTGTATATGGAGGTTGGGAATAAAATAAATGTATTTATTACAGTACATTTCATTTTAGTATTCTTGTGTAATAACCTAGTGCCGTTTTCGCGGCTGAATAAAGAAAGCGTACTCAGTTGCAATATCTAAAGATATCACTTATAACCACCGAGAACAGTGACATTGTGTCGGTTCCCACGACTTCTAATCGGTCACCAATGTTGAAGGTGGCCGGATGTAACGTAGGCATTCCAGAGCGAGGAAACGCGTTTTCGGAGATAGAAAATCTATTGAAATAAAACCACCAAATTACAGCTATGTGAGTTTTGTTTTTTTATTGAAAAAACAACAACAACAGCAACAACGAAATACAGAGGAATTTCGATGAAACTTTCCAGTCTATTAGAGGCACCGTGGCCGCTGTTTCCGGTTCAGCCTCGCATTATTGTGACATCAGTGAGGTCGCACTGAAGACAACTCTGTCCGGAACATTGGCATTCGTCTTGTGCCGAGGTTGAAAGTCGCCGAATGTACCGTCGGTCTGCATGAGCGAGAAAATGCGTATTCGCACAAAAAATAAATCAAAAGAAATCACACTTTTACAGCTGGGATGCGCGCTTTTTCCATTTCAATTATAAAATAAACTAAAATATTGAGGCATTTCGATGAAACTTTTCAGTCTTATAGAGGCACTTAGACCGCTGCTTCCGGTGCAGTCTTTCTTTTATGGAGACGTGTTGAAATCATTTTGCATTCTTAATCATATCCCTTCGTAACAGTTTTCGTATGAAAACGGAACAAGATATCTAAAACATGTTTAGTTTTCAGCTAGTATATAGTCTTGACCAAAGTTCAGGGTCAGATAAGACTTCAGGAACTGTACCAGAGATATAAGTAACAAATCTTACACAAAAAATGCCAATAATAACGAATATAACGCTGTGCTATTCCAAAATGATCCGAATTAAAGTATCCGAAATTATGGCCTCTGAATAAGGAATTGGGCGTTAAGTTAGTTCCTTATTCGGAAGCCTGTATTTCGGACGATAACTTTTGGGTATGTTATATTTTAGAAGGTGTGTGGGTTATTTAAGCTTGAATATGTTATATGGACGTATTCTGTCAGATTTCTTTTTATATTCTATGTGACGATACACGCTGAAAACAAGTATTATGATGACGATAATAAGAAAATGGTATTGCCTCACTCAAACATAAATTGAAATTAACCATATTATATTAAATGTCGATGAAAATCATGGTTTATGTAGGTTCGAAGTTAAAAAAGTAATGCAATATGTTTTTACCTAGTATTATTTAATAAAAACACAGTTTCTTATTCAGTGCGAAAAAGAATAAGGAACTGGTTCCTTATTCCTGATTAAAATAGAATACAGAACTGGCTTTTTCATACTAAGCAAAATATTACAATGAACCAAAGAGACCAATATTTAATGAAAACCATTGTAAATTTAGAATTTTATTTTATGTTTGAGAAAGGCAATACCATTTTCTAATTATGCTCTTCATTATACTTGTTTTCAGCGTGTATAGTGACATAGAATATAAAAAGAAATCTGACAGAATACAACCATATAACATAATCATGCTTAAATAACCCACACTACATCTTAAATATAACATATCCGAAAGTGATTGTCCGAAATACAGGCTTCCGAATAAGGAACTAACTTTACGCCAATTCCTTATTCAGAGGCCATAATTTCGGATATTTAAATTCGGATCATTCTAGAATAGCACAGCTATATATGCGTTATTGTTTGCTATTGTTAATGTATGATTGTTTAAATTTATATGTCTGATACAGTTCTTGAAGTTTTTTCTCACCCTTAGTTCTAAAGAAGACTTTCCGATAGCTGAATACCACTCATAATTTAGCTATCCCATTCCGTTCTTATACCTAAACAGTTACAAGGGGATATGATTAAGAATGCAAAGCGATTTCAATGCGTCAACCAGTTCCGTATTCCTTTTTCAATGCGAATAAGGAACTATGTTATCATTAAATGAAACTTATTAGAGATGTACTGGAAATAATGTTTTTTATACCCAACCTACATTAAAAATGATTTTCATTGATTTATTGGTCTCTTTGGTTCATTTAAATAGTTTGTTCAGTAGGAAAATACCAGTTCCTTATTCGATTTGAATAAGGAATAATGAACCAGGTCCTTATTCCCTTTTTAATCCGAATAAGGAACTATGTTATCATTAAATGAAACTTAATAGAGATATGCTGCAATTAATGGTTTTTGATAGCCAACCTACATTTACAACAATTTTCATTGATTTTTTGGTCCCTTTTTCCGTATTCACACGGAATAAGGAACTGGATAATCATCACTTAAAACTTAGTAGCAATGTATTGCAATTAGAATTGTACATATAAAACCAATACATAAATAATATGTTCATTTATATGTGGTTAATGTTGGATCAAATTCATTGATGTTTAAGTAATAAAGCCAGTTCCTTATTCGGCTTGAATACGGAATAAGGAACTGGTTCCTTTTTCCTTATTCAGCCTCGAAGAAGGAAATGGATTATAAATAAAAACATGTTTAAATGTACAAGTTTGATTTTTTTATCACATACAGTGTATTTGATAAAAAAACTTCACTGATACATGTAAAATAATGGTATATGCTTTAATATTTGTTGATGTGAAGTTAGTATTCAAATTAGAAAATATCGGTTCTGTTTAAACAAGAAATCCAGTGCAAGCCTGTAGAAGAAACATGAATATGTAGCGTAATACATAAAGTAAATGTATTCGAGTTATTTTGTTTTGTTTTACTTCAGAATGTTTGCATTATTGTTCTTTAAAACCCTATTACAACTATGTTAGACGTGAATAAGGAATAAGGACCTAGGAAAAAGGAACCAACTTATCACCCATATCAAAATTGATTTGACACATCACATGATTTTGATTGTGTTTAATCAGTGTACTGTATGCTTAATGCAACTGCTTTAGCAAGCTGTCAAGTTGATTGAGACATTTGATGAAATCAAACTGTTTCCGGGGTAGGACCAGTACTTAGTGTCTATACATGTATGACGTACCATGTTGTTGAAAGTCTACAAGACCTACTAGGTAGAACGAGAAATGTACTTCGACGTACAATTTTCACCGACCCTTGAGTGTTATCCAATCAGAAGACACCTTACATCTGTTGCTTTTAGAGATATTTGACATTGAACATTATTATTATTATTATTTATACCAAATTATGCGACTATCGACCGCTAACTCATAGATATTGTGCGTATTTATTGACCTGACCTGGCGGAAGTAACCTCTGACTTATGCAAGTTATGGTTATTACAAAATACGACCAACAGGGAGGTTATTATACATTATTTATCCCGTTAATGTTTGGTAACTGTTTGGTTACGTTTGGGAATTTCCTACACAGTAATGCGCTTGACGGTCGTGATAATCCGCCCCGCATAAATAAATACTCATAATATGCTGAATGATTTTAATTTTAAAAAGGTAACAATTGAATCTTCTTTAAATTTGTATATAATCTTTTTCAATTCATTAAATACTTGAAACTTCTATGTGTTTTTTACCATTCTGATATTTTTATTCATTTTGTCCTTAATTAAAAAAGAGATTTTAAACATTTATTATGAATAAATCTGAAGGAAAAGCGGCGCAATAGACAAGTGTTTTGATTGGCTGTTCAGAAAATGTGTACGTCGAAATACAAACATGTATTTCGAAGCACAAATTGTACTTTGACGTACAAACATATACGCTGAAGTGTATTTTATATTTGTATGTCGATGTACAATTGTTGTACTTCGACGTACATTTTTTTTACCTAGTAGGTCTTCTTGACTTTCAACCCAAATGGTACGCCATAGTATGTCTTTAGGGTTATCTTAAGAATGCTCTCACTTAAGGGATCAATACAGAGACCTCCCAGTGACTAAGCCAGTTAGCAGACACCCCATCCATTATACCACAGCCACCGAACCAGCTTTAAATTCCTGTGGCTAGAAAAAAATAAGATGCTAGATCTTTAAGCTAGGAACATGTAACTCGTTTTAAGATTGATTTTTTAAGATGCTTTACTTAATTATTGCAACAACCAGGGGGGCACGCGTATACGGGAGCTTACGGCGTTTAAGTGAGAAAGTTGTTGCAAAACTTCAAAGATGGCGTCGTTTAAGTGTTTTTCGTGAAGGAGTAGCGGATATTTTCACCCGGTAAGCCAGTTTATATTTATATTTCTTTTAAATGAATAAGCTCTTTCGGCTCTACGGTGTTTGTGCTCCCTCGGTTTCTTGTTTCAAAACCGTAGACGTCGGAATAAAAAAGTTATTGAAGCAAAACCGTCGAAACATTTGTTGTTTATTTTCTTGACCTTCGAGATGTTTGATGTTTGAATATCATTTTCTCTCATAATAAAAAGTATTTGTGCATGTGTACAGTAAAATATAACATAAATCACGAATATTTTATTATCTCGACGCGTTGTTATGTCTATTAATTCATTCAATGCCGAATTATAACGGGTTAACCCCCATTTTGGAACTAAACTTCCGTTTAAGCACATTTTGGGACCTGACTTCCAAATAATAAACAGCTCTTTCCTATGCTTGAAGGTTTTATGCGAAATAATTTTCGTGAATGAATTCCACATTTGTGCGAATGTCTTGGCAAACATTTTCACTTGAAGAAATCAAGAGTTATCTTTTTTTCTATTAATTGTTATATTATTAATTGTTATTATGATATGTTTTATCGGCTATTATCGCGTACTTAACGCTAACGTTTAGTGTGTGTAATATAAGACATTCGACGGTATTATTAACACAGTGTAATTCTTACCTGTTTATTTTAACACATATGCACACACTTATTTTTGAATATGCATCCAACGGAATACTGTGCTTACTATTTCCAGATATCTAGACGCCAGTTATATATGTTGAGGATGCCAAGATTAAAAAAGACGGCGTAACGAAGCGTGTACCGCTCTAGGATGCGATAGGTACATGAAAACCCACCAAAAAACCAAAAAAGATTACGTCGAAGTACCTTGCCAAACAATCACATATACGTGCAATAAAAGTGTAATGAAAAACAGAAGAGAGTAAAGCCGGTTTGATACTAGTATAAGGTTGATGTAACCAAATACTGCCATTGTTGCGATTCGGAATACATGAAGCAATTTGGTATACCTGACATCTGCTAAGAAGATGCATATCGGTGGATGTTTTTTTATGATACTTAAATATGAATTGTTTATTTAATACAATGACATTTGACGCGTTTTACCATTACAATACTGATACATGTATGTGACTTTGATGTGACACATTTTGGACGACCTACTTTTAAACCAGTTCTGAGTTGGTCACTACATTATAATCGCAAAAAGTGAATTTGTAGTGGATAGAAAGATTTGTGCAAATGCAATACACGATATGATTTCAGTAGAAGTGATCAATATAATTTTTTTACATGTATGTTTTTTATCTTTTATACCTATGTGAATACATATTATTTATGACTGTTGTATTAAGGGAATAAAGTATTGGTTCACTTAGAAAGATTATTTCGTTTGTTCCTAACATTGCCTTCTAATCGTAAGTAATGTTAATATGTCAAATGCATAACGAATTAAATCCGACCCAAATCTTTTTTATCATGTATGTAAGTGCTGAATACAATTGAAAATTTATGCAGAGACATCGTAGGAAGAAATGACGTAACACAGATAATGGTTTATTTTCATAACAAAGTGAGAAACTAGCATCATGACATATACGGAATAAAACGTGTAAGTAAGTAGCACTCATAGCAATTATATGTCAGACGTGTCTATGTAGACTTTATAAATAAAACAAAAACACTACAAACATCAGCTGTACATGTTTTGTAATGTTCGTGTTTTTTCTTTGCTGTTTTTGTCCGGCTCTGTTGAAGGATTCTTTCTTGCATGTTCTACATTTCAACTCATGTGGTCCATGAATGGGGCATACTATCTCAATCCTCCCCTGATGCAAAATTCCTCATTACATATACTGCAACGAAAGATGCACTTATTTTCGCTCTTTAACCTGCATCATCTGAAAAGACAGTAAAAGAATGGTTAAAAAAAGTTCATAGCAGAATAAGGTCGACACGTCATAAAATACATGAAATTAATTATAATATTACTGAAAGATAAACGTTCTATTATCTCGTACATCAGCCACCACACAACCCATCTTCTTGAAAAAGGTGAATTGATTCAATTGGTCGGCAGGTTTTTCGAACAGCATTATTATTATTCTACAGTAAGTAACGTGATTAAGAAAACACTTATATTGCACCACGTAACATGCTATAAAACTATAATATTGAAGTACACAAATACACTTTATTTAAGATGGGTAGGTATATCATGTCAAGCTCTTTTACATATGAAAGAGCTGTTTGTCATTTGGAAGTCAGGTCCCAAAATGTGCTTAAAAGGAAGTCAGTTCCAAATAAGGGGGTTAAACCAATAATGTTTGCCAATAAATTAATTATCAATGATAAAACGGCGTCGGTAAAATGAAATAATCATGATTTTATTTATATTTTACTGTTCACGTGTGTCAATACTGTGTATTATAAGAGACAATGATATGTGTACATCCAATTTCTCAAACGTCCCGTAAGTAGACAACAGATTTGTGGACGGTTTTCCTTCAATAACTATTTTATCCCGACGTCTACGATTTTGAAACAAAAAACCGAGGGAAGCACACACACCGTAGAGCCGAAACGGCGTATTCATTTAAAATAATTATAAATTTAAAGGGGCTGACCGGGTGAAAATATCCTCTCGTCCTTTAAGAAAATCCAACAAACGACGCCATCTTTGAGGTTTTGCAACAACTTTCTCACTTAAACGCGGTAAGCTCCCGTATACGCGTGCCCCCCTGAACAACTATAATATTTTGATTTTGAACACAATCATGTCCATATATTTATTAAAAATACATGGTTCTCAAAAAAACTTAAAAAGCTTTCGCCCGTAAATTAGGTAGCCCCTATAATCATATTAACGTTATAACAACGTTATATGCAGTCCACACTTTAACGTCGTATGAACGTTGTAATATAACGTTTTCCAACGTTATGTATAACGTTATTATAACGTTTTTACAACGTTACTGTGTTTGTTGGGTATGCATAGATATTGACAAAAAAAATCACGCTAAAAAAACATTACCGGTACGCTGCTATGTCCCGTCTGTTTGCTTGTCCCATTGTAAACGGGTAATGACATGAATATTCATCATTCATGCAAATGGCGTTGTAAACAAGGATGCTATGGTCACGTTAATTTATATGTGACCCGCGCGTGTTTAAATATGGATTATTTCTGTGCATGCACAGAAATTGAAAAGCCATATCTTTGTACTGAATTTTGGCATTTCTTGACCGATGTTGACCAAATGTTTTGCACATCTGACATAAATACAAACACATTTGAGTAATAATCAATTGTTTTGCTAACACATAACAAAAATGGGAAATACCAACATCAACTCGGGCGCTTTAAAGCAAGACTGCACCTGAGGCAGCGGTCCAGGTCCCTCTAGTAGACTGGAAAGTTTCATCGAGATGCCTCAATATATACCTTTATTTTTTCGTTATTCCTTTTTCGAAAAAAGGAACCAACTTGCTCTCCATAACATAAAAAGTACATCGACACTTAAACATGGTTTTTAGTATGCTACAGCTTGTTTTATTATGAAACCTAACGGTTTAATGTAACTGTTGATATTCTTTTGTGGCATATTGCTATACTCATAGGCAAAGTAATTGATCGCTGCTTCAATTATCCCCGACGTAAAAGCTTGTAAAGTTCCTAAACACCAATATAAATAGAATTACAAATAACGCTAATAAATCTCTTGGTTTTTTCCGCATGAACATACAGACAAGAAATTGCAACATTCGCCAGCTCGCATACAAGACCATAGTAAGGCTCATTGGTCATTGTCGACCTGAAAGGATTGAAGTCACCTGGGGGTGACTAGAAGCCGATTCATGTCACCCTGGGGTGACTTCAAGCCGATTAATGTAACCCTGGTGTCACTTCAAGCCGACCGGTTGACTAGAATCGACAGGCTGTGACACAGTCAGTGCGTTTGCAGGTCGTAGAAAAGTAGCTGCCTTTAAACATTTGAAAGCAGTGAGTGGTTTTCAAGATACTTTCTAAAAACGTGGTACCAGTTGGCAACTGTATACGTCAGACAAAGAAAGTGTTGAGACTGATGACTCAGATAGTGAAGCTGAATAAGTCTTAACTGATCAATAATAACAGATGGTCAAAGACAAAGACAAGACAAAAAAATTATTTCGTAAATAAAGGCCACCGGCCCAAAATACAGCATATATTAGTAACAACATATTATTATTTTTGAGTTGTGATTACATCAAGTTTGAACATCAATTTTGTTCTACATCTTTCTTTTTTATTATTTCAGTTCAGAAAAGGCTATGCTTTTTAATTTATTTTCATCAGAAATTTGCATAAGATTGCACAAATTTAGTAAATTTTGTTCACCATTGTACCATGAAAAGATAAACATTTGCCTTTCTTGGTTGAATCTGGGACAATTAAAAAATACATGAAACTCATCTTCAATACATACATTATAAAAATAGACGGAACAATATGTACATATTCGGTGTTCTCTAGAAATTCCTAAATGCCGACCAGTTTCGATTGCTAATTTATGGCTTGAACAACGGAATCTAGCAACTGACTTTCGAACATAAAATGAATGGTATGTCTATAAACAAATATTTTTCTGGGTTTAGCATAGATTTGAATAGTTTGTAAGTATCACATCTTGATGAATTTCCTATAGTTTAAATCCATGTTTCCTATCTCTTGACTAATCCAAACACAACCAAATCCATATCGGTACAAACTATTTTTTACAGATGTCACCCAATTAGTTCTTCCGATTTCGTCATGTCGCTTATACATAATATAACAATTTCTAGGATATCGATCATCTGTCATACTAATCAATTTACACCAATATTTAACGCATTTTACACGATGCTCTATACACAGAGGTAATCTACCACATTCTTCTAGTACAATGCTATCATTTACAGATTTATTTACACCAAGAAAATATTTGAAATACTCGATTTGTACTTTTTCGAAAATGCCTGAGAATTCTATTCCATAAATCTCAGAGCCATATGTAAGTATAGGTTTTACCATTGAATCAAACAATTAAAAATATTCAGTGTATGAAAAATATCCAAAGTTTTTTTGGTATGATTTAATAGCAAAAATAGATTTTCGGGCTTGGGCTGCAAGTTTTTCTTTCGCTTTTTCGCCATGATAATTTAGGTGTAAAAAGAAGACCCATGTATTTATATACAGATAGGACATTTACGGGATTATTTTTAAAGACTCAATGTTCGTATGATCTTAGCAGACCTCCATTTCTAAAAACAATGATTTCCGTCTTTTGTTGGTTAATTGTCATACCAGCATTTTCACAAAATTCCGATATAGAGTTTAATTGTGATTGTAGCTCGATCGCAGTATCAGCGCAGCTCGCAACGTCATCGGCAAAAAGAATGCAAATTATATCGGTGATAAAAATACCCCTATGACCTTAAGATTTAAAAAAGGTAGAAAACTCGTTCATGTATAAATTAAAAATTATCATACTGGCTACGTCCCCTTGCCTTGTACCGATGTTACAATTGAAGTTTTGCGTGACATTTTTATCATTTATCCGTTCACATCCGCGTAGATTTGAATACATGGATTTTTATACTTGAAAAAGCTTCCCTCTAACACCATTTTTACACATAGTTGTAAATAGTTTATGAATAATCAAACTATCAAATGCTTTTTGAAAATCGACGTAAAGCACATAAAACCTACCGCCAGGTTTGCACGTATATTTTTTAACCATGCTTTGAAGAGTAAATTATCAATGGTTAAATATCCCTTGCAAAAACCGGCTTGTGATTCTGCTATTTTATTGTTTAAATCTGCCCATTTGCAAAGTCTGTTGTTTACGATATTGGAGAATTTTTATACATTACATTAATTAAAGATATACCTCTATAATTAGAGGGGTCATCTGTAGCGCCTGACTTATATACCGGCACAATTATACTATCCCGCTAAGTATTTGGAAAAAATCCTGTATTAAGAATCTTATTAAATAAATTGCGAAATAAAGGTGTTATCAGATGCATCGAACTTTTATAAAATTCCGCCCCACGGCCATCGGTCCCTTGCGATTTTCCATCTTTGAGTTTTGAAATACTTTTTATTGTTTCTTCGTTAGTGATTTCTGTGTATAAAATGTGATCTTGATCCTCTTCAGTTTCGTTAACCTCTAGGTTTATATCATTTAGACTTAGTTGATTTTCTTTACAAAGAAGGCTTTTAAAATAATCGTACCATGCTAATGGAGCTATATTACAAAAAACTTTGTTGTTCTTCTTATTACTACCTTTTATTATTTTCCAGAACATCTCTGGTTTAGTACGCGATAAAACCAATTCGTTCCGTTTCGTCTTTTGATACGCTTGTTTTTGGGCAGAGCACATGTTTTTAAACCCTCTACGGAGTGATATATAGTATTGATAGTCCGATATATCATTACTTAACCGGAATCTTCTAAATGCTGCGTACTTCGTTTGTTTAGCCGCCGCGTTGCATTCACTATCCCACCACGGTTGAATTACTGAAGTGTCCTTTTCATTAAGATAGTTTGTTTCATAATGAATCTTCATTTCGGATGCAGCGTATTTAAATAAATTTAATATTTTATCGATCGACATTGAAGTATACAATGATGATTAATACAGATACTTGAAGAACGCAGTACATCGTGACTTTAGCTACTGACAGTTCCAAGGCGGTCCGCCAACCTTACTTGTTTTATGTCTGTGTGCTGCCTTTTTACTTTTGGTGTTCATCTTTTTTAGCGCTCTTACTCTGTCTTATTTGTATGTGGGAGTAAATAAGAGTGTGCTTTTTTCATTTAGAATTTTCATTTTTCTGCTTCTTGGGTTGATATTAATATTTTATGTGGCATCTCCCGCGTCAATCTTCCTTCTTGTAAATGTTTTAAAACTTGAACAATACATACAAGTTTAATAAAATGTGTTGATTTTGTTCATTAAAGGTAAGCTCAGATCATTGTATTTTGCACAAATATTGCCTACATGTGGTATAGACAGGTACAAGTTCTTAAGTATGTTTCCGGCATTAGAGGAATTAATGGCACTGTTTTGTTAACTCCCTGTTGTCGTCACTGAGTACACGAAATACGTCCTATTAATAGCTAAACTGGATAGAATCACATAATTCTAATATTAGAATAGTTTTTGTGTTTTCTTAATTAACATGTTGTGTACATATGTCGATGCAGTGTGCTTCAGTTCATTGATTAAAGCTATATTTTTCTCAATATGTACACACACATATGAAACAATCAGTTTCAAGGGGTCGAAATAAGTCTTTCCACTAGCAAAATAATGTTATTTAGCTAATATAATTATGTTTTTTTAATTATGTATTGGAGACCAAAGTGTTTTGTTCCATTTGATAACAAATCAAGTTATACTGACTCGGTTTCCATGTGCTTTTTCTTTGTTTTGCATCCCCATAACTTTAAACATTTATGAAAATTAAGCAGATTGATGCCCCATCTTCAAAGGAGAAACAAGCGATGTGTTTGTGAAACAATATGTCCCCATATATATGAGTTTAGACCTTGAAGGATAACCTTGACCTTTCTCAAAATGTGCAGATACACATGCATGCCAAATATCAAGTTTCTAGCTTCAATATTGCAAAAGTGTACATTTAATGAGCGATTTTGACCCATATATTTGACCTTTGACATTGAATGATGACCTTGACCTTTCACCACTCAATATGTGCAGCTCCATGAGATACACATGCATGCCAAATATGAAGTTGCTATCTTCAATATTGCAAATGTTATGGCAAATGTTAATGTTGGGGCAAAGAAACAAACCAACGGACAGGGCAAAAACAATATGTCCCCCACTATAGTGCTAGGGGACATAAAAAATACCAAAAGCTGCCAGTACCAGACTGTCATCAACCATTTTCATATTTTTTATATGCTACTGGCATGCATCTTTCCAAGATATACAGGTGTAGTGTTGCCCGCCTTACTGGTACACCCCCCCCCCCGGGGGGGGGGGGGGGTTACTTCCTATATACGGGTATATAGGGGTGTGCCGATTTTATGCGGTGTGTTTCTCGACTAAAATTATAGGTATGGTTTTGAGCATCTAAGTACAGATATGGGTATTGAAATCAGAAATTTGCTTGTATATAAATGCATATAGATTTGAAAGTATCAGTATCAAAATGGGTAAGATAAATGTCATTCTTGTATATAAATGGGTATCAAAAAGTAAATTTCAGTAGCGGGAAAGATATAATAGCAAATTCAATAAGTATACTGTATTGATATGAAAGAGATTAAAATTGTAGTATGAAATGTGTCAAATTATCAAATTCTAGTATTTAAATGGGTCCAGTTTATCAAACTTCTTGTATTGAAATGGGTCCACTTTCTCAATGGTATCGTATACAAATGGATATGCTTTTTCAAATATCTTGCATCAAAAATGGGTCTACTTTATCAGAGTTCCGGTATAAAAATGGGTCACATTTTGGAAGTCTCAGCGGGACACCCCTACCCTAAAATTTGGGAAGTTACCCCCCCCCCCCCCTCCACGGTACACCCCACCTCAATTTTAGGTACTTGGCTGAAAGACTATTACTGTCCACCACTTTTTGATAGGTTTTCTTCAACGCAAAGACCTATAAAATGTTGTCTTTGGTCAAAGGCATGATACCATGAGGAGGGCTGATACTATGAGAATAACTTAATCAATGCGGGCAGAAAATAAAAGCATGCTTTTGAAACATCAGAGCGTAAATCGAATACAACACGCATTATTTTTTTCAAAGAAATATGGTCCATCGATAATAGATATGCAACTTCGCGATGACAGACATTTGTCAAACAAACTACGTGACCGGGTCGTTAAATGAATTCATTTTAAGCTCTTAACCAGACATCATATAAATACTGTTCAAACTATTACACGTTGAAGATATGCACGGAGTTACGTTCTACTAAAATACTAAAATACACGAGATCTTGCAATCTGACAAACTCCTCACAGCAGTTACTTCCCTTGGGCATTCGCCCAGTCATTAACCACTGAGCGCGTTCGGCATACTAACTCGAGCTAACACGAGTTAACCCGGGTAATGCTCGAGTATTACTCGTGTTACCCTGGTTATGGTGCGCGAGTCACTCGATTGCTACCCACCTCATGGAGCCAGGAAGCCGGGTAAGACTGTCCGAATATACTTCTTCTTCCAACAAGAAGCGGGAAAATGGCTGACCTGGTTGACGAGAAAGGAAACAGGTAGATAAAATATGAAATAATGTTATTATTTGGATGAAAATCTAGCAAGCGTGACTTTACTTGATAAAAACTATTTATTTATCTTTCTAATGTTTTGTCAGCCATCTTGAATTACTCCATAAGTGTTCGGACTAAATCCGTTACCCGAGTTACTCGGGTTACATAGGGTAAGCAAAACAATTTTACACGGGTATGTATGCCGAATGCGCTCACTGCCACCACAAATATCACGTGATCTACATACAACAACAACAGGACAATAATAACAAAAATGGCGGAGACGCAGACGAACATTGTGAAAAATCCGTGTTTATTGTGTAGCAAAACCCAGCATTTTAATTTATATAGTGGAATTCACTCATCTTCATTAATTAGTAAAATTTCATGTTTGGTACAAGTCGATGTTCAACGTTGTATTGATAAAAGGTCTGGTCTCTGCAAGTCTTGCCATCTGAAAATAAACTCTTCTTTTGAATTTGTACAATTAATAAAAGAAAAACTTAGCAATAATGGAGGCGTTCAAAACGCAGAAAAGCGTGGGGCTAGCAGTCCAATTACTCCCCAGTTACAAAAAACTGTAAAGGCTCCGAAAACAAACTTGGAACCTGAAAGTGAGTCTGAATCAGAAACTGTACTTGATGATGAAGAAAAAAGTAATGACGATCATCATTATTCAAGACCCTTGAATGTTCGTTTAAATAAACCTTCTGAAAGATTTCAATATTGTCACCCAGTAGAAGATGAGACCGTAGTTGCTGATATTCAGTCAAATTTTGTAAGCGTCCTAATGGTGTTACAAAAAAGACCCGATAATGCAACTCATAATAGGCGTTACTTACCCTTATCAATGTTGTTATGCCATGGAAATAATTCAATATGAATTTGAAACACCAGACATTTTCGATCACACTAGTGCCAGTATGATAAGAATTGTTATTATTATGACTGTATTATGTATATTAAATCAACCATATTATAGTGATAATAACACATAAGGAAGGGTATTAGAAACTACCAGTATAACTAAAACAATGGGTTGCATTATAAGTTTAAATAATTGCATCTAAAATTTATGTTGAAATGCATGATTCTTTTGTAAGTTTACTGTTTAGTATTATTATGCATGAGTATTCATCTGTTATTGTCCATGGTTTGTTCATTGTTTTCAGACAGTTCCAGAAAACATTGCAAACAAGCAGAGTTCTCGTTCCTTCTTCACCATACACCTCTGAAATGGGCTCATTGACAAGAATCTTGTCAAAACTAAAAAAAATATTTTATCCTCCTAAATGAGTTTAATATGAATTAAACCTGGCATAAAATATACAAATAATTTACCTAAAAAGTTCCAAACTTTGAAAGATAATGATTGTATTTACATATTTTATACAATAAGTCTATTTTTCTCGTAAATATTTTAAAAGTGTAATATATGACAGCCAAAAATTGCTGAATTCTTCATTTCTGCCCTTGTGTTTCAAGAGAGAATACTTTCCATCCAAATGGAGAGAGATCTGGGTTCATATCCCAGTAGGGGCTTAAGATGATGCATGCAATATTTTGTTGTTTTATTTTCTAATAACAATAAATTGATGATAAAGAAATTAATTGAGTAAGAGTTTTAACATGTACAGAATAATACTATAGTATTCATATAATGAGTGGATTTTAGAATTAAATTGTGTGTTTCGATCCACTTTACTTCTTAAGTATCAAGGCTATTGCTTTCAAACTTCAAATACTTTCATGCTATCATGAGGTTACTGTACCTGGCAAGTTGAATTTAACCTTGACCTTTGAATGACCTTGACTCTCAAGGTCAAATTATAAAAATTTGCTAAAATTGCCAAAACTTCTTTATTTATGATTAGATTTGATTGATACTTGACAAAACTACTCTTACATGACATACCACAATAGACTCCACCCAAACCATCCCCTCATTTATTTTTATTATTTTATTTTTGCAATACCGTCCAACCATCGCACCCAAGAATCTCCACCCACCCTCCCCCCACCCCCCACCCCCAAATTTATTTTTTTTTGGCATTTTTTCCTCGCATTTTTGGAAGATAATGTAATAAATGACCACACCCCACACTATACACCCCTCTTCACTCCACCCCTCCCTCCCATGTGATTGAAATTGAGAATCCCTTCACCTTTAAAAAGAAAATAGATGAGCGCTCTGCACCTGCAAGGTGGTGCTCTTGTTAATATTTCTTGTCTTATAATAAAGGTCAGGGTCACACTAAGACTTAAATATTAATTATTAATAGATAATAATCTGGTCCATATATTTGTCAGACATCAATGGAAATAACTTGGCAAATATGTGAAATATATCTTAGGCAAAGTATCATCAGTAATTATGACTCATACATGGTCCTTATCTCAAATGTCAAAACACCATCATGAGTCATCCTCTGAAGACAGTTCTTGTGGTGGTTAAAGGTCAGTTCTGTGAGGTCACAATTTTATTATTTTAAGGCTCAGAGGATGTTCTTCACAAGTTTGGTGTCACCGTTGGTGGAGGCCAATTGACAAGAGTTCGGCTTGAAGAAGCCAAAAACCTCCGTGCATTGGCTACTACACCCAACAAGCGATTTGTGGACCTGCACCCATTTGTAATTGAGTTGTGGCACACAAAGCAAGATTTTTTGGAGGTTTGACACTTAAGTTTCATTTGCTCAACCTGGAAACATATTGTAACTATTTCATTCTCCCAAACGTCTGCATCTGCCTGGGCCAATGTCATACATAAAAAATCAACTATATTTGTATTTTTTTATTTATGGATATTATCAAAACATCAGGGATGTACCTAAACCTAACAATTTCAAGGGTGCCATCAAGAAAAAGTTTTTAGAGTCTTTATAGCTTTTTATAGTATAATTTTTATTATGAATTTTATGTTCTGTTAAAATACTGTGATACATTTTTAAGTCTTATGATCAATAAGATGCAAGGATCTCATAATTATTCTTAAACTTATAGTATGCTACAAAGTGTGTTTATTAACTACATATGCAGTGTGTAACTTTCTTATGCAACTTCTGTGATAATAATGAACATGTGATTATATTTATTCATTCTTAATCAGTAATATACTTTATTAAACAGTACATATTTGATACATATACATTATTAAAATCTAATACATGACTGTTTCATGGTTACTGCCACCAATAACAAGGACCACAATGGAAATAAGTGAAATTCATTTTTCTCTTTTTTGTGTTATCCTTGGTATTGTGTGTGCATTCCATTGTTTGCTATGTATATTGCTGTGATAATATATTTTATATTGTCTGTATTATGTAGTAACTATGTAATGTTCATATGTTTACCAAATAAAATCAATCAATCAATCAATCTAAAATGAGACAAAACATGAATTTCTTTAATGTTTTTGTTTATAAGTATTAGATAATAATTGAAAATAACTTAATTTTCCAAATGTTCCTGCAGTCATTGTTATTAAAATTATGTGCACTTGTCATAGTATTGTTCTGAGAAAATTATTCAAAATCAGGTACAATACTTATGTACTTTTTCATTTCTTTCCCAATTAACATTAAAAATACACATCTTATAATTAAAAAAAAACTAGTTATGAAAAAAATGCATTTACCATAGTATTGCCCGGGATAGGGATCAACATCATTTTGACATGAAGCATTTAATTCATGCGTGTTTGATATCTCATATTCATTTCGCCCAAAGATATTTATGAACGGTTACGTTGGTTACTTTAACATAAGAGAATAATCACATGATTTTAAGAAGAGCTTATACATGTAAGGATGTAATGCGTGTTAAACTATTGTTTTTAATTAACTTTTTAGAAATGCTTCAAAGCACTCTACAGTGCCTCTAGTGTACGCCAGCCTGGTACGCTCTATTATTTCAAGTCCAATCTGCAGCGCACAGATATAAACGGAAAGGTGAAGGGAGGCTTCAAGGCACACCATGAATTCCTGTATCTTGTCGGAACAGCTATGGTTAATGAGCAGTTCCTTCAATATTTTGGTATGGAAAATGTTGAGTCGGAACCAACCAAAAACATGCCCATTATGAAAAAAAATCTTTCAGATAGGCGCATTCAAATATTTGAAATGATGGAAAAATTTATTGCAGAGTTTGGATATTTGAAAAACTGTACTGATGCAGATGCACAAGAAAATGACAGTGTATTCAAATATTGTTCTAATCTTTGTCACTGGGTTGTCCTTTTGTTGAACTTTGAGGATGTTGTACGGGAGGGAGACTTACAAAGAATTGTGCCTTCTGTCATGTACATGATGCAGTTCTTCTTGTCTCATTCAAATACATCAAAATACTTTGAGGAATGCCTAGACTTTGTTATGAAATGTGAGTTTTTATTGAGTCCTTTAGACAGTCCGTGTTTTAGAAGGCGCATTTGCAAATCTGCGAGGTGGTATTGGCAAGAACATTGAAAGTGATCTTGTGCAGGAAAACTCAGTAAGAAATCAGAAAGATCTTATAAGAGCTCTAGGTGTTAACAAAACAGACCAGGCAATATTGAGAGCAACAAGGTCAGCTGATGTTATTGCTGAGATTTGCTCCAAGATTGACAATTCTCTTTCATTGAAAAAGCAAAGCAGCAAACATTCATGTTCTAAATCTTTAAAGGATGAAGCAGTCATTACCAAAACTCTAAGAAAACTAAAGCCTTTTCAACGGACAGAGGGACGTATTTGCCAAGGTTTTCCTAATATCCATGGTTCTCCATTAAATAGAATAACTAAAGAAGAATTTAGCAATAGGGTCACTGATGTTATGTGTAGACTGTACTATGGACAAACAAGAAATGGATCATATGACGATCCACAATAATGTTCAGATGAGGATTAATATGCCATACAAAAGGGAAATATTCTAAAATGTTGGCAATTTGTATATAAATCTCGACAAAATAAGTTAAACATATTGCCATCTATCCATGTTTCAAGTTTCATGAAAAAATATTTATAACTTCAAGTTATTGCAGTATCCACCATTTTCAGCAATATTTCTATTCTATGTGTTGCCATTGCAACCAGATTTCTTGACATAGGATCATAATGAAATGACGTGCATAAGCTCCATATTGCCATCTGTCCATGTTTTATGAAAAATTATGAAGAAGTTTTAAAGTTATCGCTGGATCCAGAAAAGTGTGACAGACAGACAGACTCACAGACAGACGCAAACCATAAGTCTCATCCGGTTTCACCGGTAGGGGACAACAAGTCGGAGACAAATGCCCCAAAAACAGGGCCTTGACACAGAATTTTTTTGCAAACAAAACTAACCATAACAATTAATCATATTAGTGTGAATAGGTGTTATAATGTTATCAATATTTGAATACACTGTCATTTTTTTGTGTGGGCTGTCTGCATCTATGTTATGTAATCATTGAGTATGTTAATTAGCTATAGCCTGTATCTATACAACTCAAAATTTGTTAAGGATCACTTTTTATTTTCACATTATCTTCAATGTAATTTAATTTAAATTGTTATTTTGCAGGTTTTGGTATTATATTTTGTGTTTTTGTTTTTATTTTTATGCCCCCCCTTCGAAGAAGAGTATATTGTTTTGCACATGTCGGTCGGTTGGTCTGTCGGTCCGTCCACCAGATGGTTTCCGGATGATAACTCAAGAACGCTTAGGCCTAGGATCATGAAACTTCATAGGTACATGATTGATCATGACTGTCAGATGACCCCTATTGATTTTCAGGTCGCTAGGTCAAAGGTCAAGGTCAAAGAGTACATTGTGCTACATTATAAGTTTCATTTTAACATTGATATTGATTACTGCTCATCAAATTCTTGGAAAAAAATAGTATATATAGGTAAATTAATTTGCTTCAAAATTGTTCCTTAAACAATTCGCATTATATATATATATTGAAAGATTAATGATTACTTTCTTATTTTGTGTTTTCATTAATAAATCAAACTTATTTAACAGTGGCCATCTTTGATAATATGACTTTAAATAAGTTTTTCTAACATCTTTGTATATTGGACATATTAATGAGAAATGGTATTAGCTTTCTACGACATTAAGATTACAAAATTTACATTTCCGATTATCCTGAGGAATATTGTGGTATCGACCTCGTTCTATTTCTAATCTGTGTGATGATAGGCTTAATTGAGTTAGTGCTATTTTAAATTGTTTCGTTGTAATGATATCCAGATATTGTTCTGTATTAAACGTGTCCTTGATGCGGCAATATGTATTTAGTCTTGGTGAATTATTGATCTCACTGTACCAGTATTGCTTGTAATGATCGAATAATCGCTGTTTCATTAGATATGTATATGTAACCAGTATTGCTTGTAATGATCGAATAATCGCTGTTTCATTAGATATGTATATATAGATGTGTTCAGATTTTTCTGTCAGGGTTTCTTGTTCAGTACAAACATTTTTTTCTGTTTCAAATTCATGTTTAAAAAACTGATATGTACTAATATATTAATCTACCATATGTAATGTGTTTTAACTATATTATTAAATTAATTACACAATTTGAATTAATTTCATGCAACCTTCAACCTTTTTACTTCTTCGACTTGACTTAAATAATCTTTATGTACAACGCAATAATAAGTGTGTCTTGAATGAAGAAAGGTCTTGATTTAAACCACATCAATTTAATTATGGTTACAAGTTTAAACAAGATACAAAAACAATTATGTATCATTTTACAAATCAATCCTTTTAAATGTATGAACAATATGCACACAACATGGTAAGATTTGATCAAGTAAACAAACTGCACATAATTATGTAAAGAGACTTAAAGACAAAACCAAATTATTTATCATTTGCAAGTTTTGTTAAATAACAAAGTTTGCATTTACAATCAGAGTGCAGTTTACAAATATTATCAATTTAAATTTATGATCAATATGCAAACAGCATATTAAGATTTGATCAAGTAAATATACTTTGCACATAAGTCATTTTATCAATTATGTTATAAGACTTAGAGACAACACCCAAATATGTATCATTTTCTAGTATTGTTAAATAACAAATTTTGGATTTACAATAAGAGTGCAGTTAACAAATACAATCAATTTAAATTTATGATCTATATGCAAACAACATAGTAAGATTTTATCAAGTAAACAAACTTTGCACATTTCATATATAACGACAGTTAAAAACAGCTACTTTTGTTAATAATGTAATTATGAATTACAAATTCATCCTATTACTGTCCAAAAATCCTTTACTCAATTCAATAGTTTTGATTGCATAGATATTTAAAGCTAATCTTAGGCTAGCCTTAAATACCTGAAAATGTGGAATAACTTCTTTCTTATTGCATTCAAAACTGTACTTTTCAACTTCCATGAAATGAAAAAAGCAGTTGTCATTTTCATTTATATCTCCAAGAAGGAACATTTTGCAGTGTATTACTATTTGTAATTATGCATTTTTTAAGCTACCAGATATATCTTTCATAAACATTTTTACTATGTTACATTCCCAGAATAAATGGGCAATTCATTCTTCTGACATTTTGCAAAATGTGCATATATTACTATCTGACAAGTCCATTTCAAAAGGAGTGAGTTTGTTACCAATATTCTGTGGATAATCCTAGTTTGTAACCATTGAATGCATGTATTATCATTTTTTAACACTTTCCCATGGACTATTTTCCTGGGCATGATGTACATGAATATATGCATTATTGAGTGCTGTTGGTATCGTCTCAAATGTTGTCAACATTGAGGTTGAAAACTTATTGCATGACATAGTTATTCACAGTTTCTCTATATTTATGTTACATGCCACTGTTTTACATTAGCCAAGGCATGTAGGATAAAAACTGATTAGTTTGTAATAAAACTGCATATCATACTACTCAGTTACCAGTAAAACAACAGTAATTATGTTATGCTATGCAAAAATACTATGCGTAATAAAATGTACATATTTAACTTTTGTTTTTTTCTTGCATATTATATTCAATTGCCTATCCCCAGAACAATAACATAGAAATACAGAGCTGGTATTCTAGAGGCTTCTAATAGAGAAACAAAGATGTTTCCATATTCTTCACATTTATTTTTATGCATTTTTATGTATAGATATTTGGCTTAATTATGTGTAACTATAAATAATATTTTATGCTGTTAAGATTTAAAAAGTAAATATTTTAAGTGTATGAATTATTGGCTTGGCACAGAAAAAAATAGAACATAAAAACTAATCTTTGTAAATTTAAGTTTCATATTTTTCTAGGAAAACCTTGGAATACCAGCCGAAGAGTTTGATGTAATACTAGTACTGTCTTAACACAGAACATACTTTGAACCCCCTTGCAAGCAACTGTGTTTGAGATCATTATAACGAACATAGTTCAGTATCAATAAAAAAATCAAAGAATTGACATCGCATGCTGAATACAATATACACGATTATTTAGGTTTACTGTTTCATGGCATTGAATACAATATTAACTGGGAAAAATTCTGGAAGTACCAAATTCCTAAATTTCAATCAATTAAAGAGACATAACTCTGGAGTTAAACCAATACAATAAAGCACAGCCAGTCCAGTATCTACAGTGGGAGAGAGCATAGGGGTATTGTCATGTACATACTGTAGTTACATTTCTTTCATAACAAGAAATGTGTTTGTCAGAAACACAATGCACCCTTAGTATTGCGCCGCTTTGCAGCGATATCTTTGACCTTGAAGGATGACCTTGTCCTTTCAAAATGTGCAGCTCAATGAGATACACAATGCATGCCAAATATCGAGTTGCTATCTTTAAAATTGCAAAAATCATGACCAATGTTATAGTTTTCGGACAGACTGACGAACAGACAGACGGTTCAAAAACTATATGCCAGCCTTATGGTGCATACAAATGTACCCTGAAGAATGCTTTCATTATGATTAAGATATTAATATTATGTATATATCTAGATGTCAAAACAAAATCTAGATTTTAGAAATAATTATTTTAATACAAAAGTAATAATAAATTTAAATCTCATTTAATATCACATTTGTTGTCAATGTGCCTCTTAGGCAAAGCAATTGTCAAACGGAAAACAGTGCTTTAATTTGCTTTTTATTCGGCGTGGGGTATTGTTTGGGTGGAATCCATTGTGGTTTTCAGGTTAGTGTTGTTTTGTCAAAGTATTAATACAATCTGATCATAAATAAAGAAGTTATGGCAATTTGAGCACAATATTCATTTATCTAAGTATAAAAGGTGCCATGATAATTATGTCAAAATGCTTGATACAGTTGTCTGCTCTTGTTGATAGGTTGGGGTCATGTTGGTTAACAAGTATGCAAACTATAAAAGCAATATGTCAAAGGACATAGGAAATATTTTGGGTAGAACGCAAACGTTAACATAGATTTATCAATAATATGCATATTCTAAGCATTAAAGGGGCCATAATTCTGTCAAAATCCTTGATACAGTTTTCTGCTTTTGTTTATAGGTTGGGGTCATGTTGGTAAACAAGTATAGAAAATATGAAAGCGGTATGTCAAAGGACATTGTAAATATTTGGGGTAGTACGCAAACTTTAACATTTGCTGCATATTTTAAGTGGAAAAGGGCCCATTATTATTACAAAATGCTTGATAGAGTTTTCTGCTCTTGCTTATAGGTTGGGGTCATGTTGGTAAACAAAGTATGCAAAATATGAAAGCAATATGTCAAGGGACATTGAAATATTTGAGGTAGTACGCAAACTTAAACATTTGCACACTCACGCAAACGCAGACGCCGGGGTGAGTATGATAGCTCCACATATATTATAGTCAAGCTAAAAATGTCTGGCCTTTTTCCCCACAGGTGGAAGTAACGTTCCTTGGATAGTATATGGGCCTTGGAGCCCTATACATTCAAATAAACATATAAAATCATGTGTAATGAGAGAAACCTGAACAAAGTGCCATGAAAATAATTCCCACCCTCTGATATTGGAATCGTAGTGTGTTTTTTCATGGCTCTTTGTCAATTTTTCTCTCATGAAACATGAATTTTATTATTAAGTTGAAAATTTCGGGCTCCTTGGCCCATATACTATCCAGTAACGTTACTTCCACCTGTGTTTTTTCTAACAAAACATTATATCTCGACATTTTCCATGGCAGACAATAAGTGTGACGCTGCAGAGTTTGACTTGCAAATTGAGCAGCATTTGTCATTGGCAATCTGGTCACTTTTCTGAAAGCCAAAAGGTTCCAGGAGCTTTTCCCGAAGACACCTGGTGTCATCAGAACAACACTTAATTATATCTTGCTGTATACCAGGAGTATTTGCAGCCAAATCTCGCTTATTGTAATAGAGGATGGCATGGCTCTGTTGACCCCTTCTACCAGCCCGGCCTATCTCCTGCAGGTATTGAGCTATGCTGGCCGGTGGCTTGGCATGGATGATTCTTGTTACACATGGGGGATCAAAACCCATGCCAGCCACTGAAGAAGTCAGGATCAATCTAATCACTGGACTTGCTGCCTTCAATGCATTTATCGTGTAATTTAAAACACATTTGTCTTGATTGGAGTACAACATAGCATAACATGATTTTGTAATGTCATTTGAACCAAATAAAAATCTAAGATATGCAGATGCTTGGCTAATGTAATACAGTGGCATGAACATTAATGTAACAGGATAATTTAATTGATCTTTTTTCAAACAATCACATTCCTTTCTAAAGATTTCTTCATAAATTTGATGAACATCAGTTTGTTTTGATTTGAGAATTTTGCTTAAGAAGATGTTACATCTGTCGGGGCTTTCTTCAACGATTGCAGGTTCATGTAGACCTAAAATACTTTGAAGTTTTTTTATTTGATGTTTTGTCAAGGAACCACTCAGAGCTATGAAAGAGGCATTAGAAAAAATTGATGGCAAGGTCTTCAGATGTTGAAATGAGGTTCGAAATTCTTCTCCCCTGAAAAATTTCAAATATGCATGTAAAAACTTGGACCAAATATTTGTTAAACAAATGATACATGTACTAAGTAGCTGTTGACATATTGTGATAAAAAATGAATAACAGCTGGCAACTCTTATTGACTTCTTGTAAAGGACCACTCTAGTATGCAAAGCATTGAATAGCAAAGCACTAACGTTTGAGATGCTAAGGCCTAACAGGCCTTTTCTGCACTATGAAATGGGTCCAAAATTCGGCCCCATTCCCAATGCAAATCTGGTTGTTTTTTCCCAATTGAGAAAAAATTTCCCAATTCTAAAAATATTTTTTTTGTAAACCTTTTAATATATCAGATAACCTGATCCAGTGTAAAAAATAGAAAATATGGAATAATTAAAATATCTGTTGTCTCGAATTTGTTTTAAAAACAGTAAAATATGTTAAATTGATTATTTAAGACTAATGTTATTTCCTCAAAATCCGGCGTTTCACGAGATTTGTTTCACCTCCAAAAGGCCAGGCCCTTTCTCAAAAAACAGATAAAAAAAATGCACTTATCACACTTGTTCATAATATTTTGTTAAATTGTTATAATATGTTATCAAAATAGTCGTTATTTACCAGTAAACGTCTTCTTAGAAACAAAAGAAACACTATTTACATGCGATTAGCCAGTTTTGCAAGTATTTTTATCCCAAAATGTTATTTACGACGCAAAATTCCAGTGTGGCGTTTTCCAAAAATGGAGCAGAAAAGGCCTGCTTAAATAAACGTGTCCTTTTCTGTTTACATTCTCAAAAAATGAGTCCATAGGTAGGATTTTTTTGTATGTTCTGATATAATCTGATGGTAAATAAATAAATATGATTCTAGACTAAAATGATTACTTAAATTGCATAGTATTTGTAAGCATAAAATCAACAACATTCTCAAATCGGTGAAAAAAACTGCTTTGCTAATTAACTAGTACAGAAACCGAGACCATAGGCATTATTGAACTAAACATCTTGATTTAACTCAGAATTGTATACAAAAAACAAACAGAGGTACTTCAGTTCACAGATGTATCACGATCAAATATAATTGTACAAACTTTAAATTGAAAAAAACAACATACCAATCTTCTACAATGTGACACTCGTCGATCACGACAGCATGAACTTTGCTAGTGTAGTCTTCATTTCTCAGAAGAGCTTTTTCCCAGGTATTATTAAGTAAAGATTCAGGATGACACATGACTATGGAATATTCTCCCTTACAAAGTTGTTGCTGATCATCTTTCAGGGATTTCAATAGATTTTAAAAACCAGGAATCAATGACCCCTGGACTGAAATTTTGAGGAGTCAAATTGAAAAATGGTGGGGTCAATTTGGAAGCGCGTTAATTGTGTTTTTGTCTGTATTATTCAATTTTTTAGATAAAAATATGCTCTAAGAGTAACACAAGATCTTAAAGGGATCTTTTCACGCTTTGGTAAATTGACAAAATTGAAAAAAGTTGTTTCAGATTCGTAAGTTTTCGTTTTAGTTATGATATTTGTGAGGAAACAGTAATACTGAACATTAACCATGCTCTAATATAGCCATTATATGCATCTTTTGACGATTTTAAAACCTAAAAATTATAAAGCGTTGCAACGCGAAACGATTGAATAATTTGGAGAGTTCTGTTTTTGTCGTTAAATTTTGTGAAACTACGAAGATTGCTTATATAAGGTATAAAATACGTCAAAAATGCGTACTCGGCGGAATAGCTCAGTAGGCTAAAGCGTTTTTACTTCAGGACTCTGGCAGGACTCAAGGGGTCACTGGTTCGAAACCTGTTCCGGGCAATGTTCTTTTCCTTTTTTAATTTTTTTTCTTGATTTTTTACTGGAGCTTTTACGATCCAATGTTTACATTTATCAATATAAAGCATTTAATGAATAAGTTTAAAAAATGCCAAAATCTGTGAAAAGGCCCCTTTAAAAAGTTATACTGCTTGATTAAATAACAATACCATGATACATTACACAACATATTTTAATGAATTGGTACATTAAATATACTTCCTTATAGTTATAACACATTTAAGTCTTTTTTTAACACATTTAAATAATTTAAGATATGTATCGATAGCACCTTTTCATCACATATTTATGGTAATTATATTATCATCATCCCTATGATAGCTTTTCTAACAAAACACAATATAAATGCATGGAACATCTAGTATATCTATTACTGTTTATCCGAATAATATACATGTCCGAAATATGTACACTTTGGAATGCCTTTCCTGTAGTAGTTTTACTTTAATAATCCAATTTTTTCTTGTTGTTATCGGGTTTAACAAACCTTATCAAATGTTTGTTAAACCCAGTTAATGCTTTCTCCATAATTGAATCGCCATTACTTGCAATTTGAATCGCCAGCTTTGAATTGAACGCGGGTTGAATGTTAAGTCCGCCATTTACAATGTCGAAGGTCATGACGCAGCAATTTAATTATACTCTGATAATTTATATCTTTATATTGAGAAAATGTGTTTTCTCAATGTTTGTGTGTAGTGTTATTATAGTGTAAAAAATGAACTGTGATTCCAGTTTATATAAGATGGGTGTTACTCGTAATTATCGGTGGATTAACAACTGACAAAACTCGCTGGACTTAGATCTACAATTGGATCTACATAATTAATAGACCTTTGATCAATATGGTTTTTACTTTAATTAATTTTGCCGACTTTCTTTAACCGTGCCGTCTGAAAAGTTTGCAAAAAACCTGCAATTATCGGATGGTCAATCAATTATCACGTAATCACTGCTGCTAATTACCCAGTTAGTGGGCACGCACTATTTAGACGGTGACATGTGTATTGGAAGAGATGAGATAAGATAAACAACGCCCGGGGTATTCCCTCGATTATTGAACGAGTTTCAAATACTGAAACATTAATTTCAATTAGGAGCACAGCGGGATTTATTACCATGGAACTCGAGATGTTAACTGACTGACGCACGGGTCAAATTTTCGACGCGTCAAAATGACGCACAGCAGAAAAAAAGGTTGCGTCAAAAATGAGTCATTTTTAATTTGCTCGCGTCAAAACGCAGGATTCTGCGTCTATTGAAATCCCTGATCTTTGCTGACAACAGACTCATCACCAAAAGGCAAACGGAAAGCTTTAATGTTATGTTCAGCAAGAATCTGCATTTGATCTTGTTGAATAATTGTAAGTGGAGAAACATCTAAAACAACTACATTGGTTGAACTGGATACAGATGATAAAAGCATTGGCAAACATTGATAAATAAGGCTTTTACCATAGCCAACAGGTAAATTGACAATTACATCTTTATGACACAATATTGTCTGCAAACATTCAATTTGTTTTGTCTTGGGTGTAACATTTGGGTCAAAAATTTGAACGGCATCTAAAATATGTTGTAATGTTGTTGCAGAAGACATTTTAATTTTAATGTCAAAATGAAAACTAAGGGAAATAATCATCACACATTTTTTTTAATGTTCTTCGTTGCTTATTCAATGCATCAAAAGAAACTAAAGAAGGCCAATTCCCTGGCAAGACTTGAACTCGCATCTCTAACCAGTGCATCGCTGGATAGTGTACTACATTGTACTACAGGGAGAGCTTTGACCTTACTTTGGTCTATTCACAGCATTGACAGTTTAATTGATATAACGCGACACATAACAACTTAATAAAAACAAATCATTATTAACCCAAGACAAATTTAAGTTAAAGTTGGTTTAATGCAAAATATGTAACATTAGCTAGACATATGTTTTTACGATATTTTGCATCGCATACATAAACAACATACAAATAAAACTTACCGAGATAGGTAACGCATTAGTCCCGTTGCAATGTGTCCGCCATTTGATTACCGTTCCGCGTCATGGGTAAACGAAATTCATTTTGTTCAATATTGTTTATTTTTTATGTTTTACATAACCACCTTCATTTTTTTTACATAAACAAACTTTTTACAAAGTGCGTACCTAAAAATATATATTCAACCAGTAAAATATTTTGGAATCACGTTGGTCCAAAATATGGACCAACGTGAACAACCTGTGGAGGCAGAGGTCTGATGGTCTGGTGCCCAGCTTCTATTGTAAACAAATAGAACAAAGGGGCAGGTAATCCAGACTAGAGGTCTGAACGCTTCGGACAGTGGGCTACACCACATCCACTCTGGATCAGCAGACGATTTATTTCATAATTAATCAAAAAATCCGAGATAGCCGATGTATCACGATTAATACCACATCATGGCGGAATTGTCCGAGGATTCCCGATTGGAGATCTTGCTTACGGAGTTAGTCGATGTATCACGATTGGTAAGCATATTGTTTTCCCGCCAATCGATTTGACGTCATTTTATTTCATTACGTCACTGTATAGCGTTCCTTTCGTTGTTTATGCTTGATAATACTGAGAAAATCTGCGGCAAAAAATGTATCAACTATTTCGGATATGCTTGATTATGAATTATGCAGTAAGTCTTAAATTACTTATTGGATTTAAGAACTTTATTTCAGATAGTTTTATCAACACTTAGTGTATAAGATAGCACACAATTTTTACGTGACAAGACGGCTGTCGGTTGATTCGGACCCCGGAATCTTCGGCCTCAGAAGAATGAGGATTATTCGACCTTATTTACGGTTTTAGGATATGCTTCAGCCCAGTGCCGTAGCCAGACCCAGGGACCTATACAAACTTTTGTTTGTATAGGTCCCTGCCAGACCCAAATTTAAGCCGAGGCAGTATCTAAGGTCCTTCTAGGGGGCTCCGGGGGGGGGGGGGGGTTTAGGTCCAGAAAGGCCGAAAACCAAAAAGGCCGCATACTAAAAAGGCCGAATATTAAAAAGGCCTTACCAAAAAGGCCCTAAAGCGTACCAAAAAGGCCAAAAAATGAACCAAAAGGGCCTTAAAGCAATTATTGTTATTATAGGTTTCAAATTTTGTTTACAAACAAATACACATAAATCAAAATGGAATAAGTCATAAAACAGGTATGAAGTTAATTATTTTCTTTATCTGTTGTGTATGTTTGAAAATACATTTACGATATATACAGTCAATGTACAAGCATAATCACACAAATTATATTACAAAATATACAGTTACAAGCAAACATTTACAAACGTTATACAGTCACACTGACAAAATATAACATAACTACATAACACCACATAGCGCCACTCGTGAAAATATTATTTTCTATGATCACTCGTGAATTAAAGTCGATAATCCACCGAACCCAACAAATTTTCTTTTTATTTTATGCTTTTTTTTCACAGTTTATATACATTGTTAAAGGGTTTAACTACAGAATTTCGCTTGGAAAATGACGTCATTTCGTCAAAAAAATGACGTCATTTAACATAAACAGTGAAAATTATCGATAATTTTCACTGATAATTTTCATTGTTTGAAACAGTGAAATTATCAGTTTTAATTCACTGATATTTCTCTATAAACAACCGGAAAGCATAAAATAAACTATTGTTAAACATGTGAATTCTATTTTTTATTAAATCAAATGGCGTACGACATAAATCAAATGGCGTACGACATAAAACATGTATAAAGGTTTTTTTTATTTTCTTTATAACAAAATATACATAATTTCAATTAATTGAAAATGGAGTACGACATAAAACATGTTTGAATTTTTTATTATCTTTATTACAAAATATACATAATTTCAATTAATTTCAATTACATAATAATATTGTTTAACATGTGAATTCTATTTTCTATTAAATCAAAATGGAGTAAGACATAAAACATGTATGAACTTTTTTATTTTCTTTATTACAAAAAATACATTTACAAAAAAATAAATAGAATATACAGTGTACTTGACAAAATACAACAGAATTTTAACAATATACACGTGCATTTCTCCAGCACAACACCGTACGTACACTTGACCGACCTTGGCCGGGAACTCGGAGGTGGTGCATTGTTTTGGCTCATACTATACATAAATTAGAGATCGAACGCGGTTGTTATAATAAGATACTACGCGAAAATAGAAAATGTAAGTTTTGCAACGGACATGCTATAGAAAACGAGTGTCACTTTGTACTTGTTTGTCCTCTTTATAGAGAAATTAGAAAGGAATGTTTAAAACTATATTTTTAAAGGTGGCCAACGCTAAATAAATTTGACATTCTAATGAAGTCGGCTAATAAAAAAAGACATTATAAACTTTGCTCAATTTGTTTTTTATGCTAATGAATTGCGTAATAATATAGATAATCTGTGATAATTTTTAATAATATCACATAAAAAAAGCATTTTTATTTCTTTCGGTTTAAGTCTTCCGAATTTAATGTAGCTAGTTTTATATCGTTAAAAGTTAAGAAACTACTTTAAAATGCGCAAGTAATTATCAATAGGTGCCAATAAGTGTCATTTTACACCATAGGTGGGCGTTCTACTAATCCGTTATCAAAACAGATGCCGCAAACTGTGAATGACCCTTGACACTTGGATACCCGGTCTGATTAGCGTGTTCTCTTTGTTCATGCAAGTTCTTTCAACTTCTTATATTTTAAAAATTGCAAAAAATAGTTTAAGAGGAAATTAATAATATATAATGATATATTATGTACTTAATTATATATGTTAAATATATGTCTTTTTGCAATCACTAATCCATATAAGTATATTTAATTTATTTATTTTTATTGTTTAACATAGTAATCAAGAATAACGTTGTACACTATATATTGTGTATGCTACTTTTTGACGACGTTGACTATTATGTTATACAATTATAACAATGCTCATACCACAACACTCGCACAATATCAACACACAACAAATGAACACTTGTGAAGATATTGGTATAATTTACACGATTTAAAAACACTATATTTCAAACGCCAAATAAAGTCCGTTATACTTACTAATATAATGAATTATATGGATTATATATTTCTCAATAATTCTGGATCTTATATATATTTGACCGCCACGTAAGTTTAAAACACCTTCATTACTCATTCGTTACACTTTTAGACGCAAACAGAGAGTTTAGAGAAAAATAAAATTTTCTTAAACGGATTATTCCTACGTGCTTATTGGCGATAAGTATGCCAACTTTGATAACAAAATTAACGGCTTTTAATAAAAACAAAACTGAAACATCTATAAGTATTACTCAACGAAAAATATTGTGACTAACGAACACTTCATACTGTATGCGATAATTCGCGATATTATTGCCGACTTTGATTATTTAAAATTAATGGTTTTTAAGTAGGTTTTTAAGTAGACTAATAAACAAGTTATGACTATTTTATAGATATGATAATTGTATTCAACATAACTATTCAATGATACTACAAAATATTTTATGGCCTTTCTGGTATACCATGAGGCCTTTTTGGTTCACTTATGCGGCCTTTTTGGTGCGGCCTTTTTGGTAAACGGCCTTTCTGGTACTATACCATCCGGGGGCATGCCCCCCCCTGAATTTTTTTATACCCAGAAGCAGAACGTCTCTGGTGCCTTTTAAAGGCCATAAAAACTACATTTTATACCTGATTTATCGGAATCGTGGACGCTACATATTACCGTTTGGTATCAATAAAGTTAAAAAAAAAATCTGCTACAAGTTCATTGTCAATTTTATATTCTGTTACCATAAACGGTGTTTGAAGTGACAATGATGTAACAAACTTAACCACAGAAATATAGTCAAATACTTCATTTGAAGTCAGATAGAAAAAATGAAAAATTGAGAGGCAGCTCTCTCATACAAGCCATAGTATGTATATGGATAATAGAATGTGCTTTACATATTTATTATTGAAATACTAAAATAAAATAGATCTACCTTATAATATGAAGAAACAGATCTATCAAACATTTTAGTGAATTATGTTTCATGAACTTGTTTTATTATTCTTCAACTTTTAATTATCAATCTAATTGAATGCTAATTCAACTCTCCTGTCTCCAGTCGAATCCCACATTTGAAGAATTTGTTTTCGATCAACTGGAATGTGTTCATGCACAAACATTAAAGGGATGCCATTAAGCCGTTCCTCTTTCATGTTTGAACGTGTCCATGTTTTAAGCCTTCGGAATGCGCTAAAACTCCGCTCTCATGTACAAGAACCAATAAAAAATATTATTTCTTAAGTAAACATCAAATCAGCTTCCGCAATCTTGCTGTTGTAGTTCAGACAAGTTCACCGTTTTTCCATTTAGAGCTTGAAAGCACAATAGGGCTCTTTAAAGAAATATTTAAATGCATTCAATCAAAAGTGTTTTCAATCATAAACACATATAAAAAGGATCATTGATGGAATTTACTTAAACACGGACCTACTGTGATTCGAACCAACGCAGCGAAAATATAATAGTGAGCAATGGATCCAGAGTCTGACGCCTTACCGATTGCGTCACAGGGGCATATTGCTTATCATGAGGAGTACAAATATTTAACTTAAATCAATGTAAAGTTTTGGACCATTTTTTCAATTTTCTTGTGTAACATTTGTTTTAGCACTGCGTCATCATTTTCTATCATCAACGTTCTATCATCAACTTCATTGACTATTAAAAATAAAAGACTTGAACTTCTTGATATCAAAAAAGTTTAATACATGGGATATCATAATTAGAAAATTCTAATGTAAACTGTAAACAAAGATTCTTACCACCTGAAACGGTCCCGGATTAAACTTGACGCCGGCCATAAAGAGAATTCCAATAAAGGCGAAAATGCCAACCACCCGAAGTGTGTCTAGGTCCAAAATAGACCCAAATCTGGCCGTAAAACACCCGATCCTCGCTCGGTACGTTCCAATGTCCACAATGATTGTAACATTGAAGTGTACAGTGTGACGCTTTGTTTAATATACGGATTTTCCTAATCATTTTGCTGAGCCATTTGGCATCAATTGAAGTTATTAAAATGAAATAATTATCTGCCTCAACATGAACCAATTGTACTCAATGATGATATTTGTTTGTGAATACCATAGTGTCTTAAATTCATTGCCTCAATTTCATATATAGATTTTATTCTTTGACATAAATTGTCCTTTTTTCCTTGTAATCTCAACATTGCTCTGCAAATTTTAGCTGAGGCAACTGCCTCGATGTGCCTCAGTGTGGCTACGGCGCTGCAGTCCCATTTTTTATGTGTATATATTTAAGTTAACATCTTGGTCATAACGCCTTTACAACTAAACAAATATATTTATTAATTAGAATACATGGTTATTTGGTTACAATAGCATCAACAGACGACAAGCATGACACGTGTCTAGCAGTAGCATGTCTATCCGTAGTATCGGCTTTCTTAGTGAATACATAAATATTTGGAAGTGAACAAATACAAAAACATGCATGTGTTATGTTTCAATCTATAGATAAATGTGTATAATTGGACAGAACGAAAACTGCATTTAAATCAGACTTGTTTTGACAAAATACTGACTAGATTTAGCTCAATGTAGTAATCTGTATCATGTTTAATGGTTCTCTTCATGTCGTCCTTGCTGGTAGGTTGCTAAGATTGGATAGTGCTATACGAGTGCGCTTATTGAGTTATTCATTCCTACTTAAAACCCATTTATGTTTTTAGAAATTATAAAGATATATTCCTCAAAATAAAAAATTATTTTGTTTATTATTTTGGTTTTTGATGACAATATTGACTTATGTTTTGCACAATTATAGAGGTTTAACTAAAAATTGCTTTAGACTGTAAAGCTATTGTAAGTTAAGACTTACCATCATAAGTTTTTCATAAACGTATTTATGATATAAGATAAATCATGTGTTGGAAAAACTATTCAGCGTTTTCATTAGGATTCTTTGTAGCAAGCTTTTGGGTTATTTGAGGAGGCCAACTTGTGTGCGTACCAAAGGTGCGAGTTGCTAGGGGGGGTCCCATGCTTCCCCGTAAATTTTTTTTAATAAAGGTGCCAAATTGTGGCTTCTGAGCGATTTTGGGCACATAATTTACATGATTTTGCTCGGTTAAAAAAGAGGATATTATGTGAATGTTAAAGAAAAAATAAAGTCCTCAGGTTAAATAAATTCTGCAATTATCAAGATTTTGATGAAAACAGATATACATGTATACAAAAACATTAAATTTAAAACATGTAACACCAATTCGACTTTTAATAATTTATTTTCCCAAATAAAACAGAGTTTGATGTGATTTTAATCTAGTTGCCATAATAATCATCCGATGATTCACTATCTGATTCTGGGTCATATTCCTTTGATGCCAGGTTAAGACAGCTGTCTTAATCAGGCTCTACAGCTCATTCCCCTCAGTAACATTGGTTTGGACCCCAGCATCCACAAGTGTAAGAACTGGTGCTGATGCTTAGGCCCTTGGCTGCTTCGGGGGAATCTTCCGCCTCTTCTTCTTGTCTAGCCACAGCTTGACTGCTGACTTGATATGCTGCTTGGCTTCAGGACTTATATAGTAAAATAATCAATATGTAAAAAAAATTCAGATTGAATTTTACTTTTGAACTTTAATTCAGATTAAATTTTACTTTTGAACTTTAATTTGTTTAAAGAAGAGTATCAATTGCCCATTAACTATAGAAGACACTGTGCAAGATAATGGATGACATTAAAATTTTGTTAGAGGACCCCTGGAAACGATGCATACAATTTGGGCATTGGTTCTCCTAGCCTAGCAATTTTAAGAAAAAATTGGCAGTTTGGCAATGCAGATTTTTCAAAAAATGGGGCATATGTTGCCCCAGCTGAGGCAATCTTAGGATTTAAATATGTTGCAGAGGAAGCTTCGTTTGGCCATTTTTTTCCAATACAAATTTGGACATAGCTAAACATTGCAGTGCCAATTCAATATATTTAGCATTTTAGGCATTGTGCCTAGGCCAACTCCGACCTTAATCATGAAAATATCTGGAAAGTTTGGGGCTCAAGCGTTTCATTTATCCTAATTCAAGACTCACCCTACTGTCAAATGTGGTTATAAATAAATCCACTTACCGTTCGGAGGTTCAAAACTCCGCAGAGAAAAACAAACATCGGCATGATAGGAACCAAACATCAATGAAATTTGTCGAAAATAAAACCGAATTATAACAGGAAAGTTCATTCATCCGGAGATGCCGGTAAATGATAAACGTTAACAAAACTGGAATGAAATAACTTCAACAGCAAACTATCGTTCTTACTGGAAACATAAGAGAAAAAGTAGTTAATTTTTTTATTTTTAGACATGTTGACATTGTCAGTTTGTGAACTTAAATCAAAGTCGTACACTCTTGTACTCCGGTTGTTTACGTCCGTTTTAGACAGTTAATGTGTAAACGAATGCTAAATATCTCGTCATCGTGGTGAACATTTGCCGATTTTTTTTTCCGAATTTGAGCCGGCCCAAATAACATTTGAGGCGGTCAAATCGGCCGCCGGCCGCCTCCTAATGAAAAAGCTGACTATTGGCAGTATTGCAACTCCAAATTACTCTTTAGTAACCTGTGAATTAAGTAAAAAGTGTGATTTGTTCAATAGTTACAACAATAATATATATTAACCTTAAATGATGTTTTGGATATATTAACCTTAAATGACATTTTGGATGATCAATGCTTGAGTTGTAAAGATTTGATATGCATAAATGTATTATACTAGTTCAAGTAGTAGATTGTTATGCCCCCGGATCGAGAGATCAGGGGTATATTGTTTTTGGCCTGTCTGTCTGTCTGTCATTGTGTCAGTCAGTCAGTAAGTCATTGTATGTGTGCGTCACAAAACTTTAACCTTGGTTAAACTTTTATAACTTTTGCAATATTGAAGATAGCAACTTCATATTTGGCATGCATGTGTATCTCATGGAGCTGCACCTTTTGAGTGGTGAAAAGTCAAGGTCAAGGTCATCCTTTAAGGTCAAAGGTCAAATATCATTGTATTTATTTATTGTATCATTGTACCCTTTAGGTATAATATCAGCCATCACCTAAAATGTGTGTTCCAGTATTTGCAAAAAGTTCCAAGTTCATTAAGCAATCCTAAACATATCATAATTAGTTTCACCAGAATACTACACCCTATTATCATGCGAGATGAAAGGGCCATTGTCGATATGACCATAGTGAGAATTGTAACAATATGTGTGGCCGAGATAGCAAGAGTGAAGGTTTATGGTTACGTTAGATACCTTATAAACCAGACCGAAACATTTTCTGGTTGAATTGGGTCTAGCAATAAAATAAATGAGGAGAAGATATGCAGATAATAAGGATTGTGTTCACACATATAACGCACATCCAGGGGCGTCCCTAATATTTGAACTCAGGAGCGACAGAGGAACGTCCCCAATGTCAACAACTATAGCAACACAATTATAGATCCTAAGTTAAATTTTTACTAAGTTAAGCCCTGAATTGTGTCTAAACAAAATGATATAGCAATCTACCCGGTGTGTATAAAATGTAAGCCCGGTGCTTTGGCCCAGCGTACAGCATATTGAACAACCTGGGTAGATCCATAACTTAAATCGCATTGTCAAAAAAAAAATTGTAACATGAATTTGACATTAAAAAAAATTTATAACTGAAAACACTGATACAATAATAAAATTGCCTGTCATATTGGAGTTTAATCCTAACATCAATTTGTTCCAAATACATATGTTATTATTATTATTATTATTATTATTTAAGTTTTATTTCTATAAGGTTCTTGCAAATTACCTTGTTGATAAAAAAAAAGAATTTTTTGTCAATAAAATGCAATTACTTTTCCCCTAAGCAGCCAAGCAATGGGGGCGCTATTTATTATTTTGATCACTCCTTCATTTTATTATATGATAGGGGCACGTTTATTAGGGCGGAAGCGTTTATTAGGATAAAGACGGTATGTATGTTTCTGACTAGACTGTTATATTCCGGAGGAACGCTTAACAGTATAACACCATATTAGTGTTTTTCCCAGGAGAGCAAAGGGGCATGGCGCATTACTTTCAAAAAGGGCATTTTAACGTGCAGTTTATGTAAAACGGGGCAAAAACGTTCTGTGGATACCTGGTTTTGAGAGAAACATTTAATCGCATTAGAGGCACTTGTGGGAAAACACATACAAATATATAGAGAATACTATGTTAGTGTGATTGTGTACTTAAAGTTATCTCATGAGTGAAGAAATGTTTAAATGGCGAGGCTTGCCGAGCCTTGTAAGCCTTTTTGAGACGAGCGGGATAAAACTAAGTACACAATCACACTAACATAGTATTCTATTTATCCTACAATATTATTTATTTTACATAATTTATGCCTGCTGCAATCAGAATAGTAGTATTTAATTGATAAAATAAAAGCAAAAACACAAAATTAACTGACTCTGACATTGCATAGTAATATTAATTGTGATCAAATTCCCCTTTAAGGAACTCGAAGTAGTTCTTAAGAATTCCACGCAAAGTAGAGTAACGAGACAAAATATCGCTTTACGCCTCGATTCAAATTTAATCAGCGTTCCAAATGTAACACACTCAAGTAAAACACAGACGGTTTTGTTATAACTACGATTCTTGTTTCACAACTGTAAAATACCAAAAACACAAATGGCTGCCATTTTGAAATTTACACCTACGTGAAGCATGATTCAGCATTTATCCCTGCCGATATTGTTAATTTTAGTTTACAAAACAACTCTTCTTTTTTCACACTTTGTGCTCCCAGTTCCATCTTAATTTTCGTAAAGTTTAATTTGCTTCCATGACGAGTTAAAATTCTGGACAGTCACACATTTCTTTATCGCCATCCATCTTTTCCATTTTATTTTTAAAGCACTGGATGTAAGCAGGCAATTCTTTGTGGATAGACATTCTTTGATCGACTGACAAAGGAACCACTTATTCATCAAAGAAATTACCCTTTTAATTCAACATTGAATTTCTTCGAAAAGTTAAAGAACAATTCACTTACACTTTTCTTAACTTTAATCCATCAATTGTTCAACAAAACATCGCGTTATTTTAGTACATTCAACATTTTAATGAAATCGAAAATGCAGTCTCACCAGTTTCAGTCTGCGAAATAAGCGCACGCCCGTTGGCCTGGGCGTGTAAATTATAGCTCAGGCCTATTAAAATTGCCATATTGAACGCCCGTCGGTCCAGTAGAAATTCCGTGTATCAATATTGTTTCATTTTTAAGTGTGATAAAAGTCATTATTTTGTGAGTACTTCGCGAAGATTTTCGACAGAACTTCGTTCAACTTCGCCTAAAATACGAGATTTAAACGCGTTCCGATTGGCCCATACATTCAACGGTCATTTTCGAGTCGTAACACAGGCCACGTGGTGAACAATTTAGACTGGTTATTTACTATTGGCACACGTCATGCTGATGTGTTTTTTGCTGTAGTAAACTTATCGACGTACGCGGCTTGCATTTCCGGAATAAACATCGTTTTACTTTGTAACCTTGTTTGTGTGTTTATTTCCAAAGTTGTAAGTCCCTACGCGCATAAGGCTGCATAATGCTTAAATACGTAGCTGGAGCGAAGCCTGGCAAGAAACTGCCCACTTCTGATCGTAAGTCAACAAATGACTATGAAAAATCAGGGAAACGTGAATTTGAAGAAAAGTGGTAAAAAATCAGTGATGAAGGAGAAGCTACGCTTAAAAACACAGCATAAGAAAAAAGTCAACATGCATGATAAAAGTATGCCATCTATGCCTTCACTTGTCAAGTAAACTTCTGGAAAATAACTATCAGGTTGCTTGTTTTACAGGATATGGTTTATGACTAAGAGGATCTCCAGGATTGCAGTGATGATTAGATGAACGAAGAAGTTGTTTATCACATGTTAAATACTTATAATTAATAAAGGACATAATTACATTGACTTGTTATATTGTGTTGCAATTGTTTTTGCAATAGGCTTTACAGTTAACATACCCTGGATACAATTTTACTTTTAATAGATTAACTGCTATTGAAAGATGAAACCCTTTAACAGGGTGTATATTTTAACAAATTTACTTTGGGCTAGTAATTTTGCTGCTGGGCTACTTGTCTTTACCATTCCACTAGCCCGAATGGCTAGTGGATAAAATGAACTATCGTGAAGACTGCAGTTTCATTCCAGTTTTATATCCAAACATTGTTATTCACATTCATAATATTATAATAATCCATCGTAAACACACACTCGTTAACACGTTAACGACTGCGTACTCAATGACCTGTATGACGCAATTAAGTGAATACGTCAGCCAGGCTTTTTCCGCTCCATTTTGGGAAAACGCCACACTGGAATTTTGGGAATTTCGCGTCGTGAAAACCCCCATTTGTAAAAAAGTTAATCGCAAAATTGGCTCAATTGGGAAAATTATCGCATGTAAAAAGTGTTTCTTATATTTCAAAGAAGCCGTTAACTGGTAAATAACGACCATTTTGATAACTTATTATTAAAATTTTTACAAAATATTATGAACATGTGTAATAAGTGCAGGTTTTTTAATCTGAATTTGGGGAAAAGGCCTGACTTTTTTAGGTGAAAAAAATCGCGCGAAGCGCCGCATTTTGAGGAAAATGAGGAAAGGCTTAAATAATCATTAACATATTTTACAGTTTTTAAAACAAATTCAAGGCAACAAATAATTTAATTATGCAATACTTTCTATTTTCCACACTGGATCAGGTTAACATATTTTAAGGTTAAAAAAAAAAAAAAAAAAAAAAAAAAAAAAAATTGGGGGAAATGGGATTTTTTTTTTTCAATTGGGAAAAAAACAACCA
This sequence comes from Dreissena polymorpha, assembly GCF_020536995.1. Taxonomy (NCBI): domain Eukaryota; kingdom Metazoa; phylum Mollusca; class Bivalvia; order Myida; family Dreissenidae; genus Dreissena; species Dreissena polymorpha. The sequence goes on from NC_068370.1 coordinate 36,367,720, forward strand.
GATTTGCATTGGGAATGGGGCCAAATTTCGGACCCATGGCATAGGGCAGAAAAAGCCTGTATGATATACTTTCTATTTTCTACACCGGATCAGGTTAACTCACATATTTTAAGGTTAAAAAAAATATTTAAAAAAATAAAAACATTTTTTATTTTTTTTTGGAATTGGGAATTTTTTTTTCAATTGGGAAAAAAACAACCAGATTTGCATTGGGAATGGGGCCGAATTTCGGACCCGTGGCATAGGGCGGAAAAAGCCTGTCAGCTTTGTAGTAAAATAGGGTAATGCGAATTCAAACAGTTAAGCAATTGGGTGAGTACTTTAGCCTCAAAGTTAGAGTGTCAGACTACCACGTGAAAGACCCTAGGTCAATCCCCCGTTGGATCCCATTTTTTTTTGTTTCAAAAGAAATCGTCTACTAGTCTTAAGTGCATTTGACCTTTAAACAGGGATGAAAGGCCAAAACAAGTAGTCCCTATGTACATGTTCTAAAAATATCTGTGGAATAAACCTTATCTAAAAATATCTGTGTAGAAAACCTTATGTTTTCTGTATAGGTGCTATTTTGTTCTATAAAATCATTTAGCTGTAGGATAAAAACAATCACATTTACTGGTAATTGATGTATTTAACTAACTTTATTTAGTATTAATATATTTATCTTGCTATGTCTTCCATTGAAGTCCCATGCTGTTTCAGTAAACTGTAGAGCATGGCAAACATTACAAGGCTATTGTCAAGCAATATGGTCACCTACCGGCTCCAAAATTTGTGAGAAATTCCACAATTTTCAGATTTATTTTTTTTGGTTGCCATAGCATCCACAATTTTTGACATAGGAACAAAATGAAATGACGTGCATAATGTCCATATTGCCATCTATCCGTGTTTCAAGTTTCATGAAAAAATATTAAGAACTTTTAAAGTTATTGCAGGATCCAAAAAAGTGTGACAGACAGACTCACAGACAGACAGACACACAGAGCACAAACCATAAGTCCCCTCCGGTGAAACTGGTAGGGGACAATACCCTTCTCAAAAAAGTGTGTGAAATGTACGTTTTAAGTACGTTTTGCGTGTGTTAAACGTGGCGGTATTGGCACTGCGTTTTTTGTGCGCTTTTTCTTACCGAGTGAGTTTTTAACAAAAACAAACAAACAAGAAAATGTGCGCTTTTTGTAGATAAATGTGGGCTTTATGTGCGTTAAACGTGCGCTTTTTATAAGTGTGTTCAATGTGCGCTTTTATGTGCGTAAATGTGCGTTAAATGTGCGTTAAACGTGGGCTTTTTATATAAGTGCGTTTTTGACTACCATTTATGTGTGTAAAATGTGCGTTTTTAAGTGCGTTAAATGTGCGCTTTTTGTGAGTTAAATGTGGGCTTTTTTTATTTAAAAAGCGCACATTTAACTCACAAAAGCGCAGTTATAACCCACATAAAAGCGCACATGTGTGTTAAATGTGCGCTTTTATGTGCATTAAATGTGCGTTAAACGTGCGCTTTTTATAAGTGCGTTTTTGACTGCCATTTATGTGTGTAAAATGTGCGCTTTTAAGTGCGTTAAATGTGTGCTTTTTGTGAGTTAAATGTGCGCTTTTTTATTTTAAAAGCGCACATTTAACTCCCGAAAAGCGCAGTTATAACCCACATAAAAGCGCACATGTGTGTTAAATGTGCGCTTTCATGTGCGTTAAATGTGAGCTTTTTAAATAAAAAAGCGAACATTTAACTCACAAAAAGCGCACATTTAATGCACGTTAAGCGCAGTTATAACCCACACAAAACGCACAATTTACGCACATGAATGGCAGCAAAAAACGCACTCACAAAAAGCACACATGTGCGTTAAAGGTGCATCTTTTGCCTTAACAGTTGATTCAATTATATGCTGTTAAAAGTTTTTTTTAATTCAGATATGCAATAAAAACCAATAATTATATAAACATATATATTTGTGTATTTTAATAATTACAAGATAATTCAATTTTATACTTTAATGTACACCAACATTTTTTAACATACATGAGTAATTAAAAATCAATGGCAATTTGATGAAATAAATATAAACATAATTTGATTATAAATAAACAAAAAATAATAGCATACTATAATAACATGTACAGTATATACACACGAACAGCTATATACATAAGAAAGATGCATATCAATCAAGGCCTGTCAGCATTTCTTTGAGGCGGCGGAGTGTAGCTCTCATCTTTCTCTCCAAGTCTGCCACCAGCCGGTCAAACTTCTTTGCAACTATTATACTGTCATGGCCTTTGCGCGATGCGTCTCGTGCATGATCTCATTTGATCAGGTCCTGAAAGATATTTTATAATGTAAGTGTTGAATATTGCTGTTATGGTAATCTTGTTGCTATAAAAATTATAAATTTAAATCAAAACTAGTTTGTTTGCTTGTTGTTTTTGGTTGTTTATTTTGCAATTTTAATCCCCTCATCACATGTGACTTTACGCTTTTCATAAATAAATACGTTTGATAAAAAATAATGTTCGAAAATGTACCAAGATACGTGGTCTCATTTTGCTGTGTGGACTGGTCGGAAGTGTGACACCTTTAAAATGCAATAACCAGTACCCTGTATAGTTTTACCTCTAAACAAATCCAGCTTTTCTTGGTCAAGGAGAGGGCGCGGTTTTCCCACTCCAGTTCTCCTCATGTCGGCCAGCTTGTGCAGGGTAAAACCTGGTATTCAAGTACATCAGGTAGTCTCTCTTTTGCTCCCTTTTTTGGCAGGCGATGCGATGATGCACATTCTTTCCAAAGGATCTTCTGATCGATGTAAATTTCACGGTCACCATGGGGTTTAACCTTTAAATTTAAAAGTTCTCATTTAACATGGGGGAAAAATCTGTTCATTAATGACCAAAAATAGGTATAAATAACTTAAAGATGACAATAACCATAAAATACAGCCATAATAATTCAAATGGTGTTGTTTTTCTTTAAAATTGCATTACATTTACTCATCCATTTACATTTCCCAGTGACAATACATAAAAATGATAATGATCATAATTAATTCAATAAACTAAATAAAAAACGGATGCAGAATTGAAAATACGAACCTGTTACAACAGACTGTTCTTCAGTATTCCAAAAATACAGGCAGTTGTTGAACTAGACCATATCACTTTATATGTCTTTAACCACCCACTTTTAATCTCCTTTGCAACAAACTTATTGTTGATTTACACATTGTAGTAAATACACATTTTTTTCATCACACAAAACTTCATGCTGAAAGTATTTCAAGACATTTTACACTAGAATAATAAGTCTTAATTCTAGCTTAGTCAGTTGCTGATGCTGCTTGTTTTCAAAAAATAACTTCCTATCTGTGGTTCTCAAATAGATGGTGCCTGAACAAATCAAAAGTATATCAACACCCCTTAGTTAGGCTTAGATGGAGGACTGATAGGGACTGGCTATAGACGAGTTAATTGTTATTGTTTACATTCGGGATTTTCCGCGCATGCGCACTGACTGGTTGGCAAAAACACTGGTTACAGTCACGTAAAACATGTATAAAGGGCTTTTGTTTAGTCAATTAAACGATAAAAAATCCGAAATAAACATTACAACTCTTAAACAATAGTGCAAATATATCATATTTAGTACTAATAAATGTATCATCATATATATAATTTCCTCTTTATAAAAATACAAATTAGTTATTAGTATCAGAGTAAACGTGGTCGGAAGACTAAATACTGACAATACCACACAACAAAACAATACATTAGCCGTATTCTTTTTTATAGTAAGACTTTAAAAAATGATATTTCAAAACTTATAAAACATATATTAATTTGATTATAACTATAAACGGTGTGGATATTGTTATTGCTCATCAGCGACCGAAAGTGTATTATAAGAGGCGCATTTAATCAATTATAAAACAAAGCCATAAAAAACGGAATACATTAACAATCGTTAAATGTTGTTGTAATTTTCTTTTCCATAGAATGAATTTTCGTTTCGTTTCCATTGAATAACAATATTAATAAATTTTAATATACAAATGAAAATAAAACCTGCATCTTGTGCAAATTGAACTGTCTTTGCATGTATATTGAAATCTCTTAACAAGTAATAAGGAGTGATACATTTAACAATCTAGCATTTTATGATAAATATATGTATTTATTTAATTTATTTTACGCAAATACTGTTTATCCATTGTGATTGCTTGTTTTCATGATGGTGTTACGTGCAATGCAAGAACGTATAATCTTTACACTAAATTGACGAGTTTACATTTGCCGGTACCCGCGGTAAATACATCAATTGTGTAGCAGTAATATTGAACAATATTTTAACTTTAAAGACATAAAGCACTGTATTATTATGATTAAACTGGCTAACAAATAAATACACATGTTCCTGTTAATCCGTTTTGGACAAATATCTTCTTTTTTTAATATGTTAAATTATTTATTAAAGCAAATGTTACGTATTTTGGCTTTAATATTTGGCTTGCTCAATATGACTGCTCAATATGCCAAGAGATGACATGGAAGTATCATAAAGTCTGCCACATGTGGTCTATGCAAGGACCCAATTAAAGTATAGGTCCCTATGTTTATGACGCCGGCATGTTTTCTGTGTAATTGTCTGGGCAGTCTCCGATCATAACGAGATAATATGCTTGTGACGAACAACGGTTCAATTAAACACCAGGTTAGAAATGCTGAAACAAGTGTCAAAATTGGTGTGCACAATTAAATAAAACAATTAGATTTATGAATTTATTTGTTGTGTAACAAGGTAAGTTTGTACAGATATATTAAGATTAAAATCAGTTACTATATGTTGCGAACAAAAAGTGATCTATTTGTTGTTTGTTTCCATCCTTATTTGTGTTCTTTCATTAAATTTAATTTATTCTAAACGAATTTACATTTCTGAAATTTTGTATCTAAAATGGACGTGAAAATGCGGTTAGTAGAGATTTTTGTGGTAACCACATACCGAGCTCGTAGATAGTGTACGTTCCACTCCAGAGCTCGTTTTTAGTAAAAACAAATAATAACAACAATATAATTGTTCAAAAAATGAATTTCCACGCATGCTTATGTTTTATTCAGACATAAATAGTAAAATTATATTTGATACAGTTCATGATTATCAGTAAAAACGATGATAATGTCAACCTTCTCTATATGCGCTTATATGAATTCCACCTCTTTTTGCCAACCAGTGGGCGGAGTCTAAACTTTGCAGGTGCGTGTGACGTCACGCGTTAACTCGTCTATTCTCTTATCTGATTCCATGCTGTGTCGAAGCCAAAAATTGCATAATTTGAGAAATACTGATAAGGCAGTCATTTGAACACCAAAATATTTATTGAAAAATACACAGTACCCTTAACACATTATATTTAATTGTAAATATTTAAATATAACATGCTGAATGGTTTTAGCAAATAATATTAATAGTTTAAATATTATTTTAATTGCCTTTTAAAATGTATGTTTATGGTCAATGTGGTAGACATTAATTGTATTAGGGTATAAATATTAGTATAAGAAAGTTGAAATACTTATTTATGTTGAGGAAATATAATTGATACTATCAAGCCCACATAATACTTTTGACACTTTCAATATTTTTAATTAGTTACACACAGTCTGATTTAGGTGGAAATTTTTAGAATTGTTTGAGATTAAAACGTAAGCAAAAGGGTATGCATTGAAATTGTATGATAAAGTATGTAAACATTAAACAGGTTAATATGGACAACCAGTAATTATTCAAACTGCCCCTTATATTATTACAGGTTACTGAGATATATGTCTATGTTTATTCATTTGATGTAAATAAATTGTTAGAGCCTGCAACAATTTTGTTTCTTGTTCAATTTCTGTACAACATTTGCTAAACGGTTGTTAAAGACGCACTTTTTAAGAAGTGATATATGATAAAAACGCACTTATGAAATAAAAGACAAACTTAAGCTTAAAAAAGACGCACACCAAAATAGAAAAACGCACTTTTGTGAGAAAAAACCCACATCTGTAAACCTTAAAACACACTTCTTAGATAAAAGACGCACTTCCTAAATAAAAGACGCACTTCTTAGATAAAAAACACACAATTTGCTCACATCTACACTCAAAAGCGCACTTACAGATGAAGAAAACACACAAAAAACGCACTTCCTAAATAAAAGACGCACTTCTTAGATAAAAAACACACATTTTGCTCACATCTACACTCAAAAGCGCACTTACAGATGAAGAAAACACACAAAAAACGCACTTTTTCGCTAAAATAACGCACTTGAAAAGCAAAATCGCACAAAAAACGCACTTAAATGCACTTTTGAACACTGAAAACGCACATATTAACAAAAAACACACAATTAAAGCACTTTTAAGTGCGCTAAATGTGTGTTTTGGTAAAAAGTTCGTATTTATTTGACAAGGGTAAAGCATTATATGCATATGCATCTGATTATAAACAGATCCACTAACATATAAATGAAACCATGTTTGCCTTATCCCATTTTCTAACAAGAATCTTGTCAGATGTTTTAATTTTGCCAGTAAACTGAATGCAAACACTCGTTTTCGATACATATATCCACTGAGTAGATTACTAATGAATATGTTGTTGGTATCTAAAACATTTTATGCATCGTTCGGTATCACATCGCTTACTGAATGTAATAAGTCATGTAACTGACATTTTTATACATTTGTACTTTTAAGCTCATCTGAGCGATAGCTCGGGGTGAGCTATTGTGATCACTCACCGTCCGGCGTCCGTCCGTCCGTCTGTCTGTCTGTCTGTAAACAATTTGTAAACATCTTCTTCTACTAAACCATTGAGCCAATTTCAACTAAATTTCATGTGGAGCATCCCTAGGTCATGGGACAAAAGAATTGTTAAAAAAAATTTGATCACATAACCAAGATGGCCGCCATGACCATATATGGTAAAAACCTTAAAAAATCTTCTTGTCAGAAACCGCTCATCAGATTTTCAAAAAATTTCACAGGGATGACCTTTGAAGGCTCCCCTGAAAAAGTTGTTCAAAGAAATTTGATTCGTCAAAAAACATGGCCGCAGGAGCTCGTTGAACTTTGCATGTTTATTCGTTTTTGCCTATTTTGTGAAAACTTTCAAAAATCTTCCACATTTTTTGTCCGATCCTTTCCAAATTTGCACAGTGTCTTTATATCAATGAGGACACGAACCCTACAAAAATGAGCATTATTGGTCCATGAAGTACAGAATTACCTCCCCTTGAATTAAGAAAATGGTGTTTATGCAATAAAGTCCAAATTTTTCATCCAATTCTTTCCAAACTTGTAAGGCTTTAGCATGGTTCAAACAGGGGAAACAACTACGGTTTATGCATGTTCTTTTTATTACAGATTTGCCTCCCTTTAATTCATTCAAAATCTCATTTTACAGCAGAGATTCCAAATCTGACCTGTAAATGAGCCCCATATTTACTGCCAGTGCTAGGTTACCTTTTCCCATTTGATCATTCTTAAGTATTGGTCTTGTAATGCTGCTACTGCTTCTGCTACTGCTACTACTACTACTACTACTACTACTACTACTACTACTACTACTACTACTACTACTACTACTACTACTTCTACTACTACTACCACTACTACTACTACTACTACTACTACTACTACTACTACTACTTCTACTTCTACTACTACTACTAGTACTACTACTACTACTACTACTAATACCACCACCACCACCACCACCACCACCACCACGTCTACTATTACTACTTCTACTACTACTGCCACTACTACTACTACTTTTACCACTACTACTACTACTACTACTACTACTACTACTACTACCACTACTACAACTACTACTACTACTACTACTACTACTACTACTTCTACTACTACTACTACTACTACTACTACTACTACTACTACTTCTACTACTACTACTACTTCTACTTCTACTACTACTACTACTACTACTACTACTACTACTACAACTACTATTACTACTACTACTACTACTACTACTACTACTACTACTACTACTACACCACCACCACCACCACCACCACCACCATTCACAGTGACATAAAACGTATTCACACAATGGCTGCTACTACAACTTATAGCCCATATAGGGGGGCATGCATGTTTTACAAACAGCCCTTGTTTCTATGGGATTTTAACCACAACTGTTCATGTTTATCTCCGACACATATTTTTAGGTCACCTGTCATGAAGTGACACGGTGAGCTTATGTGATCGTGTGATGTCCGGCGTCCGTTGTGCGTGCCTGCGTGTGTCCGTGCGTCCGTCCGTCAATAATTTGTTTGTGTAGACAGTAGAGGTCACAGTTTGCATCCAATCTTGATGAAATTTGGTCAAAATGTTTATCTTGATGAAATCCGGTTTGGGATTGTATTTGGGTCATCTGGGGTCAAAAACAAGGTCACTAGGTCAAATAATAGAACAACCTTCTGTAGACAATAGAGGTCACAGTTTTCATCCAATCTTTATGAAATTTGGTCAGAATGTTTATCTTGATGAAATCTGGGTTGGGATTTTATTTGGGTCATCTGGGGTCAAAAACTAGGTCACTAGGTCAAATAATAGAAAAACCTTGTGTAGACATTAGAGATCACAGTTTTCATCCAACCTTTATGAAATTTGGTCAGAATTCTTGTTGAAATCTGGGTGGGATTGTATTTGGGTCATCTGGGGTAAAAATCTAGGTCAAATAAATAGAAAAACCTTGTGTTGACAATAGAGGTCACAGTTTTCATCCAATATTTATGAACTGTAGTCAGAATGTTTATCTTGATGAAATCTGGATAGGGATTGTATTTGGGTCATCTAGAGTCAGGAACTAGGTCACTAGGTCAAATCATAGAAAAACATTGTGTAGACAATAGAGGTCATAGTTTTCCTCTGATCTTAATAAGTCAGGTGAGCGATTCAGGGCCAACATGGCCCTCTTGTTTCCATTTTTGTGTATATTTAGGTGACATACATCAACTGTTAAAATATTAAGTCAACCTTTTTGGTAAAAATAATGTTTTTATCAAATTTTCAAAATTGACTTAACAAACACATGTCATTTTCTGAATGTAAAAAGTAGCGTAACTGACATTTTGTTAAAATTTCAGGAGAAGCAAAAAAATGTTTTATTAAAATAATAAACATTTTTCCGTATTCAAATTTTCTGATTAGTATTATAATAACACTTGAAAAACGAAACAAAACTCCAAATTGATATGTCTTTTTTAAAACAATAAAAAAATTAAGAAAGGAGCAGTTACCATAATTTCAACACTGAAATATTATGAGCGCAAAAAATAACGTAAGTGCTCTTACTGTATTTTGGAAAATGTCTGAAAATATGCATTCCTGAACAATTCACAAAATGTCAGTTACCCTAGTTATTACATTTAGTAGACGACATGCTTTAAAACGCATTTCAGTAATCCCTTCTAAATGTATGATCTCCATCATTTATTTGATCGTTATTTGCCATTTTTGCCAAGTCACAATTTATTTTCTGTATTGTCTGCCATCTTGTTAAAATCCCGCGTGCCAGACGCACGTTTTTTTCTGGGGACGTATCATGTTAAGTAGATTATTTGTAACGAATTTAGAAAGACACAATCTGGTACCCATTGTTCTCAGTTTGGACCCATTGTTTCAATATATGCCAGTCCCAGGGACTCATTGATGTAGATTTCAAAATGAATCACTGATCTCAGCGTAGAATTGTATAATATGTCCATCTAATACGCGATTAGCATTTAATTCAATATTCTTAATGTTTGACTTGACCTTGTCATATTCGACAATTTCTATTTTGAAATAATGCCGTGGGCGCTATTCATTATTATTGTTGTCAACACAAACATTCGAGCACGCCATTTTGCATGCACAATTGAAGCTTTTACTTGAACTCGAATACGATTGGTTTATTCTATTTTAAACAGCCAATGAAATTTGCCGATAATAAAAAAAAACTGATGTGATAAAACACTTGCAAATATAAATTTTGATTGTTGTCGTCGACAGTTTTATTTTTTCATGCGGGAGTCTTGAACACTGTCGGCGGAGTTTATGAAAATAAAATTGCAGATAGATTCTTTTATTTTTATTTCATTTTGGCAGAAAATACGGTTGGTGGTCCCGTAAATCAATTTATTAAAAAATGTTGGCCTAATTAAAAAATAAACTATTCTATTCTGTTCTGTAACTTCTGTTATGATCATACAAACATCACAAAAGCTCCTAAGCTTTGTTTAGTTTCTCAGGTTCTTAGTTGAGTGATCTAAATCCTTTGGCCCTTTTGATTTTAGGCCAACAACATATCACATCATGCTGCAGATATTACAACATGTGGCATCAGGTGGTTTTCTTCATCACTTTTGAAAAAAATTCTAGTTCCCTTCATCTGTATAGTTTCATTTTTTTAAAACTTATTTTAGCCATTTATTTATGTTTAAGCTTGAAGTAATGAATACTTCTGTAATCTAATGGCTGGTCTCACACACTTCTGATAAATACCAGGTATAGGCCATCTCTCCCATGAGTACCTCTGCATTTCTGCCAATTGCTATAAATCTCTCAATTTCTGCCAATTGCCATAAATCATGGCCATTTCTGCAAATTTCAAGAAATTTGCATATAGCCAAAAATTTGCATACAGTCTTATTTGATACGTATATAAAGTTTTTTTTGGGGTTGAAAGAGGCGAGAGAAGGGAGGAACAGGGAAGGAGGCTTTTAATACTGTATATACTATTGAAAACTTGTGCCTTAATATCAACTCTTTGATGTTTTAAATATACCAGTCAAATCCAAACGAGGCATTTTTTTCACAGGACAGTAGGTCCTGTAAAATGGGGAAAAAATACAGGACCTGCTCTTTTTTTACAGGACAAACTGGCTATATAATATAAAAGTAAAATAACTTTTCATTGCTGGGATCAAGGTGTTTATGATTGATATAAGAACATTTGCCAAAACGAAAGTAGCCAATACTTGTTCACCTTAGCTATGCTTAGAGCGCATGTCAGATAGGAGTCTGGTCAATACGGCCTAAACCGATGATGGCCTCGATAAATCACAACCAACTTTTTTTGCATGCATGGACATTGACAGCCAAGATAATAACGGTTTGAATGACAATCATCATTATTATACATAACTATTGCTATTACAACCACACAAATTGATGCCTGTATCAATTAATAATCAGATTCATGATTATCTTGTAAAGCGACTAGGCCGCCATGGATTTGGACCGTCCTCAGGGTTTGCTAAAACTTGAAAAATCTGTCAGTCATTTGGATTGACAGCCTTGAAATTTTTGTCAGTCCGAATCAGTTTCTGTCAGTCCCACTATCCGACTAAACTATAACAGCAAAACACAACACAAGAAAGTGGTATGGATCACATTAAACTACAATAAAACATGTTGAAAGTCGATATTATTTTTAACAATTGTTATAAAAAGTAATCAACCACAAATAATCCAAAGGGGAGCGAAAAAGGAGCCGGGTGCAGCTTCCTCTTAAATGAAAACGAAAATATGCTCCAATTCTACTTGAAAGATTCTATTTCACTCTACATTTCACAAAAGTCAGACTCTTGCGAGTAGCATTGGAGCTTATTTTCGTTTTCTTTTTCGCTTTGTGTATCAAATTCAATGTCGTCATTTGTGTTGTCAATATCAACATCATCATCTGAGTCCGTTATCTAAATCACCAGAATTCTGTCACTTGTTGTTTTCTTCGAAGTGGAGTCATCTTGTGAAAACTTGCTGCTGTGAAAATCCTCGCATACAATTGGTTAAAAAGGATGTTAAATGCAGGAGTCACGTGCCAAACTAAAACGGTTCATTTCATATTGGTCTACTTACCATTCAAAGAAAATCTGAAAACATCTCTTTTTGTTCAGCCGAGCTTGGAATATTTGTGATTTATTATTATTATAATTATTGATGTTTAATTATATGGACTTTCAACATGATTTACCGTATTTTAATGTGATCCAAACCTATATGTTACTTTAATAAGGTATTATTTATGCTCCCGAAACCGGTGTGGTAATTTGACCGTAATGAAAATGGGCTGAATTTTTTTATATTTACGTCACTTCCGAGCACGTTTGTTACGAATTAATATATTGTGATCGGCTATTATGTGTCAGTCGGTTGGACCGATTTACTTGAATTTATTGTGGGTCCTGAGTAAAATTTTCCGGTCAGGATCGGCGGACCGACGGTTTTGGCAAACCCTGCCGTCCTGACCATCATTTGTAAGATGCACAAAATGGACCAATCAGGTGCCCTCGGAAAATTAAGTCAGCAGAAAGAGCATTGGCAAGGAAAAGCATGATTGTGTATAAAGACCCTATCGCTATTTGTGCATGTAAATTTGACCGACAGGCCAGACCTTACACAATTTTACAGGACATGTCCGTTGGTCTGGCCATGTTTGGCTGAGACTGAATATACTTTTCTTTACTAATCATAATAGTGTATTTCTAGTTTGCTTTCTTGAATAAATGTGTGATTGTGAAATGAAATTAGTAGAAGACATTCGAGTTTGGATTTAACAATTGTTCACAAATTCAATGGAGACTGGTGGCAGCAAATTGATCACTGTTTGCCCAAATCAATCCATGTTGTTTTTTGCCATGCCCTGAATAACGGTAGGAGAAAACAGTTACAGTAAGTACTTAAAAATATCTTAAGCACACTGTTTGGATTATAATCACATAAATAGGAAACACTATCAGGGATAATTTTAGGTGCATAGAAATCGCAATGGATGCAAACATTTGCTATTGGTGTCTTGCGGACATATAATCCTAAAAGTGTATAAATTGTGATACTGAAAAATATTTCGCGACAGATAGCTGAAAAGAATTTTAGACCAAAAAAATTGCAAATCAACAGAAAATGGCCGCCATTTTACTATTGCGCAATAAATAATCTGGGTAATTATTGGAAAGCTTTATTTTGGTATTCAACTACTAATGGCTACAGTCGTTGAGATTTTCAGTATTGATGTAAAACTGCTCATCTATTATAATGGTCAAGTGGGGTTATTGTTTGTTGCACTACACACCCGTAAATGTGACGTACAAATAGAGGCGCTTAAAATCTAGACCAAACTAGAAAACATCCTGTCCCTGTTCACACCTACCATTGCCTGCAGAAAACCTTGTTGACATCCCCCTTGGATCACCATCTATCCGTTATGTGGTCAACAGCCCAACGTAAGCTTTCAATGTAGAAGTGCACAAACACAAACAAAGACCAAGACAGTTTTGAATATTTTATTCAAACATTTTATTTTTTTGTAAAAATCTGTTGCTACCCGGTCATATCTGCCGTGATTGACTTTTTTTTTTGTTCCGACAACAGCCCCTTCAGTCTATAAGATTATAGGGTATAGTTTTCTGTTTAATTGTGACTAGATAGCCATGAGATGTCACTAAAATGTTGAAATACCCTGATCGACTATGTTTTTCTTCTGCTCATAGATGGGACCCATACTTTTTCTCTGGGACCTTGGATTAAAAACCTTTGAGTCCCTGGGACTCGTACTTTTGATTTCTAAAATTATCACTGCTGACTATAAGATTGCACCTAACTTAACCAACTTTGTCCGTTTCAGATACTGACAGTATACTCAGAAAAAAAAAGTTTTAAACCTTTTAACCGTACTGAAGACCCAGAGTGCCTTATATATTACAATCGGGACGATGAAAGAGAGGTGTGCAATGAAACAGAACATGGTGAGTCTACATAGCAGTTAAAATTAGTTAGAGCTGTGTAAATGAACAATGAATATGAAGTTGTTTGGTCTTTCAAAACTATAGCGATCAATATGCAAGTTGTATATTTAGCATGCAGTAGAACAATAAAGGACATGGTTCACTAACCACCCAAAAACGCCCCAAAAATCAATGAAATCAAATTTTCAAAAATGTCATTTTTTTATTTTGTATTCATCTTCTATAACATTTAAATTGCACAAAAAGTCAAATTTTATAAGTGTGCCTTGTTTTCAATTGTAAAAAAAAATCATGATAAAAGTACATCACACACAAGAAAATAGTGAATTTAAACTAAATTTCTTTGTTTCATCAACAAATAAACTGTCAGCGCACGAGAACACCATGACAAACTTTGTCTTAAACAATAACAAAAACAACAAAAGACAAAATACTATATTTTTGTGACGGTGTTATTGCGCGCTCATATCTTACTTTAAAAAAATGTGTAACCCAGTGCTGATCTCCGAGAATCCACCATGCTTTATTGAACCTATCTTTTTAACCCTATATTAAAAAAAACACTGCTTAAAATACCACTTATTACCGAAATGTATTAGAGGTTTTAAGTCTGAAATGGCAAAATAATGATCTTATCAATGTTGGTGTTAAAAAAAAGAAGCCATAAGAAATGATTTTGTGTACGCGTCATTCGAAAATAACTGGGTACGAATAGCGTCGGTATCCAATGTAAACAAAGTGCAGACGACGCGTTTTCCATAGTCGGATATACCCGATATTTTAAAGGTAAGTTGGCATTTAGATAAACAATTATTTTTTCTATTCAAAAAATGATGGTTTACCCATTTCATGGTCCATAATTATGGCTTCTATATCGTATGTTATAATCCATTCGCGCGATTACGAACGATGTCACTGTTAAAGTAGATATATACTGGTTAGCGAGTAGTGCTCGGACGTAAAAAAGGGCTTTGTTTAATAACTTTCTTAATAATACAAAATATATTTTTTTTAAAGTTACTGATACATTCTGGGTTCTTCATTTACAAGCAAGTGCAAACAAAACATTGTTTGATATGCACATGCATTTGTACGAGGGCCGAATTTGGGGTCATTAAAGGGAGGTAATTTTCCACTGTACAGAAGTACAGAGTTATTGGAAACAAATTAAAGTTAATATGAAACATTCCTGAACACATTAAGATAACGTAAATACATTTTAATTTGATAGTGGGAAATGTCGTCTTATGCGCGTGTAAATAAAGTTAAATGTGTTTTCCAATATTGGTGCAAACAAAGATCTATTAATAAACACGTAGATCTATATTTAACGATTTTTGATCAAACGATAATATCCTTTTTCAAGAGAGAAAATCCAAACAGTGAGAATTTAATGTTAACTGAGATTTTCTGCTATTTCTTTGAAATGTTTACTAGGTACATTTTGCAAGCAATTCAGATATCTGTATACAACAAAAAGTGCCGATTTTAAATTGACGAAAGCAATAATTTAAATAGTGTTTGAGTGTCAGCAACAGCAGTTTGTGGTTAAAAAAATATTGTAAAGTAAAATAATCTGCCTATTGTAGTAGACGAAGGAAAATCACAAGCACACGGATAGGGTTTCGGTACAGTCTCGGCGATTTAAAGCGAAAAAAAAGCTGATTTTAACATTCAAATCTGCTCATTTTGGAAGATGTTGTAAACATGACGATAAATATGTTATTAAACTATTCATAATTGCAATTTCTTTGCGAGATAAATTGTGTGTTATTGAAGCTGAAAATGTACTCTTTTTATTAGCTGAGAAATCTAATTTCACTCATTAGTTAACTATAACTATACTGTATACTAACCACGTAGATTTTGTTTCTAAATCTTATTTTAATTTCAGGATGGTGAAAGCCTACAAATGCATTTGCTGTAATAAGCGTGCAAAACCAAAAGATCGTCGCCCATTGACTGACACTGTTAAAAACTATCTACGAAGGGTCTTTCCTGCTTTAGATCCAACAGACAGTGATGTCATTTGTTTTCAATGTCGAGTCAAAAGCTACAAGAATGCCCCAAAGCCTAGGCAATGTTCAGACAACATCAGCAATGATCCGGACTACCAACCCCAACCATCTACATCCAGACAGCCATTTAGCCCATTATCAGTTAGTAGCCCTTATATCTATTTACAGTGCTTTTACATTTGTAAAATAGTATGTAAAGGTATCTTAAATCCTATGCAGTCTTTTAAAAAAATACGTATCTTCAGCTTGTTACAATTGTTCATCGTCGGATACCCACGGCTGCTGATTACGTTCCGCTCAAACATCACTTAGGAATGGAGAGTAACGTAATGAATAGACCGGGGGTGTCCGACGATGAACAATTGTAACAAGCTGAAGATACGGAAGATACATATTTTTTTAATACGACGATGTCATTTGTTATGATCTTTTATAGGAAAACCGACGAAAGTTACAACAATAATGTTGTTAAATCAGTCTGGTTTAAACGTCTGTTTGCGTTGTATTAACGAATAAAACACTCCACTAATTCTAAAACACGATCTTTCTTTTCTTTTTCTCAGATCACCCTGCAAATTCCATCAACCATAAGAAGCCATTCCAGATGTTTTATATGTAAGCGCCCAGGTCCAAAACTGATCTCATTGCCAGCAGACGGTCGTTTATCTGCCTTTATAGATCACAACATTATTATTTCCGCGGATTCCAGATGTTGTCCATCTCACGTCTATGAAGGGACATTGACCGAGACAGCTTTAAAGGATATGAAGACTATTACAAAAACATCTCAAATGAATAGAACAGGCGTCAACGACTTGTTACAAAAAATTAGAAAGCTTTACCAACAACAGTCAAGACATTTGAATTTTGACAATTTAAGTGATGCAGATTGTCAGTCACTTACGAAGCTAAATCAAGCCCAGTTTGAAGATCTTTATAATCATCTTTTTGACAAGATAAAAAACACCCCAAATAGATCCATCAAAACCAGTATTGGCATATTCTTATGCAAACTGTGTTCCAGTATGTCCAACAGGCTGTTATCGACGATCTTTGGAATTACAAAGTCAAGTATACGCCGTGCAGTATCAACGGTAAGGCATGCATTCATGCGCGGTTTTGTGCCTCTGTATCTTGGCATTGACAGTGTCACTAGGGAATCGCTGATAAATGAACATACAAAGCCTTTAGCGAAGAAGCTGTTTGGAAACCAGGAAGAGAGGTTAATTCTTGTTTTGGATGGTACATACATCTACATCAATAAATCGAACAACTTTCAGTTTCAGCGCCGTTCATTTAGTTTGCATAAGGGAAGGCCATTAGTGAAGCCCATGGTAGTTGTCACAACAACTGGACATTTGCTGATAATAGTAGGCCCGTACTTGTCAGACGGCAAGAACAATGACGCAGCAATATTAAATCACATGTTGAAGACAAACATAGATGATATTAGGGGGCTTTTGAGAGAAGGGGATGTATTTGTTGTAGACCGAGGGTTCCGAGATGCGTTACCCCTGTTAAAGAACCTTGGCATTAATGCTAAAATGCCAGCCATTATGCAGAAAGGAGAAAAACAATTGACTACGGGAGAAGCGAATGCGAGTCGACTAGTAACGAAAGTAATTATTACACTTACAGGTTATTATAATGTGTAAATTACTCTTGCCGGAAAACCCGTAATTTCTTAACAATCAGACATGGTTAACCTATATCAATCCCCATTTCATGTTTTAACACATCTGTAGGAGATGTTTAAAAACAATTAACATAAGGATATATTGTGCACAAAATTAGCAATTGGTCTCAAAGATTTCTATACAAAATATGCTCAAATGCGGAGGACATGGGGCTAATTTGGATTTATATATGTTCGTCTGTATGTCTGTCTGTCTGCATATCCGTCATCTGTAGACACACTTTTGTTTTTGTATATCTAAGTGAGGCGTCAACAGAATCCAATAAAATGTCATACTTATATACAATTCAATATCGTGCATCCGCCTGACATTTTGTTTGTTGGATGCATTTTTAAATGGATTGCCTTACAAGACACCATAAATGAGTATTAATCACATTTTGTGATAGTTCAAGTTTTAATGTGTATAATGATAAGTCGTTTTCTTTATTAATGATTTTCTTTTGATAAACCTTACTATCCCGACAAGTCACGAACCCAATCTTGCAAAACGCATAGATTGCCATTTTTATAATAATCTTTCATTATCATTTCACAGAGCAGAAGGGTGGTCGAATCGGCAAACGCTAGAATCAAGAGATTCAAATATCTAGATCATGTGATGCCAAATAGCCAGCTGCCATTTATTGGTGACTTTGTTAGAATTGTTTGCGCCATCTCAAACAAAAACTTCCCCCCTCTAAGTTCCCCAGACCAAGTCGAACAAGATGAATTGATCGCCGAAAAGATGCTGCAACAAAATGAAAAAGAAAACGAGCTGAAAACGTTAGTAGAAGAGAAAGGTCTTGCTAGGAAAAAGACAATTTGGCGGCCTATTGAAGATTGTGAAGTACAGAGATTTCTGCGTTTAAGTGATGAACAGCTAAGTGAACTAACACTTGGTGTTTACCAATTTTGCGTTTGAGTTCCAGCTACATGCAAGAGCATACAACTGGAAATTGTGACATTAAAGTGCATGTTCACGAGCAAAGTTTGATTTCTGCAAAATTGCAAAGTCGCCATACATCTAGCAGAAGGTACATGCTGTGGATACGTCACAGTGAGGATATGGTCGAATCATGGTACTGCCAATGCAAGACTGGATCGCGAGTGGTTGGAATGTGTTCACACATTGCAGCCGTAGTCTGGTTCTTGTCTGCCGGTAGATATCAGCAAAAGGAAAGTTTGGGGGTTCGAGACTGGGGAAAGTACCTGTCTGACGCTTCTGCAATTCATATTGATGATTCAAGTTCTAGCGAGAGTGATAGCGAAGTTTTTTAGACTGATTTTATTTCATTCTACCAGGGTCTCCATGCAGGGCTCGAATTTAACTTTTGTTCTACTAGCAAAACATTGCGAGCAGCTTTAATACCAACTTGCAAAATCAAAAACATTCTCGCAAATTTTGCTGGGAACATAAATAAAAGCAAGTTTGGACATTAGTTTAGTACTATTAAAACAAAATAAAATATGACATCAACAACAAGTTTTAGTGTTATATGTTAAGTTCTTTTTCCCACTTTTCACTGTTTTCGTAGAAGGATTTAATTTCCGTTTTTTTTCCTAACTCAACGGTTAACTTTGCTTTATATTTCGTATTGTTATTTCCATCTGTGGGCAAAAAGAAACTTAGTTATTTTTCGCTTCGACGCCATGACTGTTCAAGTTTCATGCCTCTCATAATGAACATGTGTGGATAATCGACTGTTTCACGTTCTTTGTACCAATACCATCTGCATATATGTACTATAAGTATACCAGTCTACATACAAGGTGCGAGCTTCCGCATACGGGTATTCGGACGTTCTATAAATTGACCTGCGGTTTAGCGTTCACAACATCGAGCGCATTTAGCAATGTTACTCTTTTTTCACTATTTCTTTACTCGCAAAAAATTCTAGTGACTTAAAACTTAACTCGCAATCGGTATTTTTCACTCGCATTTTGCGAGTGTGCGAGTGTTAATTTCGAGCCCTGTCTCCATGCACGTTTCATATACAAGTTTTTAAGCCTTGGCTTTGTGTTAGCAATGGGAAACCTTGAGACATAAGTGGAAATTGCTCATTTTGACATTAACGTCATTTTCAATTGGGACCCTCTATAATGGAAATGATGTGCATGGATACATGCTTTTAATCAAAATGTATGCATAGTCATGTTAACAAAAATAATATGAGCAAACAATATGTTACTGGTATAACATTTAAATAATTAGTTACTTAACATATGTTAAGATCTATATAATTCATCAAACAGATGAAGGGTTGCTTTTGTCTATTTCCTTATTAATTGTTTATATTTCTGATCATTCTCGTTTACGCTAATAGCTATGAACTGTCTTCTTTTTCACTCTAGCGTGTAAATGGAGACGAAGTCCGTTGTAACATAAAATATAGATAATAGTATGCTACTGAATTATGAAATGAATGTTATCGGTCAGGGGTTGGGAGAATTGACAAATCTACGAGGTTTACCGTCACAACTCTAGTGCGTTCAGTTACAACGAACGTTTTCCAATCATCGTTCGTTTCCGATTCGGTCTTATTGAACGGTTGGTTTCGCTATCGATCTACCTCCCGAAAGGGTTCGCTTTGGTTCACGAAATATAGCGAACATTCGCTGTAACTGAAGCTGGATTGGTCATTGTCGGCTCGGGTACTACTTACATGTTCCCCAGGTACTCTTAATTATACTTACATGTACCCCGGGTACAGTTAACATATGTACTTAAATGTACCCGGGAAATTTAACGCTTAATCGGTCGTTGTCGGCTATTTTTTTTAATTAATTATATTTACATTTATGTTAATTTTCTGTAAAATGGCCTTTATGTTATTGAAACTGAAACTTGAACCCAAAAAGCATGTTGATGCAGTTTTTATAAACAGAAGTTTGTTTAAGATTATCAGTAGCGTTTTAACGACATAGGATTTTGGACTGGAATACAAATCGGGTAAGTCTAATATCGACCTGTACGATTAAGTATATTTACCGTACCCGGGGTACATGTAAGTATACTTAAGAGTACCCGGGGTACATGTAAGTAGTACCCGATCCGACAATGACCACTCGAACGTAAATGAACGCCCTAGACTTTGGTTTCGCTAGCGAACTAGCTCCCAAGAGGGTTCCCTTCGGTTCGCGGCGAACCGAGCGTTCAATAGCAGAACGTTCGCTGTAACTGAATGCACTAGAGTGTTACGCCACAACTAAGTATAATAATATTATATTTATCTAGTAACTCCTCATAAATATTTTAAATGAAAAAGGCTTTATTTTCATGATAATCAATGAAAGAGACTTACACCTTCAAATATATTTGACCGGAAACTGGGACGCATGTAAATACCGATTTTTCTCAAATACACAAGTTGACTGTTTACTCTACTTGCTTAATTCTTCTTATCGAAAGAAATTGACAAAATATACGAGAAGTGTACCCTATAATGAAATGGAAATCTATAATTAGCCTTATTTACCAAAACATCTTTAAACAAAATCCGATATGGATCGATCTAGACAATGTTTTGACAGTGGAAAATGTAACATAAGCGCAAACGTAATTCAGCGCAATAACGGCATGTTAAATGACGTCAAAAATGAGCGCCATTACGTTGTGTTACTAGGGGTTGTTTATTCGCCAATTTTGACGTCGTAGTTAAGTATATTGCAAAACGAACGTCATTTTAAAAAAATAGACACATTGCAATAATTACAGCATAAATATTGGGAAAATCTGAGGTTGGGCGTTTTTTGGTGGTTAGTGAACCATGTCCTTTATAGTGTTATGCTAGCTTAGTATCTGCAGGTCTAAAAACTTGTGACAGTCAAGTTGGTTGTGTGAAGTTGTATCAGACACATGTATGCTGGTTGGGACAACCAAAGAGACTGTTAAGTTATCCTCAGAATTGAGAACACCATATTTTTTTTTTACATAATTAAATTGCGCTTCCACAGACTTTCAAAAGTTAGAAGTCCTGACTTACAAGCCTTAAAGTTTGGAAGTCCCCGACATAAAGTTGGAAGTTCAAATTTTACTTCAATATTTTACTGCTGACGTCATATGAAAAGCCTGTTTTTATATAATTTTATATATATGTTTTACAACAAAAGCAAAGTTATTTAATTCCATAAGTTTAATTCTATTCTTCAACTAAATTTTTATTGCTTCACATACACATAATAATTAAACAACAATATTTGGTCAAGTTCTCTCTATATATTTTATAATAAAACAAATACAATGAATCACTTTATCGGGTGTTAAGCTGTCATTTGATCACAAGACTGGGTACCATTTTTTTCGGGTTATATGTGGTACCAGAATGTAAGATGCATCCCCTATTTTTTTTACATTTTTCTATTTTGTCCACATATAAGACGCATCGGGGTACACAACGCATATTTTCCATGCTGAAATTATCCCAAATATGCATTCAAAATGTTCATCTATGAAAATAAGATTTCTCTTTTATGTGTTATGCACCCCATATCAAATATTATTAACTAGTAATTTTCTGAAAGTTGAAATGTTGTTTAGTAAAAAGCTTCACTTTTTTGCAATATACATGTACTATTAACCCTTGTTGTGCTGAAGTGTTTGAGGTTATATATCCAGATATCCCAAAAGTATTTTGAGTCCACAGGACATTCGGTCCTGTGGACTTAAAAAACTTGCAGGACCGGACTGGGATTCATAGGACCGAAACATCACATCACTGACTCAAATTTATTGACATAAAGATAATTGGGAAAATGTAATGGAAAATAAGCATCACAACACTGAACACTAACAAATCGCAAAAAACTTTCAGTACCATAAAACGCTGTGTATAACGCGCATTTATGTATAACGCACATCTACTTTTTGAAGCAAAAAAATGGAAAAAAAGGTTTGAAGCAAAAAAAAATTAAGGCAAAATTTCCGTACCTGAAAATCGTTTTATTTATATTGCAGATCTCACGAGTTATTTTATTTTTCGATAATTAATTATCTTAAAGACGATAATGATAAAGATACAACTTGTTTGTGTGTTGTTTTTTTAAATTAAAATATTACGCGTAAATGTTTCCATTTAAATGAATGATGCATGAAATGCACAATTTGCATGAGGATACCATCGAGGTTTTCATCATAAGTCTCCGAAGTAACTGTCCACGATTTTATCGTGGAGGAGTACACATAGCGGACCGATTAGTGTGCTTGGTATAATAAAGAGACTGAATTTTTTTATTGGTATTGGCACGGGGTTATTTACACATGACTAATTCACAACCGCGCATTTTATTTACATTTCCCAACTCATGCGATCTTTTCAAGCGTCTATAATTGACAGGAGACTTTAACGACTCAAACTTCTCAACACCATTACTGACATTACCGGCGTTAAACAAAGAATGAAGGTGTGAAGTCATTTGCAGGTACGCATGTTTTGATAATAGCCCAGCTACACAAAACTTGACAGGTGACGCAAATTGCTCGATAATCACAACCCCAATCTTGACAAGACGTATGAAAACGTGTAAACAAACACAACATCAATTTATTAACACATTTGAAAAGCAAGAAAAATAATAATAAATATATCGGGAAAGACCTTGCCAACATACTATTGTAAACAGGGATCATATTTTCCCGCAACATCAATCGGTCCGGATTTAAATGGGGAAAAAGTGTCCGAAAATTTATATACGAAATCATGACAAATTACGTTAAAATATATACCATTGATTTTGCTATTCATGAAGATGGTATAATCAATGTACAAGTTAAATTCCTTTAGGCATTATTTTTAAAAGGAACATACGAGTTTTCTCATTTGCTATTTCATTGACATTGGTTGTTTCGTGTGCTGTTTTATCTGACTGTTTTTCATCGCTGTCAATATTATTAGTCTGTGTAAATCTATATCAATGTTTTAAATCGTTGTCAACTCGATAATAGCTTACAAACATGCATTGAACCAAACAAATGTCTGTGCCTAGGTTTGTTACTGACAATAACAAAACCAAATAGTTAAGAAATAATTCATGTACGTTATAGTTTGAAGTCAAATAACCCACGGCCGATAGTTAAGATGCGTAGGGATTAAATGATTTGAAACTACGCATCTAAATTTTCGGTCTTAGGTTATTCAACAATAAACAATAAAGAACACGAATTATTTCGATTCTAACACGATTTTTACTGAAGATTAATACACTAACACGATTTTTACTGAAGATTTATACAATGTATGTTATTATGCTTGTGTACTATTGTATGTGAAGTTCCGCCCATAAAAATAACTTTCGGCTGTTCTGTCGATCAGATCCGCGACTTTTATTTATTTATTGCCGAATTATTACGCTAGTGGAAAATGTATCGGAATATTTTGTTTAATTACAGCGCGTGCTTTCAGTGTATAAGGTCCGCCCACAATTATTGCAGAATATCCGATTTTCTTCTTTGTTTATAGTTACAGTTTACTGTATCATGCATGAAATGCACAATTTCCACGAGGATAACATCGAGGTTTGTATCTCCGAAGTAACTGTCAACGATTTTATCCTGTACCAGTACTTTAAGGACCAATTGTGATAGGTATACGCCAGTGAAATTATCGATTGATATTGACACGGGGTTATTCATGCGTGACTTATACATAGCGGCGCGAATCTTCGCTGCTTGGGGCCATATATTTATACTCTGATACTAGTCGGCTGACATGCAATATTCTGGTCCTGACCGGTTTAGAGACTGCAGCGAATGGTTTATCACACCTAATCGAGATAAGAATGTAATTAGGGTGTGCACTGTGTAATCGATTTCATGACATGGGAATTTTAGCAAACAGAATCAGACCGACTGTTTGGGATTTTCAATCGGTCTTTCATGTCCTCAATCGGTCTACGACCGACAAAACCGACAAAAATATGATCCCTGATTGTAAATCAACAAGTGCCCCCAAATAAATTGTGTAACCCTAGTACAGTAGGGTATAATATTGTGGGAAAAAACAATAAAGTTTAAATAAAAATGGCTTCATTGTTTTTGCATTTTCTTCTTCAAATTTATTTGATTTCAATGCTCTGTATGTACCTGAAAAAGATAGAAAATATTAATGTTAACTTTATAACGTTTGTCCATCTATATTCAGATCGTAAATATAACACAATTATTAACATAGTTACAGTTAAAACAACGGGGAACAGAATGATGCAAGTTACAGTAACTGGGTAACTGACAGCAGGGATTTCAATAGATTTTAGAAACCAGGAGTCAATGACCCCTGGATTTAAATTTTGAGGAGTCAAATTGAAAAATGCTGGGGTCAATTTTGAAGCGCGTTAATTGTGTTTTTGTCTGTATTATTCATTTTTTTGATAAAAAGATGCTCTAAGAGTAACACAATATCTTGAAAAGATATACTGCTTTAATTATTAAATAACAATACCATGATACATAACACAACATATTTAAATGAATTGGTACACAAAGATCATTAATGATAAAATATAAATAATTTATGCGAACAATAATGACTAACTTTTTCAAAAACAAAACATGTTCCTTTCACCACTTTTATTATTTCTATCACTATACTATGTTTATTTATAAAAACAATAAATGCTCATTAAAATCATAACACATTTAAGTCTTTTAACACATTTAAGTAATTTAAGATATGAACCGGTAGCACCTTTTCATCACATATTTATCATCATTACATGTATATTATCATCATCCCTATGATAGCTTTTGTAACAAAACACAATCTAACTGCATGGAACATCTACTATATCTATTACTGTTTATCCGAATACTATACATGTCCGAAATATGTACACCTAAGAATGCCTTACCTGTAGTAGTTTAACTTTAATAATCCAAATTTTTCCTTGTTGTTATCTGGTTTAACAAACCTAATCAAATGTTTGTTAAATCCAGTCAATGCTTTCTCCATTATTGAATAACCATTACTTGTAATTTGAATCTGTTGTTGAATCGCCAGCTTTGAATTGATTGCGGGTTGAATGTTAATTTACAATACGTCCCGCATTTACAATGTCGAAGGTCATGACGTAGCAATTTAATTCTACTCGGATAATTTATATCTAATCAAGGAAATGTGTTTTCTCATTGTTTATTTGTAGTATTATGACTTGTTAGTATAAAAAAATGAACTGTGATTCCAGTTTATATAAGATGGGTGTAACTCATAATTATCGGTTGAGTAACAAACTGACACAATTCGCTGGACTTAATAGTGGATCTACGTAATTAATGGACCTTTGAGCAATTTTGTTTTTTCTTTAATTATTTTTGCCGACTTTCTTTAACTGTGCCGTCTGCAAAGTCTGCAAAAACCCTGCAATTATCGGATTGTCAATAAATTAACGTAATCACTGCTGCTAATTACCCTGTTAGTGCGCACGCACTATTAAGACGGTGACATGTGTATTGGAAGAGATGAGATAAGATAAACAACGCCCGGGGTATTCCTTCGATTATAGACCGAGTTTCAAATACTGAAACACAACGGGATTTATTACCATGGAACTCGAGATGTTAACTGACTGACGCACGGGTCACATTTTCTATGCATCAAAATGACGCACGGCAGAAAAAAGGGTTGCGTCAAAAGCGAGTCGTTTTTAATTTGCTCGTGTCAAAACGCAGGATTCTGCGTTTATTGAAATCCCTGTGACAGGCAAAAAATGTCTTGGCATGGCTGTAGTTGTGCATAACGTGCATCAAGTTTTTAAAATTAAATTTGGGGGTAAAAATGTGCGCCTTATACACAACCTTTTACGGTATTCTAAAGTAAAATATTTAAACTAAAAAGTAGTTAAAAACAAAACAATTTCTCAATTTAAAATAGTTTAAAAACAATTAGTGTACATGTATACCTGCATGCAAATTGCTGTTTAAACAAAAGTTTTCAGATTCTAATCAGGTCTTTTTTCCTTCTTTAGCAGGGACCTTATATAGGCCCCTTCTCCCAAGAGAAAGGCCCCTTCCACCAACTTAATGTCTTTAAAATCATGCATATTTCCCAAAATGTCAAGTTCACCTTGGATTTTTTTTTCACTTTGTTAGTTTTGTGGATATTTCCCCCCTAAAATTGAAGGCAAGGCTTTTTCCTAGCATTAAGAAAAAAACCAATTGCTGATAGTTAAATGACTGTCAGTGACTGAAGTCAGTGAAGAGTGTAAATAAATTATTTTTTTACACACAAAAAACAGTTATATTTGTTAGGAATCAATTTATGAAGTACCTAAAACAACAGAACACATGTGGATCGAATATCAACAGGGGTGTCAATTTTCCGGATTATTCCGGAAATCCGGATTTGAGCCGTCCAGGGTTGATTTTGAGGTGAATGTAAATCGGATGAGTTTGTTTAAGGCGGGTTGGGGTAGGGACAAAATTCTTTTAGTGCGGGTTCATTTCAGAACGAATATTGTTATAGCATCGTCGGCATTCTGGACATTTGCGCTTGGTACCGATTTTATTTATTGATTTCTGATTGGTAAGCGGCTGGCACTGACATCAGCAGTAACTGGCAAAGTAAAGCACTGCAATATCATATTTTAAAACAATATGTTAATCAAATTATATATTGACTGCGTATTTGCTAGGTTACTGGTTACTGGTTTTCATTTTCTGCAGTCAAACGATATGCATATTTTATTTCATTTGCAAATGAAGTATTGCGACATGTTTTCGGAAAATCTTTTTCGGATACGCTGGTTTGTCGATTTTAATTTAATTTCGAAGTTCTTAATATCATTTGTTTAGAATGACAAATACACCTGCGGTGTTACGGATGGTTTGGTTTATAATATTTCGCATTGTACTCACCAGAAATAGCACCTACAAACATGTAGAAAGACTTTTAAAAAAAGAACAATAAACTAGGGCTCGGGGGGTTGGGCCCTCTCTTCCCTTTATTCTACGGCTTAATATTCCGGATTTTAAATTGGGGACAATTGACACCCCTGTATCAAAAACATACGTAAACAAACTAAGTTTTAAAAGCAAAAAGCAATTATCGGTATACCAAAAATTTCATTGACAACTATTTCCCGGTCACTAAATTATATGACAACTCAGAATTTTACTACAAAAGTTGATAAATTGGCCACAAAGATGAACAAATCATTGAAAATGCACTGTTAAGCGCACAGGGCTAGGTTCATGAAGGGGTGAAAAATGCCCTGTTACAGAAATAAATGAATGTATTTTTGTCTTAAAGTGAAATATATTAGGTAAAGGAAAACAACAGTTTTATAGTTAATATCGCTTTATTATGGTTGCCATGGCAACATCATAAATACATGTGAAAATGTGATATGATATATAACATCAATTGCAAATGTAAATAAATATACATTATAAGTCATCATTAAAATTATAAAAATGTACATGAGTATTGAGCACACACAGCGTGTCGTGAAACAGCAACTTATTGTCGTTGGTTGTCATGGTAACGAGCTACATGCTGAAATGTTGTATACATTTTTTTCCAAAGAAATCTAATAAAAGACAACTTTCATGTATTATGAACTGCATCTTTTTCCTATGGCATACCCTATTGATCCAATGATATGCTGAAATGTTTTAATTCATAATATGTGAACCAACAATAGCCGTTTCCATTGAAACAATTCTATACGAATATGATATGATATGTAATTTTGCTAAGTAAATATTGACCTGAAAACAAAATATACAAAACAACTTAACAAATATATATCTTAATTATTTTCCTTATTACAATTTATAATTATTACATGTACAAATAATCGTATAATAAATACTTCTAAATGTTACCATGGTAACGAATTAAAATTAAAAGAACAAAATCATAATGTAAATATTCAATACACGCTCAAGAATATGATTCAAAATGAAACATAAATCACCAGTATCACATTATAATAAAATATTTTTTAAATGCACAGTATTTCATGGTAATACATATTATATACAACAGTATTTCATACAACATTTGATGTCTTTGCGTTACAAACGCATCAACGTTTCACAATGTTTATGACATAAGCAGTCCTGCACATTACGTCAAATAACGTAAAAGTGTATAATTTTTTAATGTAAACTTTTCACTTCACAATGACTTATAATTATGCAAATAAGCGATACAATATTATATCTTAATATTCTTAACATCTAAAAAAATGTGAATGTGTTTAATCAGCCGAAAACTTGTGTCTACAACAACTTGCATGTGACTATAAAAGCGAATGAACTGGACATTGCACATAAATCTTATTCGGGAGATATATATCTATGTAAAGAAGCTGTGCATATTCCGGTTAAAAAGAACACATTTCGCCTACTGAATGTAATAAGTCATGTAACTGACATTTTTATACATTTTTACTTTTTTCCATGTTTGTGTTTATTGTGTCACATCAACTGTTAATATATTAAGTCAACCTTTTTGGTAAAAATTATGTTTTTATCAAAAAAGTAGCGTAACTGACATTTCGTAAAATTTTCAGGAGAAGCAAAAAAATGTTTTATCAAAATAATAAACATTTTTCCGTATTCAAGTTTTCTAATTAGTATTATAATAAAACTTGAAAAACGAAACAAACCTCCAAATTGATATGTCATTTTTAAAACAATAAAAAAATTAAGAAAGGAGCAGTTACCATAATTTCAACACTGAAATATTTTGGGCGCAAAAAAAATAACGTAAGTGCTCTTACTGTATTTTGGAAAATGTCTGAAAATATGCTTTCCTGAACAATTCACAAACTGTCAGTTACCCTAGTTATAACATTCAGTAGACGATTTATCTATTAAGACTGATCTGTTGGTGAAAATTATACATTTTGCCATGTATAAACTTGTTAAACTACACTATTGTAATCAATGATGCCCATTCGTATAATGGTACTTTTCATGCATGACTAATCAACTACAACGTCTACTATCTATTTTCCCACTGCACACTATGAATATAAAAACTTAATAAAATATTGTCCTATTGTTGAAACAATTATGGGTTAAAAGTCGAGATACGCATTTAACAAATTCAGATACACATTCTGTTTTACCAATAGAATACTTACATAATACGGAATCCGGGAAGTGCCATCTATAATCTCGCACTTCTTTCATCAAGGGTGACACTAGACACACGAAGCGATACTTGATATTTTTCTTGACAGTTGCGGCGACGCGCGATATTTTTCTTGACATTCCCGGCAACGCACGACATATCGCCCTTATGTAGGTAGCCCAAAAGGCGATATATCGTGTTAAATATATTGTGCGTCACCGCGACTGTCAAGAAAAGTATCAGGCGTCGCCGCGACATCAGTTTTAACTGTCCAACTAATACACAAGCAATATAAACAAACGTGAGAGTTGATTCCCTTACTAACAGTAGTTAACAAAATTTGTTAATTTACATAAAAATAGTTTTCTTCCCATAAATTAAAAGAAACATTACATTGTGCATCGAAAACGTGTTCTAAATATAACTACATTATTAATTGACAACAAAACACATATAATTTACTTTGTGTTTAAATGTGCATAACAACAAAGAAATTGGGTTACACTGTAACTTAAAGCGCAATATTAAAATTAGGGCTGTAACGATACATTGGAATATTCGAATTACTTGAATACTGTTGTGGACAAATCCTATTCGTTATTTGCCACCTCCTGAACCGAATATTTGACGAATACAAACAACGTGGTTTTGAGTTTGAAAGTTTAATCATCTTATCTTATCTTACAAATGAAGGTTCATACAATAAACCCCTATATTTAAATGTTCTTCTCCTTATTCCGGCGTTTTTCATCATGTTTACCCCACCCACTAAGTTACACAGTGAGATTATCAACAAAAATGGCGGGCACCAGTTGAATATTTACAACATTGAATTGAAAAATCTCTGATGCTTGTTTAATGTTTATCTAGGTAATTACGAGTGCTTTGATGCTTAAACATACACACAAAGGATAAGACATGATTGTGCAACTTATCAACAAACATTGAGCCTAGCAAAGGGAATGCTATTGATATCGTTGACGTCTGCCAAATACACGTCGTTTGTCTGGCGCTACTTTGGTTTCCCAAAAAAAGACTAGTCATGTTTTCAAAACTGTGTTCAAAGTTTACGCAGTTCTAGTCAGTGTTTTGTTATTTCAAAGTGTAATATTTCATATTTTCAGTATGCAATCATACTCAATTAATCAAATTGACAAATACTCATAGTATCATACTATATAATGTCATGTCAAGTTGTCAGTAGGGCTGTAACTATAAATTCTAATATTCTTATTACTCGAATATGGCTGTGGACGAATAGTAGTTCGTTATTCCCCACCTACGGAACCGAATATTTGACAAATACAAACAACGTGGTTTCAAGTTTGAAAGTTTATGTTTACCCGGTAATCATCTTATCTTACCATACAAATGAATGTTCATACAATAAACCCCTATATTTACCGTAAAAAGTTGTGTATAAGGCGCACTTTTTTACCCCAAAATTTCATTTTAAAAACTTGATGCACGTTATGCACAACTACAGCCATGCCAAGACATTTTTTCCCTGTCAGTTACCCAGTTGCGGTTATTCGTATCATTCTGTTTCCCGGTGTTTAAACTGTAACTATGTTAATAATAGTGTTATATTTACGATCTGAATAAGATGGACAAACATTATAAAGTTAACATAAATATTTTCTATCTTATTCAGGTACGTACAGAGTATTTAAATCAAATAAATTTGAAGAAGAGAATGAAAAACAAGGAAGCCATTTTTATTTAAATGTTATTGCTTTCCCACAATATTATACCCTACTGTACTAGGGTTACACAATTTATTTGGAGGCACTTGTCGATTTTTAATAGTATGTCGGCAAGGTCTTTCCCGCAATCTTTATGATTATTTTTCTTGCTTTCAACTGTGTTAATAAAATTGAAGTTATGTTTGTTTACAAGTTTTCATACGTCTTGTCAAGATTGAGGATGTGGTTATCGAGATATTTGCGTCACCTGTCAAGTTTTGTGTAGCTGGGCTATTATCAAAACATGCGAACCGGCAAACGGCTTCACACCTCCATTGTTTGTTTATCGCCTGTAATGTCGTAATGGTGTTGAGAAGTTTGAGTCGTTAAAGTCTCCTGTCAATTAAAGACACTCGAAAAGAACGCATGATATCAGCTATGTAAATAAACGCGCGGTTGTGAATAAGTCATGCATGAATAACCAAGTGACAATACCAATCGATAATGTCAGTTTCTTAGTTATAACTAATCCATCTGTTATGTGTACTCCTCCACAATAAAATCGTGGACAGTTACTTCGGAGACATATGATGAAAACCTTGATGGTATCCTCGTGGAAAGTGTGCATTTCATACATAATTCATTTAAATCCAAACATTTATTTTTACGCATAATATGATTTAAAAAACACACTCAAACTAGTTGTATCGTTATCGTCTTTAAAATAATTAATAATTGAAGCAATAAAAGAACACGGAAGATCGGCAAAGTAAATATAACGATTTTCAGTAAGCCTGTGGTACGGAATTTTTGCCCCGATTTTTTTGCTTCAAAAACTTTTTTTCCCAATTTTTTAGCTTAAAAAAAGTAGATGCGCGTTATATATAAGTTTTGTATTTAGGTCCACTTTATTCCTACAGTATCAAAGCTATTGCTTTCATACTTGCATCACTTATTAACTATCATAAGGGGACTGTGCAGGCAAAGTTATGTAACTCTGACTTGCATTTGGACGGAATGATGGGCCCTTCATACTTAGAAAATTAAAATTTTGGTAAGTTTTGTGTTTTGGTGCACTTTACCCCTAAACTATTATAGATATTGCTTTCATACTTGGAACACTCGCAAACTATCATAAGGGTACAGTAAAAGGACAAGTTGCATAACTCTGGTTGTCCTTTTTATGGAATTATGGCCCTTTTTTGACTTAGTAACTTTGAATATTTGGTTAAATTTTGTGTTTCGATCCACTTTACTTCTAAAGTATCAAGGCTATTGCTTTCAAACTTCAAACATCATGCTATCATGAGGTTACTGTACCTGGCAAGTTGAATTTTACCTTGACCTTTGAATGACCTTGACACTCAAGGTCAAATTATTTAATTTTGCTAAAAATGCCGTAACTTCTTTATTTATGATAAGATTTGATTGAAACTTTGACAAAACTACTCTTACCTGACATACCACAATAGACTCCACCCAAACCATCCCCCGTGCCCTCCCCCCTCCCCCCCCCCTAATTTTTTTTGTTTTTTTGAAGATCATCTCACAAATGACCACCACACCCTCACACTATACTATAACCCCCCCACCCCACCCTCCCCGCAATTTTTTTTTTTGAAATGGTTAAAAAACACAAATATTTATTTTTATTATTTAATGTTTGAAATACCGTCCAACCATCGCACCCAAGAATACCCCCCCTCCCCCGGAATTCCCCCCCCCCTTAATTTTTTTATATTTTTTTTAAGATCATCTCACAAATGACCACCACACCCTCACACTATACTATACCCCCCCCCCCCCCCCCGAATCCCCCCCTAATTTTTTATTTTTTTAAGATCATCTCACAAATGACCACCACACCCTCACACTATACTATACCCCCCCCCCCCCGAATCTCCCCCCCCCCATTTTTTTAAAGATCATCTCACAAATGACCACCACACCTTCACACTAAACTATACCCCTCCCCCACCCCAACCCCCCCCCCCCCCCAATTTTTTTTTTTTTGAAACGGTTAAAAAACACAAATATTTATTTTTATCATTTTGAAATACCATCCAACCATCGCACCCAAGAATACCCCGCCACCCCCCCCCCCTCCCCTCCCCCCCGAATTCCCCCCCCCTCCCCTCCCCCCCCCGAATTCCCCCCCCTAATTTTTTTTTTTTTAAGATCAGCTCACCAATGACCACCACATCCTCACACTATACTATACCCCTCCCCCACCCCACCCCCCAATTTTTTTTTGAAACGGTTAAAAAAAAACAAATATTTTTTTTTATTATTTTATGTTTGAAATACCGTCCAACCATCGCACCCAAGAATACCCCCCCCCCTCCCCCCTTCCCGAATCCCCCCCTAAATTTTTTTTTGTTTTTTTAAGATCATCTCACAAATGACCACCACACCCTCACACTATACCCCCCCACCCCACCCCCCACCCACCCCCCAAATTCAATTTTTTTTTCTGAAACGGTTAAAAAACACAAATTTTTATTTTTATTTGCATTTTTTTTCTGCATTTTTGGAAGATAATGTAACAAATGTCCGCGCCCCCACACTATACACCCCACTCCACTCCACCCCTCCCTCCTTTGTGATTGAAAATGAGAGTCCCTTCACCTTTAAAAAGAAAATAGATGAGCGGTCTGCACCCGCAAGGCGGTGCTCTTGTTTCCTTCTTTGGACGGGTCCAGTAAACAGACCCGTTGCCAATGACTTACAGAGCCGTTCCCAAAATGAACCGGACCCGTCCCAAATTCCCTATTTCCAAAAACAATACAAAAATCCCAATCAAAATAGAGTAAGCGATCCCCGAAAACGCCATCAGCTGATATGGCCTTTTTTAAAGAGATAAGCGAAATTCATTTCGCCCTCATTTTAAAGTAAATCCACAAACAATACCTGTAAAGCAACCTCCAATTTAAATTACAGCAAATGCAGCATATTTCCTCACACTGCATTAAAATACAAATGAATAATCCAATCATGTCAAATCTCCGATTGTTTTTACACATTGCATCCTCAATGGAGCAAATGTACTAATAAATGGATGCTTTGAATGAAAAAGGAAAGTCTAACCAACAGATGCTAACACAATTCTTTAGAAAAGAAAGTAGACAGAATAATGTATACTCAGGAAATGACCAAAGGTTAGGTTCACGATCGGAGGATGTCTCAAATAGTGCAGGCGCAAATAATGTAGAATCGGAAACGTCTTATCTAACCTGTGTATATAAACAGTTTAAAACAGTATCAAAGTTCTACAGTTAACTATATTTTTGAATTTATTTCTTCAATTTTTATAAACTGCGTTGAATAAGACCGGGTTCATGAAAATCGCTGCACAATTGATGAAGTTATTTCTGTTAAAAGCGATGCATCCCGTTTTTGGGTCATTTTGAGTTGGATACCTTGTTGTATAAATATTTATAGTGATTTTTTTTCTTCAGAAAAGTAGATTTTTCGTTATGATATGATAATTGATCATTCAGAATGATATTTTCACTAATTAATAGCATAGCCACGCGCTAACAACCTGTGATTTTGATTAGGAAATAGCCCCAAAACGCACCACAGACATTCTATAAATAGGATCCAAAAAATTTACGTGGGGGGGGGGTGGGGGCAGGCATGCCTCCGGACCCCCCTAGATTTGGCTACTAAGTTTTTTTCTCTAGCGCCAACCTAAAATGGCAACATTTTACTTCCAACGCACACTTTGGGACCTTTGTAATAATCTATAATATTACTAGCATTTGGCTGTTCTGAAGTTAAATAGCACTTGTTTGTGCAGTTAAAATGTATCCATGTGTCAAATAAAAACATAAATCAAAACTGCAATTTAAAAGTATGACGATAGCACTACTTAAATGATATAATTTGCACAAGACCTAGGTTGGCACTAAGGAAAAAAAAAAGTAGCCAATTTCAGCGCTACAATGACGACCCATATTATAACCTTATTTGCTCAATGAACGACATAATCATTATCATGAATCTATAGGTATCAACAATGACTGTATTAAATTATCAATGAAGTTACATTTAAATAAATCATTTGTTACCTGAAATCCAATAACTTCATGTTTTTTTTTTTTTTTCATTTATATTTATTTTCATGCACTGGCATAAACGGTATACAATGTTAAAACTTTCAGATATGTCCCGGTCTTTGATTGGGTGGTTCTTGCGTAACTCCTATTTGCCACCCCCCCTTCTCCCAATAATTTTTTGCCGTAGTCTGGTGCTTCTTGAAAAATACAGTAGACTCTCTGTAAACCGGACGGTCTCGGGACCGGCCCGATCGTCCGGTTTTCAGAGAGTTCCGGTTTGCTAAGAGTTTTCATATTGCCGAAATATACATGGTATGCATTGTGTACAGAATCACATAAAAATAAAACTAACCATAAACATTTACATGTATCATGTGATAACTGTACGCAGGTACTGATGATGTTAATTGCATTCTTAAAAAATGTGTTTTAAATCGATTAAAAGCAAAAAAAAATCCATACCGACTTGTTTTGATTAATCCCAAAGTGAGCGTGGTGCTTTATACATGTACGTACGTGGCATTTGTCATATAGGCGAGTGACGACACAAATAAGATTGTTGTAGATACACGATTTATTATTCAATACATACATGTACCACATTTCATAAAACATACACACAAGCAAAAAACAGCGTCATAATTATTTTTTAAGATATTCATAATCTCAAAACCTACTAATTCTTGAAGTTTACGATTTCACGAAAAAGTCCAAGATAATCTGTGATGAGCTTTATCTTATCCTCTAACGTAAGCTCTACGCGTCTGCGTTTAGCTGGAGGCTGCGACATTTTAGATGCGTTCGAAATTAGTAAACGGCAATGAATTAATTTGCATACAGATGGATGGATATTTAACAGTCATATTTCTAACAGTTTATCTGACAAATAAACAAACAACCATATCAGCGTTAAAAACATGGCTTTAAAATCGTTTAAAATACCCGAGAAGATCACAAGAAAGTGATCGTCGCAACGGCATGCATTAATTTTTTAATTAAATTGTTTATCATAGGCGATAATAAATAATTAATAAAACGATCGAGTCTATCACTTTTTGGTGTTACCGCACATCTATTATAGACATTCACAGTTTGTTTTACATTACTTAATCGGACTCCCATAGCGCGGTAACGACTTGACACCTTTATGGCATGTTTAATCCGATTATCGATAATTGCGCGAGCAAAATGTGTGACACCGCACTCGCTGTGCTGACTAGGTATTGTTATTTTCACGCCTCGGGCATCTTGAGAATTTAGACCGTCCGGTATACTCAATGTATTTTACGTTGAAAATGACCAAATTTACGGAGATACCCTTCCGGTTTTCAGAGAGTTTGGTTTATTCAACATTTTTTAACAAAGAAATAGAAGGAGAAAATACGGGACTGGCCCGACCGTCCGGAATCGGGAGAGTTCCGGTATTCAGAGAGTCGGGTATTGGCAGAGTCTACTGTACATTTACTGCAATGAATTCTTGAATTGACATATTTTTCCATAGTTGCAATATATAATTTATTTAAACGTTCCCGTAAATTGGTAAGTCTTAAATACTGCATAAACTGAGCGGCTAGGCTATATTTAGTTACACATCGTCTGTTTTTAAAAAGCATGCTTTGCATGCGTAGAACTTGGCATTGCAGACGACAGCAATAATTTCGCGCTCTTTCTTATAACACGGGTTTTACATGGCATACCGGTATTAATGAATAGTGAATAGTTATTATCACGTGGCTGTAGAAAAACGGTGTAAATCAGTTCAACAAAAAGACATGATAAAATATACATGCACTGGATTTATTTTGTTACCGCATCAAATTATTAACGGGTTTTGTTTTTCACAACTTACTCGCCGTAAGTAATTTTACACTGCTCACCATGCAATTGCAATTAACTTCTCATAATTAATGATTGTTTACAGTACGGTAAATAGGTGTGATGATGATACCCGAAACCGCCTTTAATGTACTGCTTTATTTACCGGTTTTATATCACATATTAATGCTCCAACTGTGATTCATTGTTAACAAACCTGCGATAAACGCTTACTCTGTGACCGACGTCAATCAAAAATAATAATCGCTATATAACTCCGCCTCCATAAACATTCTCATAACCGATTGGACGTTAAATATCACAGTTTGGCGACTGGAAAGTTACCCGAAAATTTCCCGTGATGCATCTGTCAGCATACATGACTGTGTTATGTGGCTTGAATATATGATACGGGCATCCTGTTATCTCTTATCAGTGGACTATCTATTACCACCTGGAGCTTTTATGGCGATTACATGTGGAAATTGGGACCGAGTTCTCTTTAAAGTAGGGAATATTATATTAAACTGTATTATGTGAATTGGGAATAAGACATCAATTTGGGAATAAATTGTGTTTTATCAAAAGTGCATAATATGCAGTTTTATATGTTGCATTTATCTAGTTTTACAAATTATAATTAAAACATATACTTGCATATATAATAGCATCATTTAAATTGATTTTACTTCAAAACTGGATTTTTTATTTATTTAAAAAAAAAATCCTCATGAAATGAAACTGTGTCCATGCCGCGCATGGACACGGTTTTAAAATACACTTTAAATGATACAAATTCAATCACTGTTAATGAAAAAGTCATGGAAAATTTCTTATTAAGCTTAAATTATAGATAATATATTACAAAAATGTATGTAGATCATGGAATGAATAGTTTTGTTTAAGAAAATCACCAAAATGATGTCCATTCCCAGTTTGATGTCTTATTCCCAATTCACATAATACAGTGTTTATACTTATGGAGAAATATCAGTTTTTTTTGCAATCGCCATTTTCATTCACATTTTAAACTTTAATCGCCAGCTGAAAGATTCAATCGCCTTTGGCGATTTTGGCGATCGGAAACTGCTAACATAGCACAAGACTCATCTATTGTTAATAGCATAATTTGCAATACACATAGTATACATATCATGAAAATTCAATACAGAAACGTTTGGTACATCTATTTATAAAATATACTTTTCAAGGTTTATTCACAGATATGGAGCTGCTTTGATGCATAAGTGAGCTACTCTTCAGCTTGTAACCTTTTAAAGGCCAGTATGTAATCCTGCATGGTGTGGTAAAGCTCAAAACAAGGGACTATACACAGTGACACATCACACTGTCTACATTTATATGCATTTTCTTGACCTGGTCCTCGTTTTTTGGGAAGGCCCTGACTGGCAAGCATCTGCGCAACTGCAGGATTGCACACAACACATTGCAGAGACTTTGACTTTCCGTCATTGGGGATCTTGGAAGGGAAATATCTGGCTGTTAGTCTTTCCAGAAACTGTGTCTTAGGACGCCCTTATACAGGGGTGACCAAAGCGTCAAGGGGATGAGACTCAATAAGTTGTGTTACAAGTTTTTTATGGAAAGATGAATGTGACATTGGGTGGATAGAGTTATGCTTGTATGCTATGTAAGAATTAAGAACAGTGAGACTCAAAACATGAAAGAAAACCTTTTTCCACCATTTCATTGTTCTAATGTTTGACCTGGAATTTGCAACCATCTGATCAGCTCTGTCAACACCACCCATAAATTTGTCATAAGCTATGACCATCTTGGGCTTGCTAATCAATTCTTGTGTAACTGGATTTTTCTTTCCTGTATACATTTTTTCTGGCGTCAATGTGGTGAAAATAAAAAAGACTGGTTTTGAATCAAGGTATTTTGTAATTGACAGTTGACCAGTGTGTTGTGAAAACGTGTCACCTCTGTTGGGCAAGTGTTTTTCTCTAATAGAGGCTGGTATTCCTTTTCGGTTTGATCTAACAGTACCCAATGCACCAACACCAAGCTCCCATAGGTCAACAAATAGACGTGGCGATGAATAATAATTATCACCATACATAATATGATCTTTTCCAAAATAACCTTTTAAGAGGTGCATGCATAAGTCATAAGTACGGCCGTGACCTGTTTCAAGAATGTTTTGGCGAAATATTTTACCTGTATACAGATGAAACTTCAGACAATAACCAGTTGATGCATCACAAAGCATATAAGCCTGCAGACCATATTTGACGGGTTTGTTTTTGTGGTAAACCTTGAAATGCAAGTTGCCTCGCCAAGGTACCTTTCCTTCATCAATAGACAATTCTTGGTTTGGACCAAATAGCAAAGGATACCTGGCAAGGACAGTTGAATACACAGTACCCAATTTAAACAATGGATTATATCCAGGCTGCCCCCAAGACACATACAATTCATTATTGGCCAAATGTAAGCAGCTGATTAAATTTAAAAATCTGTCCCTATTCATGACGGATGGGAAGAAGGGGTTTCACACACTTGATCCCTTGACCAGTAATTGGTGACGTTGGACTGGTTGATGATTCCCATGGCCATTATTATGGCTATGAACCTCATGATCTCGGGACCTGTGGTAGGTTTCCATTTTTATGTCCCCCACTATAGTAGTGGGGGACATATTGTTTTTGCCCTGTCTGTTGGTCTGTCTGTTGATCTGTTGGTCTGTCTGTTTGCGCCAACTTTAACATTTTGCAATAACTTTTGCTATATTGAAGATAGCAACTTCATATTTGGCATGCATGTGTATCTAATGAAGCTGCACATTTTGAGTGGTGAAAGGTTAAGGTCAAGGTCATCCTTCAAGGTCAGAGGTCAAATATATGTGGCAAAAATCGCTCATTTTATGAATACTTTTGCAATATTGAAGATAGCAACTTGATATTTGGCATGCATGTGTATCTCATGGAGTTGCACATTTTGAGTGGTGAAAGGTCAAGGTCAAGGTCATCCTTCAAGGTCAGAGGTCAATTATATGTGGCCAAAATCGCTCATTTTATGAATACTTTTGCAATATTGAAGATAGCAACTTGATATTTGGCATGCATGTGCATCTCATGGAGCTGCTCATTTTGAGTGGTGAAAGGTCAAGGTCATCCTTTAAGGTCAGAGGTCAAATATATGTGGCCCAAATCGCTTATTTTATGAATACTTTTGCAATATTGAAGATAGCAACTTGATATTTGGCATGCATGTGTATCTCATGGAGCTGCACATTTTGAGTGGTGAAAGGTCAAGGTCAAGGTCATCCTTCACAAGTTCAAGGTCATCCTACAATGTCAAACATCATATAGGGGGACATTGTGTTTCACAAACACATCTTGTTTAAACCTAAATAAATATTTCAATTTTTATTTAGAACATAATTCAACACGTGCATTATTTATTGTACTATTTGACTCCTTCGCTCTCGAATAGTATGAAATACATATCTTGTGTAACTTAACTTCATTTTGAACTCTGGATTTTAATAACGACAAGTCGCATGTGTTATTTTACTGTTAAATAAAATCACAGATTCGACTTGTCCTCATTTTTTTAAAGCATCAAATGAATCCAAAAGTATTTCCGATTGTGTGTTTGTCATGCATAATTTAAACTTCCATAGGAATAAAATAACTCGCTGCGACAGGATTACGCTAAATCCTAAAGCGTGTGTTGGTTCAGATTGGTTAGCATTCAATACAAATGTTATTAAAAAATAGTTTGTTTTAAACAAATTTTGAGAAAGGGATGATTATCAAATATTTCAATAGTCCTTTTTGATTAAAATAATATTTTCAATCCACAATCTAAATAATGTGATCAGACTTCAACAGTTGGTAAGCTTACCTTGAATGAGGTGGCATTGGCTGTTTTGCAGCGATTAGCTGATCCGCGTAGCGCTTCGTCTCAACAGCAATCTCATTGCATTCAACTTCGCCAATAAACTTGCTGCAAAAGTACAAAAATATGCTTTAGTTTTTTTTACGTTGTTTGCTGCCAATTCATTTTTGTATTGTAAGGCACTTTATCAGTTTTGTTACATATTGACATTCTAATAATTATACCCAAACAAATACTTTAAAAGCGACCGAGAGGTTCGAACCCCACTGAGGAAGTGTTCTATAGATCTCCACCAAAGACATCAAGTTTCATGAAAAAGTATGAAAACTTTTTATGTTATCACAGGAGCCAGATAAGTGTGACAGACAGACTCACAGAAGACACACAGAGTGCAACCCATATGTCACCTCCGGTTTCACCGGTAGGGGACAATAAATAGGATCAAACTAAAAAATAAACTAAAAATATATATGACTCGATGCATTTTAAATTCGGTCAATAAATACTTAAAATAATCCATGGGCATTGATTCGACGTCCATTTCCACCAACAAGCCTTTTCGTCCTGAAAAGTTAAGAATTTCCTTCTGGTCGTCGCCATCTATCCAGTTCTCAAACGGATCTTCTTCCTCCTGCTCTTACTAAATATGCATAAAAAACATTCCTAAATATGCATAGAAAACATACCTAAATATGCATAAAAAACAAACCTAAATATGCATAAAAAACATAACTACAGAATTATGCATAAACAACATACCATAAATAACATTTTGTTTTTCCACATATTTATGAAACACATGCTGAAAGTTGTAATGTGAAACAAGAAAAAAAAACTAGCATGCCTTTAATATTTTCATGTTTGCAATGTTATGCATGATACAAACAAAAATATATAGATTACTCAAATAAGAAATAAAGTCAATATGTACAAATCATTTTTTTTTACCCATATGAGTACATTTTAAAACATTACAACTCACCCTTTCCACAAGTCCTCTTTCTCAAACCCTTCAAAATCGGAATCTGAAAACTCAGAGTCTTGGTCTGCAAAATGCTCTTGGAAAAAGTATAAATAATCTGCCATTGTTAAAAATTTTAAGTTCAAAAATGTTTTGGGTTTATAGAAAATCTATGTCTTTATTTTATTATGATATTTTAATACCTACTATTAGAAAATTTCAATGAATATGACAGTATACGGTTTGGACTGACAACAACAACGATGTAAACAGACGACAAATATTTTCACTTAGATCACTTCCGGATTTATCAACTCAGCAACAATTCTATTCATTAAAATTTAAGTATAATTAACTATTCATATAAAATTAACGTTTCTACAATCAAGAATTTTTATGCCCCCCTTCGAAGAAGAGGGGGTATATTGCTTTGCTCATGTCGGTATGTCGGTCTGTCGGTCCGTCCACCAGGTGGTTGTCAGATGATAACTCAAGAACGCTTGGGCCTAGGATCATGAAACTTCATAGGTACATTGATCATGACTCACAGATGACCCCTATTGATTTTGAGGTCACTAGGTCAAAGGTCAAGGTCACGGTGACCCGAAATAGTAAAATGGTTTTTGGATGATAACTCAAGAATGCATACGCGGCCAACAGGGCGAACTCTGAACAATATAACTGAAGCAACTGGTCTGTAATTCTAAATCTATAATTATCAGTCCAATGAAACATCCTCCTCTGAGTAAAATAAAGTGGATCAGTAAAAATATTATCAGAATATGATTTTTTTGTATATTTTGTATATTAAATATTGTGTTAATGTTTAATTTTGTTGATTAATATAAATATAAGC
This sequence comes from Dreissena polymorpha, assembly GCF_020536995.1. NCBI lineage: Eukaryota > Metazoa > Mollusca > Bivalvia > Myida > Dreissenidae > Dreissena > Dreissena polymorpha. The sequence goes on from NC_068370.1 coordinate 36,410,540, forward strand.
AGGACAGGGGAGGTAGTACACTTTTATATCTTTCTTATATACAGGGGAAACAAATGCAATAAGTTAAAATTTCATGTTTAATGAATAGAGGATATCACACCACCCCATTTTTTTTTAAACATCATCTAATAAATTACCACACCCCACATTAAACCCCCTTCTCACCTTCCACCCCCTACCCCCCAACCCCCCCTACCCTCCCACCCCCCTCCCTACCCCCCACCCCCCATTTTTTTAAACATCTAATAAATAACCCCACCCCACATTATACCCCCCTCTCACTCCCCCCTACCCCCCCCCCACCCCGCCAATTTTTTATTAAAAATATTAATAAATTACCACACCTCACATTATACCCCCCTCTCACTCCCCCCCCTACCACCCCCCACCCCCACCCCCCCCCCCATTTTTTTAAAACATCTAATAAATTACCCCACCCCACATTATTGCCCCCTCTCACCCCCACCCTGCCAATTTAAAAAAAACACATCTAATAAATTACCCCACCCCACATTATACCCCTCTCTCACTCCCCCCTACCACCCCAACCCCCCATTTTTTAAACATCTAATAAATTACCCCACCCCACATTATTACCCCCTCTCACCCCCACCCCCCACCCTCCCCAATTTGTTTTTAAACATCTAATAAATTACCCCACCCCACATTATAACCCCCTCTCACCCCCTCACTCCCCACCCCCCCCCCCAATTTTTTTTTTAAATATCTTATAAATTACCACACCCCACATTAAACCCCCCTCTCAACCCCCCTACCCCCACCCCCCCAAATTATTTTTTTTGAACATCTAATAAATTACCACACCCCACATTATTACCCCCTCTCACCCCCCTACCCCCCACCCCCCACCCCCCAATTTTTTAAACATCTTATAAATTACCACACCCCACATTATACCCCCCTCTCACCCCCCACCCCCTACCCCTCCACCCCCTTACCCCCCACCCCCATACCCCCCCACCCCCACCCCCCCAACCCCCTGTACCTCCCCCCCCCCCCAAAAAAAATTTTTTTTTTTAAACATCTAATAAATTACCACACCCCACATTATACCCCCTTCTCACTCCCCCGTACCCTCCACCCCCCTCCAATTTTTTAAAACATCTAACAAATAACCCCACCCCACATTATTACCCCCTCTCACTCCCCCCACCCCCCCCCTCCCCCCTCCCCCAATTTTTTTTAAATGTCTTATAAATGACCACACCCCACATTATACCCCCCTCTCACCCTCCTATCCCCCCTACCCCCCACCCTTATTTTTTTAAACATCTAACAAATTACCACACCCCACATTATACCCCCTCTCATTCTCCCCTAACCCCCACCCCCACCCCCCTTTTTAACATCTAACAAATAACCACACCCCACACCCAACTATTATTACCCCCTCTCACCCCCCCCTACCCCCCCCCCCAATTTTTTTTTAAAACATCTAATAAATTACCACACCCCACATTATTACCCACTCTCTTACCCCCCCCCCATTTTTTTAAACATATGATAAATTACCACACCCCACATTATACCCCCCCTCTCACCCCCACCCCCACCCCCACCCACCCAATTATTTTTTTTAAACATCTAATAAATTACCACACACCACATTTTACCCCCCTCTCACTCCCCCTACCCCCCCACCCCCCCCCCCCCCCAAAAAATTTTATTTTTATTTTTTTAAACATGTAATAAATTACCCCACCCCACATTATACCCCCCTCTCATCCCCCCTACCCCCACCCCCCTTACCCCCCCCCCAAAAAAAAAAAATTAAAAATATTTTTTTAAACATCTTATAAATTACCACACCCCACATTATACCCCACTCTCACTCCCCCCTACCCCCCACCCCCACCCCCAATTTTTTTAAACATCTAATAAATAACCACACCCCACTATTATTACCCCCTCTCACCCCCCCCCCCCAATGCCACCCCAAAATTATTTTTATGTCCCCCACTATAGTAGTGGGGGACATATTGTTTTTGCCCTGTCTGTTGGTTGGTCTGTCTGTCTGTCTGTCTGTCTGTCTGTTTGCGCCAACTTTAACATTTGCAATAACTTTTGCAATATTAAAGATAGCAACTTGATATTTGGCATGCATATGTATCTCATGGAGCTGCACATTTTAAGTGGTGAAAGGTCAAGGTCATCCTTCAAGGTCAAAGGTCAAATATATGGGTCAAAATCGCTAATTTAATGTACACTTTTGCAGTATTTAAATATTTAAGATAGAAACTTAATATTTGGCATGCATGTGTATCTCATGGAGCTGCACATTTTGAGTGGTGAAAGGTCAAGGTCAAGGTCATCCTTCAAGGTCAGAGGTCAAATATATGTGGCCAAAATCGCTTATTTTATGAGTACTTTTGCAATATTGAAGATAGCAACTTGATATTTGGCATGCATGTGTATCTCATGGAGCTGCACATTTTGAGTGGTGAAAGGTCAAAGTCATTCTTCAAGGTCAGAGGTCAAATATATGTGGCCCAAATCGCTTATTTTATGAATACTTTTGCAATATTGAAGATAGCAACTTGATATTTGGCAATTTGGCATGCATGTGTATCTCATGGAGCTGCACATTTTGAGTGGTGAAAGGTCAAGGTCATTCTTCAAGGTAAGAGGTCAAATATATGTGGCCCAAATCGCTTATTTTATGAATACTTTTGAAATATTGAAGATAGCAACTTGATATTTGGCATGTCCATCTGTCCATCCTTCCGTCACACTTTGCGTTTAGGTTTCGCGTTTAGGTTTCGAAAAATGCTCATAACTTCTATGTCCCCTCACATAGCAACTTGATATTTGGCATGCATGTGTATCTCATGGAGCTGCACATTTTGAGTGGTGAAAGGTCAAGGTCATCCTAAGTTCAAGGTCAAATGTCAAAAAAAAACTTGTATCAAAGTGGCGCAGTAGGGGGCATTGTGTTTCTTACATAGAGGATATTTGTTGGATTCGGTGGATTATCGATTTTGATCACGAGTGATCATAGAAAATAATATTTTCACGAGTGGCGCAGCCACGAGTGAAAATATATATTTTATATGATCACGAGTGAATTAAAATCGATAATCCATCGAATCCAACAAATTTTCTTTTTATTTTATGCTTTATTTCACAGTTTATATACATTGTTAGAGAGTTTAACTAAAGAATTTCGTTGGGAACATGACGTCATTTCGTCAAAAAAATGACGTCATTTAACATAAACAGTGAAAATTATCGATAATTTTCACTGATAATTTTCATTGTTTGAAACAGTGAAATTATCAGTTTTAATTCACTGATATTTCTCTATAAACCACCGGAAAGCATAAAATAAAAACACATCTCTTGTTATATATCAGAATATTAAAATACACTTGCATTTACTGATTCTGGATACATCCAAACATCTACAAAACCAGTGTTTTGTAGCAAGTCCTGTACTTTGGTAATCAAATTGTTACATCGCAGGGCCCTCACACTACTTTGGGGGAAGGGGTCCGCAGCCCTTAGAAGGGGGAATTTTCGCGGCGTTTCCCTTTTTGGGGGATTTTTTTTACTTACTCTCTCATTATTTCATATGTACATGTTTGCACTTTATTCATTGCATTTTTCATAATTTAGTGTGTTTGAAAAGATTAAATTGAAATAGAATTGAGATATAATAATCATGAGACACATCTTTCTATTTAGGCCACGACTTTTATATTTCTTGGTTTACAAAACCGCCGACCCTAATTTTTGGAAAATAGGAAAAAAAATAAAATCGGAAAATCGTCTTTTTTATATATATATTATTCCCGACCGCACTGAAAAACGAGCGAAACGAGAAAAAAAACGATCCGGTTTGAGTACGGTTGCGAATAAAATCAAGTAAGTACAATCAACGATTGGTTTACATATATTACAGAGATCGGGATATTTTTCAATGTAACACAGTACGACCAGTCCTTTTATGGGCACTTCTCAAAAATTATTTAATTACAGACAATAGGAAAATCAGCGTCAGTAAAATGTCGACCGCATCAAAATTTATTTCCGAGTCTGTGACGCAACTATATTGTTTAACATGTTTATTATATTAAACAAACCCGATATTATAGTAGATAAAAAAGTATTACCTTGCAATTTGATAATTAGTATAAATAATCCAATAAAACACTGCCATTATTTACGATATGTGTTTAGGAATTTTGTAAACACGTCCGCCATAGTTTATAGGAACTGTACAGAAAGTTTGGAAATCGGAACAAATCGGTATATCTCGGAAAATCATTGATAAATATATTTGTCGTTTTAATGCTTAGGGCCGAGTAATTTCGGCAAATCGGAACTCAACTTGCGTAAAATACTAGCTCAATTAACCGTTAAACTCCGCCTCCGTTCTCTGCAAAAGATTCGAAGGCGGAGCTATGCACGTGCTATAATTATAATTAAATTGGAGGATTGCAATTGAGAAACAAACGCACGATTGGTTCGGCATGTTGATTGCTAGACAAAGGAAGCCAATTTTGTCGGCGCGAAATTTGTCGCTTTATTGCTTCAGACAGCAAGCGGCTTTCCTTTGATGACGTCAAACTGTCAATTCACACAGACTGCACATTTTCGTAAGACTTTAACTGGCTCCTTGTTTACAATTCCAGTAAAAACACTTGCTAACATTAAACTTTGGATTAAATTATCAAAATAAAGCAAAAGCCAAGTTGACAAATATGATTGTATTAATTCGCGTCAGTTCAAATAAGACGTTTTGCTTTGTAAATCAACGAGTTTTCATGACAACAACAACTTTACCGCGACGACGCGGGGATCGATCTACCTCGATTTTTTTTCATGGACGATGTCATAAGTCCAATAAGAGCAAACACATACTTTGTGTATGAGTAGTTTATCTTATATAAGATTTATGCAACGGGCATCGCATTGCGTAATGGTGCGCATCGAATTACGGAAATGAAGCGCAGTTTTTCGTTTTAATGGGAGAAGAACGCATGTCATTTAATGGAGTGTTTAAAATTGCCTGATGTTACAAAAGGTGCTTTTAGGTGACTCATTTCATTTGAAGATATAGATGTGTTTCATTGCATAATTTGATTTTTCGTCTCTGTGTAAAGGTTATAAAAGATATGATGTCTTTGTTCTGATGTTATTAGTATTAACTTATTTTTCCAATGATGTTTTTTTTTTTTTTTTTTTTTTTTCGACCGCCCGATGGACCATTTTCAAAATAATTTTTGTAAACCAATAAAAAAAAAAGTCGTGGCCTTAAAAAAAAAAAAAAATTTTTTTTTTTTTAGGGGGGATTTTTCCCCATAAAAGGGGAAAAAATTATACTTTTCAGGTGGGATACTGCCGCCGATATTTGGCGGCAGATTTGATAGATTGAGGGCCCTGCATCGTATTATATTTTCAGCACCATTTCTCATATAACATATTGTACTATATAATATACAATTAGTTTGTTTAACAGTATACAATTTTATAAAATATTTTATAATTCGTACATAGCGATTTATATATAATGGTTATCGCCCTAGTTTCCCGTACACATCTGTATTAGGGGTGCTCATTTTGTTGCTAAGTATTTGTTTAAAAAATCTTCTATGAACTCTTTCAATATCATCAGCATTTACAAACCCCCAAACCTCACACGCATAACACAGTATTGAAGTAACATAAGAATCAAACAAATTTAACATTATTTTAACAGGAACATGCATGTCTTTGGTGATTGCAAAAAGCGACCCCATAGCCTTTAAGCCTTATCGGATAAAGTTTGAGTAGTTTGTATAAAGGACCCACCACTTGATAGTACAATGCCAAGATAGTTACATGATTGAACCATTTCTATTTGCTCATTGTTCTTAAAAATTGGCTCGTTCCGTGAATTATTTCCTCCCTTTTTATATATGACTATTTTTGTTTTTTCTACATTGACTTTCAACTTCCATCGTTCACAATATTCATATAGATTATCTAACGATTTTTGCAATCCTTTTTGTGTTTCGGAAAAAATTAAGCATCATCTGCAAACAATAACAAATAAATAGATAGCTGGTCTAACGTGATCATGTTTTCATTGTTATTACTTAAAAAGAGTTCAATGAGTTTTAACAACATTACCCTATTAATTACACTAAACTCAAAACCAATACAGACATATTTACTGGCAGGGATCATATATTTTTTTGGTTTTGTCGGTCCTAGACGGATTGGGGTCATGAAAGACCGAATGAAAATCCCAAACAGTCGGTCCGATTCTGTTAGCTAAAATTCCCCGAGTCATGAAATCGATTACACAGTGCACATGCTAACACACCCTCATTACATTCTTATATCGATTAGGTGTGATGAACCATTCGCTGCAGTCTCTAAACCGGTAAGCTAGGTTGGCGCTAAGGAAAAAAAATTAGTAGCCAAATTTCAGCACTACGATAACGACCCACATTATAACCTTATTTCCTCAATGAACGACATAATCATTATCATGAATCTATAGGTATCAACAATGACTGTATTAAATTATCTATGAAGTCACATTTAAATAAATTATTTGTTACCTGAAATCAAATAATTTCATGTTTTTTTTTTGCATTTATATTTATTTTCATGCACTGGCATAAACGGTATACAATGTCATAGGCGCTCGATGTCAATGACAATGTTTGTTTTTTTTATTTTATTTTTTAGTTACCCGTTGTTTATTATAATGCATACACATACTAAATTAATAAACATCTTCCAACAAAACGTCTTCTTAAAAGAGATAGTTCGACTATGTATGTATAGATATTGACAAGGTAAATCACTCGCCATTTTCTAAAGCAATGGAAGTGCGTCATTATGCATAATTAAATTGCTGTCACCCCGCTCGCTCATTGCAATGCGCGCGCAGGCCGGGAACCTCGCTCTTTATACACAATAACAGCCACTAAACACTATGGGCGCCAGATATGATTTTTGACGTGCTGATTTTTTTCTTCTGAAAATCACCAGGGCAGACGAAATCAAGTTAAACAATTGGTAAGGAATGATTCATGTGTATGCAGTTTACAATATCTTTTGTTGATTGCCCCATTAATTGAGTGAAACAATAGTTACAAGGATTTATCACATCGTCTTTGGATGTTTCAGCTGAAACTGAAAGTAGATAGAGAAAGAGCGAGGTTCTCGGCCTGCGCGCGCATTTCAATAAGCGAGCGGGGCGACAGCGATTTAATTATGCATAATGACGCACTTCCGTTGCTTTAGAAAATGGCGAGTGATTTACCTTGTCAATATCTATGTACATAGTCGAACTATCTTTTTTTTAAGAAGATGTTTGTCGGAAGATTTTTATTAATTTAGTATGTGTATGCATTATAATAAACTACGGGTAACTAAAAAACAAATAAATAAAACATTGTCACTGACATCAAGCGCCTATGTACAATGTTATAACTTTAAGATATGCCCCGGTCTTTGATTGGGTGGGTCTTGCGTAACTCCTATTCGCCACCCCCCCCCCCCTCCCCCTTTTCCCAATAATTTTTGCCCTAGTCTGGTGCTTCTTGATTCTTGAAAAATACATTTACTGCAATGTATTATTGAATTGACCTATTTTTCTATTGTTGCAATATATAATTTATTCAAACGTACCGGTAAATTTGTAAGTCTTAAATACTGCATGTACTGAGCGGCTAGGCTATATTTAGTTACACATTGTCTGTTTTTACAAAAGCATGCTTTGCATGCGTAGAACTTGGCATTGCAGACGACAGCAATAATTTTGCGCTCTTTCTTATAACACGGGTTTTACATGGCATACTGGTATTAGTGCATAGTGAATAGTTATTATCATGTGGCTGTAGAAAAACGGTGTAAATCAGTTTTACAAATAGACATGATAAAATATACATGCACTGGATTTAATTTGTTACCGCATCAAATTATTAACGGGTTTTGTTTTTCACAACTTACTCGCCGTAAGTAATTTTACACTGCTCACCAATTGCAATTAACTTCTCATAATTAATGATTGTTGACAGTACGGTAAATAGGTGTGATGATGATGCCCGAAACCGCCTTTTATATACTTCTTTATTTACCGGTTTTATATCACATATTAATGCTACAACTGTGATTCATTGTTTATAAACCTGCGATAAACGCTTACTCTGTGACACACGTCAATCAAAAATAATAATCACTATATAACTCCGCCTCCATAAACATTCTCGTAACTGATTGGACGTTAAATATCACAGTATGGCGACTGGAAAGTTACCCGAAAATTTCCCATGATGCATCTGGCAGCATACATGACTGTGTTATGTGGCTTGGATATACGATCCGGTTATCTCTTATCAATGGACTATCTATTACCACCTGGAGCTTTTATGGCGATTGCATTTGGAAATCGGTACCGAGTTCTCTTTAAAAGTAAGGAATATTATATACTTATAGAGAATTATCAGGGGTTTTTGCAATCGCCATTTTAATTCACATTTTAATCTTTAATCGCCAGCTGAAAGATTCAATCGCCTTTGGCGATTTTGGCGATCAGAAACGCTAACATAGGGTAAGGACCAGTTTATTGCACGTCAGCCGACTAGTATCTAGAGTATGACCCCAAGCAGCAAAGATTCGCCTGGTTGTGTATTAGTCATGCGTGAATTACCCCGTGTCAATATCAATTGATAATTTCACTTGCTTATACCTTGCACACTAATCGGTCCGTAATGTGTACTCGTCCAAGATAAAATCGTTGACAGTTACTTCAGAGATGAAAACCTCGATGTTATCCTTGTGGAAATTGTGCATTTCATGCATGATACAGTAAACTTTCATATAAACAAAGAAGAAAATCTGATATTCTGCAATAATTTTACACTGAGAGCACGCGCTGTAACTTAACAAAACATGCCGATACATTTTCCACCTGCGTAATAATCTGGCAATAAATGTGAAAGTCGCGGATCTGATCGACAGAACAGCAGAAAGTTATCTTTTTATGGGCGGAACTTGTCTTCACATAAAATAGTACACAAGAAAAAGAATATAAATTGTATAAATCTTTATTAAAAATCGTGTTGGAATCAAAATAATTCATGTACTTTATTGTTTGTTGTTGAATATCCCACATCCGGAAGTTTAGATGCGCGGTTTCAAATCACTCGTGCTTCGCACTCGTGATTTAATCCTTCTGCATCTTAACTATCGGCCGTGGGTTATTCAACAACAAACTATATAACGTACACAAATTATTTCTTAACTATTTGGTTTTTTTATTGTCAGTAGCCAACATACGCACAGACATTTGTTTGGTTCAGTGCATGTTTGTAAGTTACTGTCGAGTCGACAACGATTTAAAACATCAGTATTGACTAACACAGATTACTAATAATGACAACGATGAAAAAGTCAGATCAAACAGCACACGAATCAACAATGAAATAGCAAATGATAAAACCAATTGAGGAAACTCGTATGTTCCGTTTAAAAAAAAAAGTCTTAGGGAATTTAACTTGTACATTTATGATACCACCCTCATGAATGGCAAAATCAATGGCATATATTTAAACGTAATTTGTCATAATTTCGGATATAAATTTTCGGACACTTTTGTCTTTTTTATACGCCCGTATAAAATACGGGACGTATTATGTGAAACCCCTTGGCGGGCGGGCGGGCGGCGGGCGGAAGGCATCACTTTGTCCGGACTCTAATTCAAATTGTATTCATCCGATCTTCACCAAACTTGGTCAGCAGTTGCATCTAGTTGATATCTAGGCCAAGTTCGAATATGGGTCATGCCGGGTCAAAAACTAGGTCATAGGGTCAATAAGTGCATTTTCAAAGGGGCCACTTTGTCCGGACTCTATTTCCAAAACAAATACATCAATCATCAGTGTATCATCTCCAATGGCACACGAATCGGGCGTATATTGCTCCGTCATGCGGCGCTCTTGTTCCCCATTTGAATCCAGACCGATTGATATTGCGGGAAAATATGATCCCTGTTTACTGGTATGAGTAGCAAACTCAAAATGTTTCCATGTGTTGTATGAACAAATGTACAGAAAAAGTGGGAATTCGCCAATATCCTTTATTCTGTACCACACAAATTAGATTTTCAAACAGTTTTTATGCACAAATTTTGAGCCCTTTGACCTTGACCTGGAACTTAGAGTCTGCATTAAGGTTTCAAAACCTGCGTTTAGATTTCGAAAAAGCGTTTTTGGGGGCATGTGTCTTCCGATGGAGACAGCTCTTGTTTTAGATTATAATTCAACTCTATTTGAAGACAATACACAACATTTTTTATTTTTCTTACCGCTAGTTAAGGTAAAAATTTGTTAAAAATGGGAAAATTACAGTTATTTGATTGGGCCTACTGGCAGGAAATCTCTCCAACATTTTAATGTCTCTTGGTAAAGCTCGATTTAAGGACAAAACCTGAGTAAAACATCATTCTAGGCAAAAATCAGTAGTAAAATTAGGTTTCGTCAAGACGAATTTTATTAAACTGAAGGATATAAAATACACTTTGTTGACAAAAGCGGAAAGCCTTGACTATAACCATGCTGAATATAAAATAAAAACATTCCAAGTACTAAGTTTTCCCATATTGCAATTGAAAATCTGCCCATGAAGACTCCAGTTATGAAAGTTTAGCAAGAAAGAATTTATTAATCATGATGCAATGCAAAAATAGCTATTTTTGAGTTACGATATTTATGCGCTGTGACTATTTCAACAATAAAGATTGGTAAAATAGTGCTATTAATTTTACAGTATATGTATAAAATACTATAAAAATATGAAATGGTTTTTTTCTGAATAAAGTGGAGTTACCATAGTTTTGTGCGGAGCCCACAAAATGTTGACTTATTAAGTAGAAATTTTATATTTGTTTCTGTCTTATATCAGTAATAAAAAGTACAAAAATACTTCTATGCACAGATTTTCAATAATTATAGTTGTTCATTTTGTTAACCGATAGAAATTTTATGATTTTAGTATTGTCATTTATTCTAAAGTAGTTTTTACTATACTTAATTTATTGAAAAAATAAAAGAAATTTCACTTCTGGTGTTTAAATAGGCATTTTCAAATCAGCTGATTTCATCTTAAATGTAGACATATTGAACAAATTATTACTTTTCAGTGTTTGAGAGTGTGATTGAGGCTTCCTAAAATGTGCACAACTTAATTTCACCCATTAACCTCATTGTTTTTAAAAATATAAAAATTATATATTGGTGTAAAATAGCTGATTGATTGATGCTAAAATAAGTGTTATGTGCAAACGCATTTAAGATGCTTTACTGTAATAACTCTTTTATTTTTTTGGACACATATTCGTACAACTATGACATTTCAACAAAATATTATAAAAGTTAAACACAGCTTTATTTAAAAAAAAAGCAAACTAGGAGCAATTAGAGCAAATAATAGGGTAACCTGTAGTGTTTATTAGGGAATACTTGTAAATCATTCTACGTCTCCTTCACCAGGTTTCACTGTGGGTTGGGTGCAAGAACCCCCTGAATGGATATATGCTGGCGAGGCTCCCAGCCTAACAATTGAACTAAATGTTACTAGTGACAATTTCTACAAATGGATCTATAAAAACAACAAAGAGGCGCCCGTGAGAAATCCAAGGTGAGTGCCTAAAGTTTTTATTGGAAATACTGAATTTTCACTGCTTGAATGCTTGAACAGGATTTGTATAGAATAATCTTAATTGTTTGTCAAAACTTGTATTGCAAATCAAAACTATAATTGTACTTAGCTATGGAACAGCTTGTCTGTCTTCTGTTGACTTTTGGTATGCTGCGTATTTGGTTTGGTATGCTGTGTGTTTGGTTTGGTATGTTGTGTGTTTGTGATGATATGCTGTGAGTTGGCAATAGACTGCTGTGTGTTTCTTGTACCATTCTGCGGGTTTATTGAACATGTCATTTTAATTTCTCTTATGTAAGGTGGTGTTATTTTCATGCAGAACACTCGGCTCTTGTCAAATATCTAAATATGTCACATGTATGTAAAAAAACTTTCACCCCACATATCTGATTTCAATATCATTTTACATCAGATATATGGATTAAATGAACATTCAAAATAGGCAACAAATTTCAATTAATAAGACTTTAAGGCCAGTATTTTTTCTCTCTAAAAGTGTGAAGTACAAGTAGGGAAAAAAAAAGATGGGTGACCAAAAATGCACTCATGTTCAAAATATTATGATATGAAGTTCTTTGTACTAGCAACCCCAGTGACTTTTTTAAACATGTTGATTTGCTAAATGATCATAGGTCTTGATTTGCAGTTTTTAAATTAGTTAGAATTTTAAAAATATCTTAACTGCATGGCTCAAAAGTTATGCAATTTTTTAACTTACCCAAAATTAACTTTTTGGTGTGTTTTTTTTTGCTGGGCATTTTGGTCAATACATGTGCGATTTGCGGACTTTATGCATTGAACAAAATAACTTTGTTTGCTATCGTTTAATTAATTTTTTTTTTAGTCCCCTTCCGATGAAACCCGAGGGGACTTATGGTTTGCGCTCTGTGCATGAAACTTGAAACATGGACAGATGGCAATATGGAGATTATGCATGCAGACCCGTGTTTACTTCTACGGATTTGCCGTAGTTACTACAGATTATTTGGCTAAACTACGCACTACGGATTTGTACTGAAAAACTACGGATCCATTCATCAAAATGGTCAAATTTCAGTTTTTAATCGTACTTTCGCTTATTTTCGGTCTTTGCGGGTAATTTATCAATCATAATCATTTTGGAGCTTATGTAGTAAGAAACGAGCTTGTCGAGTCGTCACCGAACAACAACTGTTTTGCGTATTGGTTCGCAAATTTAGCTGAATATATACAATTTTACGTTGCTATCCAGTATACACATCTCTCTATTGCGGAGAATACCAACGATAGTCGATGTATTGGGATTGAGCACGCCTGTTTTTACACACGTCCAAGATGGCGGCAAGCAGACGAGAAATCGCTTTCTCGCGATTAACGGCGAAAATAATAAATACCATTCAGATTAACAACGGATATCATATGGTCATTAGGGAATAATGTAATTTATATGTTAGTGGATCTGTGTATACTCAGATTCATATGCATATTCTGCTTTATTATGTTTGTTACACTGTTCAGTTTTATGAAATAGCATTGAAATTAGGTTGTCAAGTGCAAGATATTGAAAGGTAAACAAATAAATATATTATTTTAACTCCATTTAATACATTATTAACACAACAAGAGCACTAAAGGGTGTTTGTCAATATTTGTTTATGTTTTCCCCTTATGATATTTAATTTTTAAAAAAACTTAATTAAATTAATAGCTACAGTTGATTGGTGTATAACGGGTAGCTAAGGACTTTGAGTCTCATTTCAACGTAAACACCATGCATTCAGTAATTAAACCATTAAACTTAGATAGACACATGTCTTTCCTATTGAAACATGTCAGCGGTTTTAAATTTCCGAAAAAGTATTATTTGTTTACAGCGCGAATTTCATGGTACACTGATTCAGCCTTTACCGGATCGCTTAGGTCTTTATCGGATTACATGTGTATCGTGTTATTTCTTGAAATTTGACACAGCATTTGTAAAAAAATAATTGCAATATATATGTACATTTCCAGAAAGAAAATTCATATCTGCGTTTAATAAGACCAAGTTCATGGAAATCGCTGCACAATTGATGAAGTAATGGCTGTTCAAGCGATGCACCCTATATTCGGGTCATTTTGAGTTGAATACCTTGTTATATATAAATAGATTTGATAGTGAAAATATGTTTTCAGAGAAATTTATTTTTCGTTATAATTTGATTATTTTTCATTAAAATGATGTTTTCACTAATTAATATCATAGCCACACGCTAACCACATGTGTATTGGACAACTTCAATTGAGTTTATATTTATTTTGAGACAATCCCCACATTCCTGTATATGGGTCACCACATTGTCCGTTATTCACTAAATCCCGAGTTGCAGCTCTCATGCTTATTTTATATGGTACGCATCAATTTGGTTTCTGAGCATTCTTACTTTTGTAAAGGAAACATAATACTAAAATATTGCATCAATGAACATTATGTTTATCAAACAAAATCTGCAAAATTCAAGAAACCATTCGTCTGCACTTTTCCTGTCGTAACAAAAACGGTGCGTACATAACATGACCTTGTTTTGCTTTCGAAAAAAGAAACAGTTGTAAACATTGACACACGTCAACAAAAACATGAATCGACTTAACAATGATTGGCTTTGTGTATTCAATTCATAGAAAACTATAAATCTTAACATAAATAAAAGTATTTTGCAAAAAACTTTTAACCTATCCGTTACTCACTAAAATCCGCTATACACCAATCAACTGTACTCTTAAAGAGCTTATGATCAAATGGTGTATTTAAGAATCTATAGATTATTGTAAGTTTAATATGCACGTGGATGGATATATTAATTTAATCTGTCTTCATTGTAAGAAGACATAAAAGCAGCACTTTATAATATAAAAATGCTGTCAAACATGCACTTAAAAACAATTTTAATTCTGTTACTTATAATCATATTTATAATGCTTAATGTTTCCCAATTTCATAGTTTATCACGCTATTTTTTCCAATTTCATGGTTGATCGCGCCATTTTTTTCCAATCCAAATGGCAAAGGCTGTAACAAATAAAAGCAAATAAAATCACTTAACAGATTTAATTATTAGCAAGTAAATTCATCTTATGCTTTATGTACCGTTAAACTGATATGTGACCCAGTCATGGTGTTTTAATGCTCAAAATGATTGAAAAGGTTAAAACTACTGACAACAGCCCATAACTACTGACAGATGCCCTCCATACTACTGAGAAGCGATCGGTAGGGTAAACAGGTCTGTGCATGTCATTTCATTTTGTTCCTACGTCAAGAATTCACTGAGGTTGCTATGGCAACAAATAGACTAGAAATATTGCTAAAAATGGTGAAGTATCACCGGTAGGGGACTTTTATTGCTGGCAATAGTCTTGTATTAATTGTCTTATTTGATTGAAACTTGCCATCCCTATTTTTTTTTCGCAAGGAATCCATTTTTGCATTAAAAATATTTTATAGCAACAAATAACAAATTAGCTATTTAGGTTTAAAACAAACATTTAATAGTTTATTGTCCAGTAAAAATCAATACTGGAGACATACTAAAGCGCTTTTGCTCTGAAATGTAATACATTCTTTGTTTAAAAAAACTATATCTTCTAGAGATTGAACAAATAATTTTCATAATTTGGAAAACACTGCTGTGCTGAGTTAATGCACTCTTGTCAGGACGCAATGATCAACAAGAAACCGTCGGAGATGGGTGCATAGTCGCTTTGTCGATATATCAATATTTTAGGCACAGCTGTTGCCTTGGACGTGTACAGTAGGCATAAACAAGCCGTCGTTTCAGCAGCAGAATTGTTAACTAACTTTAATGCATTGCATTCCAATCCGCAAGGTATCAAGGTCAGTTTGCGGTCAGTTGCAGAAATCTTTATATAAACGCCGTCTCGTAAACTTTGTGCACTTGAAGTCTGTTTTGATCAGAAAGATACTAAATAAAGATATTCGGCGATACTATTGTGGTATGTCAATCATCGATTTTTAATATGTTTTCAACATTTGCATGAGAAGGACCAATTTTGATAAAATTAATTAGAAATATTTATCCATTTAGACCAGTTTATTAAGCATGAGCACAATAATTCACTATACTATAATTATGCACTTAAATAAGATTTGAGTATTGCCGGCTGACCTATATGCACTCGTTTATTTTCATGTTTCTTGTGTTTTTCTATTCTGTAAATATAGATATCTGAGTAATAATATCACATAAAGCAAAATAAGCCACGAAATCTGGCGCAACACCCCGTAATTGATTTGCTTGTGATGTAGCTAAGAACTGCGCAGAAAAAAGGCATCCGCTACTTTTTATCTCATAGAGATTACTTTTGATCGTTCATAAACATCGACCACAATCAACGCCGTATATCTTTTTTAAAGATATTTCTTGTTAGTTCTGCTCTAGAATTTGTTAGACCCATGATATTGATCATTGCAGCGTGTAACTATTTACCACTCAGCTTACTGACCCTCTCACTTTGCTGTATGCCAGATGTTAATATCAGTGGTCAGTAATAAAAGCTGGTTGAACTGTTTAATATATATATTTATGCCTCCCTTCGAAGAAGAGGGGGTATATTGCTTTGCTCATGTCGGTCAGTCTGTTGGTCTGTCAGTCGGTCTGTCGGTCCGTCCACCAGATGGTTTCTGGATGATAACTCAAGAACGCTTAGGCCTAGGATCATGAAACTTCATAGGAACATTGATCATGACTCCCAGATGACCCCTATTGATTTTGAGGTCACTTGGTCAAAGGTCAAGGTCACAGGTGAAGGTCACAGTTACTGGAAATAGGCATTTTAAGGATTTAGCATGGTTCAAACAAGGGAAACAACTACCGTTTATGATTGTTCTTTTTGTTACAGCATTTGCCTCCCTTGTAATTTATTTAAATTTTACCAAATGTAAGGCTAACTGGATTTTTTTAAATGCATTGTATCAATAAACATCGGGCAAAAATGAAATTAAGGTTGCATTATCTCTACCTAGTTATGCCCCCTTTCGAAGAAAAACTTAACACAGTAAAAAGTAATATGGTTCACCACCACCACCACAACCAATAAATAACCCCACCCCACATTATTACCCCCTCTTTATGTAACGTTGTCAAAATGTTTGTCTTAATGATATCTTGGTTGAGTTCAAAAGTGGTTCCGATCCGTTGATAAACATGGCCGCCAGTGGGTGGGGCAGTTTTTCCTTATTTGGCTATAGAGAAACCTTGTAAATGCTCTAGAAGTCCCAATTTTTGCCCAATCATCATGAAAGTTGGTCAAAACAATGGTTTTATTGATATCTTGGACGAGTTCGAAAATGGTCGGGATTGGTGAAAAAACATGGAGGACAGTGGGCGGGGCATTTTCCTCTATATGTCTATAGTGAAAACATGTGAACACAGTAGAAGTCACATTTTTGGCCCAATTTTCATGAAATTTGCTCAAAACATTTGTTTCCTTGATAAGAGAGTTGAGTTAAAAAATGGTTTCGGTCAGTTGAATAACATGGCTGCTGGGAGGGGGGCAGTTTTCTCATTATGCCCCCCCCCCCCCCCTCCCTTTGGAAGAAGAGGGGGTATATTGTTTTGCTCATTTCGGTCCTTCCGTCCACCAGATGGTTTCCGGATGATAATTCAAGAGCGCTTATGCCAAGGATCATGAAACTTCATAGGTACATTGATCATTACTCGCAAATAACCCCTATTGATCAGTGATTCATTTTGCCGTGCGTCCCACGTGCCAGATGCACGTTTTTTTCTGGGGATGCATCATTCCCAAACATGTGCGTCCTCGAGATGCATTGTTTAAAAACTCCAATTTTCAACATCGTCAAAGTTGTACACGATACCGAGTTCGATTTGTGGATATAAGCGAAACACATGTCAACACCGTTTTGAAAAGTAGAAAGGAAGTCACATTACAATATTCGGAATGTATTACGCGTATTTTGATTGGTTGAAATATATCAATTTTCCAATCAGTTACGGTGTTTTATTAAAAGTTTGTTGGACGTTTCATTGGCTGTCCCGGATGGTAAACAAAGAAAATGCCACCCAAAAAGGTTTTCAAAATTGATACTCAACAATTTAAACTTGCTGTGTAGATATTTATCGATAACGCAGCCTCGATGTAAACCATGTGGTTTAAATGTGAAGAATAAACAACGGAAAACACAGTTTGCATTCGTCTGTTGTGTGCGCAGACAGTTATACATGTATAGTAAAGCGATGTTATTATACTTACTCTGGATTAATTGAGCATTGTTGTTTTTTATTAAGTGACAATTTAAAATTTGCAAGTTCTGACATCAATAGCATCTTTTATTTTTATACGGTACATACATAATAGTGATACAAATCGTACAGTATTCCGTCCTATGTAAAGTAGAATGTAAGCCCTTTTAACAACACAGTCATCTGCTGTTCATACTGCAGGATTTGAAAGGATTTTTTCTGTACATAATAAGGTCTTGACCAAATTCAGGAACAGGTTAACTGTAACACTTAATCTGTATTGAAGGTGTTAACCTTTTGACCAAAGGAGAAATTGTCTTTTGTCACACTGTTTGAAAGGGCTATTTTTGACCCAAAATTATAAACAATAGTCCATCCAATTTATTAAAACTTTAGTCAGTCCAAATTTGTTAAAGATATTAAAAGATCTCTGTTTAAGATGTTATATGTTTCACTGTTTGTTATTAAAAGTAAAACAAATATTTTACTTGCTAAATACCTAATTCTGTTTTTAGCTGTAAAATTGCAGCGTATCATTTTAAGAAGATTATTTTTTTAACAAATTTACAAAGACACAATCTGGGACCCATTGTTTTCAGTTTGGACCCATTGTTTAAAAATATGCGAGTCCCATGGACTCATTGATGTAGATTTCAAAATGAATCACTGATTGATTATCAGGTCACTAGGTCAAGGTCATGATGACCCAAAATAGTGAAATGGTTTCCGGATGATAACTCAAGAACGCTAAGCCTAGGATCATGAAACTTCATAGGTACGTTGATCATGATTCGTAGATAACTCCTATTGATTTTTAGGTCACTTGGTCAAAGGTCAAGGTCATGGTGTCCCAAAATAGTAAAATGGTTTCCAGATGATAACTCAAGAATGTTTATGCCTAGGATCATGAAACTTCATAGGTACATTGATCATGACTTGCAGATGACCCCTCTCGATTTTCAGGTCACTAGGTCAAAGGTCAAGGTCACGGTTACCTGAAATAGTAAAATGGTTTCTGTATGATAAATCAAGAACGCTTATGCATAGGATCATAAAACTTCAAAGGTACAATGATCATGACTCGCAGATGACCCCTATTGATTTTCAGATCACTAGGTCAAAGGTCAAGGTCACGGTGACCTAAAATAGTAAAATGGTTTCTGGATGATAACTCAAGAGCGCTTATGCCTAGGTTCATGAAACGTCATAGGTATATTGATCATGACTCGCAGATGACCCCTTCTGATTATCAGATCACTAGGTCAAAGGTCAAGGTCACAGTGCCAAAAAACGTATTCACACAATGGCTGTCAAGGTCACAATAACTCAACTTAGAAAAATGGTTTCCGGATGCTAACTCAAGAATGCTTACGCCTAGGATCATGAAACTTCATAGGTACATTGATCATGACTCGAAGATGAAATAATGATGAAACTTGACCAGGATGTTTGTCTGGACAATATCTAGGTCAAGTTTGACATTTGGTAAAGATTGAATGAACCGACTTCTCTCATCTTGGCCCTCTTGTTTGGTTATGTCAAAAATTAGTGT
Organism: Dreissena polymorpha; assembly: GCF_020536995.1. Lineage (NCBI taxonomy): Eukaryota > Metazoa > Mollusca > Bivalvia > Myida > Dreissenidae > Dreissena > Dreissena polymorpha. The sequence continues at coordinate 36,430,013 of NC_068370.1, forward strand.
AGGCAGGTCAGAAAATCATTTTATTAAAAAGTACTGGCCTAATTATTAAAAAAAATAAATTGTAAGAGATGAATAAGTTATGTTCCAAATGTTGTTAAGTTGTAGTGAGTTTTGATAAGCCAAATAATTTGGTGGTATGGGTATTGAAGTTAATAGCATTAATTAAGTATTGCACTACAAATAAGTAGGTATTATTCTAACATGTATGTATGCATGTGTATTTATAAATGACTATAACACAGTCTTATGTGAATTTGGAATAAGACATCAATTTGGGAATAAATTGTGTTTTTTCAAAAGTGCATAATATGCAGTTTTATAATTATGTTTTATTTAGTTAGTTTGACAAATTATAACTAAAACAGATACTTGCATATAAAATAGCATCATTTAAATTAATATTACTGCAAAACTGGACTGTTTATTGATATTTTTTTTAAATCCTCATGAATTGAAAATGTGTCCATGCAGCGCATGGACACAGTTTAAAAATACAGTAAAAATGCTGAAAATACAATCACTGTTAATGGAAAAGTCATGGAAAATTGCTTATTAAAAGCTTGTAGTATAGACAAAATATTACAAAAATAAATTCAGATCATAAAATGAATAGAGAAAATCACCAAAATGATGTCCATTCCCAGTTTGATGTCTTATTCCAAATTCACATAATACAGTGCTCTATATAAACAAAGGGGATAAACACGTGACAAACAAGATGGCAATGTCCATGATGAGATTGGTATTTTTTGCAGTTTGAAACAGTTTGTGACCCGCAACAAGTCAAGTCGAGATATAATAATACAATATAAAGTCTTGTCAGTTTCTTGCCAATATGGCTGAAAAGTGAGCGCTATTTTAACAATAATAAAAGTAATGAAGGGTATACAATGGCAAAAAATACCTGTCTCTGCATGGACGTTGCCATCATGTTGGTCACGTGATTGCCCCCTCTGGTATGGAAATTTAATTGTGTTTTTTTATTAGAAAGATGTAAATAGATTAAATCAGATGGAAATGTCAGTCTGTACTTTTTTTAATTTATAAAATAAGAATGATTCATCAATTCATTGGCAAAAAATGTTGTGCAGGATACTCAAAGTGATATTTTTATGCCCCCAAATGTGGGCATGTAGTGATCGTATGTCCGTCTGTCCGTCTGTCTGTTCGTCTATCTGTCTGTCTGAAAGTCAGTCACACTTTGCTTAAAGCTTTTATGTTGCTTAAGATATAACCTTCATAATTAGTTGGTATGCATGTGTGTATGGACAAGGCCTTTCCATTTGCATACAAATTTTTCCCCTCGACCTTGAACTAAGGGTCTGCGTTTAGGTCTGAAATCCAGACATGGCAAAAGCCATCAGCCATTAAAGAAGGCTGACGGTGAAATGCAAAATCGTCCGCCTTACTTCCCGCCGATACTTGCTTCAAAAAAGTGTAACCCTCTGCAGTTTCCACAACTACATTATTTTGTGATTACAGACTCATGATATTTTTGGACATAATTCGTTGAATTTCATAACAAACTGCATCAATTAATTCTAAAAGTCATTCAAAACGTTTATGGAGCGTCTCGCCAAACAACATCATTCTTAACTATGGGTTTGAGAAAGTTGTTAGACATATACGAGTTTACCTTCGTTGCTCACATGATGTTAACATGATCAATAACAAGAAATAACAAGGTATCCCCCGCAACATATGCTTTGTTTGAGGATGGGTGCAAATTGGACGGATGAACATAATGATAGATGGACGGACGGAGGACAATAACACAAAACTAAGACAAAGGAAGGTTCTTAAGCCTTCACAATTTGCCAAAGCGCTTCCAAGATATGGCTCCGGACACAAAAATGCCAATAGTAAAAAGCATTTTTTCAAGATACAAAGGGCCATAAGTCTGTTTTTAACAGATGGTGTACAATGCCATTTGGCGTGCATCATCCTCTTATGCGTATATATACTCATACCAAGTTTAAATGAAATCCGCCAAAGCACTTCAAAGATATGGCTCCGGACACAAAAGTGCCTATAGTAAAAAGCATTTTTTCAAGATACAAAGGGCCATAAGTCTGTTTTTAACAAATGATGTACAATGCCATTTGGCGTGCATCATCCTCTTATGCATATATATACTCATATTAAATTTCAATGAAATCCGCCAAAGAACTTCCAAGAGATGGCTCCGGACACTAAAAAGCATTTTTTCAAGATACAAAGGGCCATAAGTCTGTTTTTAACAGATGGTGTACAATGCCATTTGGCGTGCATCATCCTCTTATGCATATGTATACTTATACCAAGTTTAAATGAAAACCACCAAAGAACTTCCAAGATATGGCTCCGGACACAAAAGTGCCGGACGGACGGACAACGCCAAAACAATATCCCTCCGCCTCTGGCGGGGGATAACAATGCTTAGCGAAAAGGACAAAATTAAGAACAATCGAAATAACAACGGATGTCAAATTATTAGTATGGATTAATGAAAAGCGCATGTCATTCTACGATGGAGCATACTTTTAAGATACAACTAAAACTCTTTTTTATGCATATTAAAATTGCACCATCCATTAGTCTTTTGGTCCGTCTGTCTCCGGATTAGTTTTCCGCTCAATAAGTCAAGCAATTGTCATCAGATCTTCACCAAACTTCATGAAAATGTGTAAGGCTATAACATCTAGGTTAAGTTCGATAATCGGCCAAATTGACCCAGACACTCCTGAGTTGCTGCCCTTGAATCATCGTAAAATTGGGGGGTTTCTTGTTTCCGCTCAATAACTCAAGCAAATGTCATAGGATCTTCACTAATCTTCATGAACATGTGTAAGGCAATAACATCTTGGTCAAGTTTGATAATAGGCCAAATTGACCCTGACACTCCTGAGTTACGGTCCTTGAATCATCGCAAATTTTTTTTTTCCTTATTTCCACTCAATCACTAGAGGAAATGTCATGAGATTTTTGCCACACTCCATGGAAATGTGTAAGGTCATAAGATCTAGGTCAAGTTCTATAATCAGCCAAATTGACCAAGACCGAGTTTCAGCCCTTGAATCATCAAAAAATTTAGTTTTTTCTCGTTTCTGCTCAATAACTCCAGCAATTGTCATAGGATCTTTAACAAACTTCATAAAAATGTGTAAGGCAATAAAATCTAGGTAAAGTTTAATAATCGGCAAAATTTACACAGGTTCTTCTGAGTAACAGCCCATGAATCATCAAAAAATTGCGTTTCCGCTAGAAAAATGCTCATAATTTCTATGTCGCTTCAGATGTAACCATCATATTTGGTATGCATGTGTATATGGACAAGGCCTTTTCATACAAACATAAACTTTGACCCCTTTGACCTTGAACTTAGGGTCCACGTTAATGTTTCAAAATCTAAGTTTAGGTTTCGAAAAAGTGTTTTTTTGGGGCATAACTATTATGTCTTCCGATGCAGACAGCTCTTGTTTGTAAATGTATACGTACTGAATGTCACAAAACAAGTGTTTCAAAATTGGAATGCAGTCTTCTCACGAACAAAAATACATCTACCGGAATCAGTAAAACTGTAAAAGGATTACCGTTCAAAAATTCAAAAAAAAAGACAAACATGATTCGATTTATATGTAACAGGGTTCGCACAGACCTTGAAAGGTGCTTGAAAATCAAGGTTTATCTTGAAAAGTGCTTCAAAACGATCTGGAGTGCTTAAAAGTGCTTATTTTTTACCATAGAAAAGTGCTTAGAAAGTGCTTGAATTTGGCTGGAAAAGTGCTTGAAAATGAAATAACAACAATTAAAAATGTTAAAAACAGATTCATTATTTCAAAGCTTTCAGATAATTTCAAGTCATATTGATCCGATGATATTGATCGCTCCTCCTATCTGAGCCACGGCAATGTTCGCGCGTATTTTATCAGAACAAAGAAATTCATTTATTTCATGTAGAAGTTGTAACCTAAAAACCGTAGCTGTCCACGATGTGTGCAAAGCATGTCAGATGATTTACACGTGTTGAAATACAACTGTCCTGATTGGGCGCTTATTTCATCAAATCTTTAAATAGAATCATATGAGGAAATTCATTTGATACTTTGGAAAATTGCAAAAGTTTGTGTTTATGACTCTAATTATCGTCTATATAACCCACCCATAATTTGATTTTAAAAATGAAACTCGGGCATATATGGGATTATTAAGTAATTGATAAAGATGGGAGAAGTTGCATGTTTGAGATTGAGACAGTTGAAAGGTATGTATAGGGGAATCTGGAGACTCAGGATAATACGATGACTACAATCAGTTATGAGTTCTCCATGGCTTCAAACTGTTAATTGAATAATCAAACACTCAATTAACATGCCTCCAGGTGCCGTATCCTACAGCTGGGTGCAAACACTTTTTTCTTTTATTTGCGACGTTTTATAAGACAAAAAACACTGTCATGGGCATGGGTGTGAAATACATTATTCATTATCACTTTTAAATGAAAGGGATCAATACAATATGTTTATGTTGAATTATTTTATTTGAAGCGAACACGATGAACACGGCGGTGTATATTATGGGTCTGCAGTGATTCGCAGTGTTGGCCTTATGGCAAATGGCCCCGCAACATTTGATCTGAACACTCATCGCGGGGTTCATATTGGTAAGGGAACACAGTGAGATGAACACCGCAGTGAGTGGCGTTTGTTTAAGTACACGGTGCCTGTACTTAGGGTAAAAATACATATTTTCATGTCTTTTCCATGAGTCCAAAGTCGTAGTTTTTTTCCAGATTTATTACAGTTCTGATCTGTTTATACTAGCAGGTACTGGATCAGTACGGGTTTTATAATGTAAGGGAGGTACTACTACAACTCATCTGTCGCCAATTGGTCTACTTTGTTGGTTTTTTAGCTCATCTATTTTTTGAAAAAAAATTATGAGCTATTGTCATCACCTTGGCGTCGGCGTCTGCGTCGGCGTCGGCGTCCGGTTAAGTTTTACGTTTAGGTCCACTTTTCTCAGAAAGTATCAATGCTATTGCATTCAAACTTGGTACACTTACTTACTATCATGAGGGGACTGGGCAGGCAAAGTTAGATAACTCTGGCGTGCATTTTGACTGAATTATGTGCCCTTTTTATACTTAGAAAATTTAAAATTTTGGTTAAGTTTTGCGTTTAGGTCCACTTTTTTCAGAAAGTATCAATGCTATTGCATTCAAACTTGGTACACTTACTTAATATCATGAGGGGACTGGGCAGGCAAAGTTAGATAACTCTGGCGTGCATTTTGACAAAATTATGTGCCCTTTTTATACTTAGAAAATTGAAAATTTTGGTTAAGTTTTGTGTTTAGGTCCATTTATTCCTTAAGTATCAAAGCTATTGCTTTCATACTTGCAACACTTACTAACTATCATAAGGGGACTGTGCAGGCAAAGTAATGTAACTCTGACTGGCATTTTGACAGAATTATGTGCCCTTTTTATACGCCCGTATAAAATACGGGACGTATTATGTGAAACCCCTTGGCGGCGGGCGGCGGGCGGAAGGCATCACTTTGTCCGGACTCTAATTCAAATTGTATTCATCCGATCTTCACCAAACTTGGTCAGCAGTTGCATCTAGTTGATATCTAGGCCAAGTTCGAAAATGGGTCATGCCGGGTCAAAAACTAGGTCATAGGGTCAATAAGTGCATTTTCAAAGGGGCCACTTTGTCCGGACTCTATTTCAAATTGTATTCATCCGATCTTCACCAAACTTGGTCAGCAGTTGCATCTAGTTGATATATAGGCCAAGTTCGAATATGGGTCATGCCGGGTCAAAAACTAGGTCATAGGGTCAATTAGTGCATTTTCAACGGCGCCACTTTGTCCGGACTCTAATTCAAATTGTATTGACATCCGATCTTCACCAAACTTGGTCAGTAGTTGCATCTAGTTGATATCTAGGTCAAGTTCGAATATGGGTCATGCCGGGTCAAAAACTAGGTCACAAGGTTACTTAGTGCATTTCAAGCATTTAGCATGGTGTCCGCTCTCTAATTGAAGTAGTTTGCATCTGATCATCACCTAATTTGGTCAGAAGTTGAGTCTAGATGATATGTAGATCAAATTCGAATATGGGTCATGCCGGGTCAAAAACGAGGTCACGATCGGACACATAATGAATTTCAAGCATTTAGCATGGTGCCCGCTCTCTAATTGAAGTAGTTTTCATTTGATCTTCACCAAATTTAGTCAGATGTTACATCTAAATGATATCTAGGTCAAGTTCAAATATGGGTCATGCCGGGTCAATAACTAGGTCTCGAGGTCACTTAGTGCATTTCAAGCATTAAGCATGGTGTCCAAAACCTCCGAACGGGCGTATCTTGTGACAGTTTGGCACTCTTGTTATACTTAGAAAATTGAAAATTTGGTTATGTTTTGTGTTTAGGTCCACTTTATTCCTACAGTATCAAAGCTATTGCTTTCATACTTGCAACACTTATTAACTATCATAAGGGGACTGTGCAGGCAAAGTTATGTAACTCTGACTGGCATTTGGACGGAATTATGGGCCCTTTATACTTTGAAAATTGAAAGTTTGGTTAAGTTTTGTGTTTTGGTCCACTTTACCCCTAAAGTATCATAGATATTGCTTTCATACTTGGAACACTCGCAAACTATCATAAGGGTACAGTAAAAGGACAAGTTGCATAACTCTGGATGTCATTTTTACGGAATTATGGCCCTTTTTTTACTTAGTAACTTTGAATATATGGTTAAATTTTGTGTTTCGATCCACTTTACTTCTTAACTATCAAGGCTATTGCTTTCAAACTTCAAATACTTTCATGCTATAATGAGGTTACTGTACCTGGCAAGTTGAATTTTACCTTGACCTTTGAATGACCTTGACTCTCAAGGTCAAATTATAAAATTTTGCTAAAATTGCCATAACTTCTTTATTTATGATTAGATTTGATTGATACTTTGACAAAACTACTCTTACCTGACATACCACAATAGACTCCACCCAAACCATCGCCCGTGCCCCCCCCACTTTCCCCCCCCCATCCCGAATCCCCCCCCCCCCAATTTTTTTTTTTTTTTTTTTAATATCATCTCACAACCACCACACCCTCACATTATACCCCCCCCCCACCCCACCCCCCTCCCCAAATTTTATTTTTTTTAAACGGTTTAAAAAACAAAACTATTTATTTTGATTATTTTATGTTTGAAATACCGTCCAACCATTGCACCCAAGAATACCCCCCCAACCCCCCTCCCCCCCACCCGAATCCCCCCCCCAAAAATTTTTCTTCTTTTTTTTGTTTGTTTTTTTGTTTTTTTTGTTAAGATCATCTCACAAATTACCACCACACCCTCACACTATACCCCCCCCCCCACCCTCACCCCCCCCCCAATTTTTTTTTTTAAACGGTTAAAAACACAAATATTTATTTTCATTATTTTATGTTTGAAATACCGTCCAACCATCGCACCCAAGAATCGCCGCCCCCCCCCACCCCCCTTACCGATTTTTTTTTCCTTTTTTTTGCATTTTTGGAAGATAATGTAATAAATGTCCACACCCCCACACAATGCACCCCTCTTCACTCCACCCCTCCCTCCTTTGTGATTGAAAATGAGAGTCCCTTCACCTTTAAAAAGAAAATAGATGAGCGGTCTGCACCCGCAAGGCGATGCTCTTGTTTTGTATACATTCAGGGATTGAAGAATCCACTCGACCGCTCGCATATGCGAGTGAAGTTGGCAGTCAGGCGAGTAAATTTTGTTAAATACTCGACCGACCAGGCGAGTTCTGTTTTTCAAGTTGAGAAATATAAATTCAGTTCCAGAACTCCTTCCACATCGATACAAATTGCAAACAATTTTTTGAACGAACAAAAAATACGTTAAGTACACAAAGCACTTTCGTTTTGACAATGAAAAATGACGTCACGGGCACAGTAAAAATAATTCTCGCAATCGGCTGCGCTCTTTTCGTCGTTGTCAGTGCTCTTAGCTAATCGATTAAAAGTGAATAAAACTGTTAAATATATTGGTCATTCTGTGAATTTTAATGTAAATATCAATAAAACAATAATACATCACTGATATATTATAATACTTCTTATATTTAATTAAAAATAAACAGAAAAAAATAATTAATAATAAGAATAATTTTGAATTTCGTGATCAGAAGCCTTAGGGAAAATTTACCATATTGTAGCCGTTTGTCAATCAAGTGTGTCTTTCAGTAAAAGTTTGTCTGAAATATTAAAATGGAAAAGGGTTCTATTTTAAAATATCTGCAAGATGGTGGCGACAGGGAACAGAAAGAATTAGAAAGGTCTTCAAAACGGGAAGCAGAAAGAATTGAGAAAAGGAAAGAGGTGCAATAAACGTAAGGAAAGCAAATATAATCCATTAGATTATAATGTAGATAATTTGTTTGATGTTTAGTGTCACTATGTTAAGTTGGTTTAGAAGGTTCTGGTTGATCATAACTATAAATATAGATATCTATTTTTAATGCAGGGTGAGTAGATTAAAGTGAAGGGCGAGTGGATTGTCAGGCCTACTCGCCCTGCAGGGCGAGTGGCTCTGGAAAAATTCTTCAACCCCTGACATTATGCCATTACGATGCTGAAAAGTTGAAATATGCAAGTGAATAAGTGCATTTTTCAGAAAGGGTTGCTTTTGAAGTACCCTTGGGTTATTGACAAAGCCAATTCTAAGTATGCAGAACCAATATAGAGATAGCTAGTATGGGGGAATCCGCGTTGTAAAGCCACCAGAAGGGTGAATTTAGAATACATAATTCAAAACAAATAACGGGTTTTGTTTTGGTATGTGTAATGCCTTTGGTCAATCATGGTACGATATTATAATGAAATATCTTACTTTTGATTAATACAGTTAATTGTACGGTATCAAGGTAGTGCAGACTGTTGTAAGTCACAAAGAATGTTAAGCAAGAAGGGACCAATATCGCGAAAAATGTTGTCAGTATTGGACACTAAAATAATATACATTTTTCAGTATGTCTGCTTGAATTTGGATTTGTTTCCCTTGAAAAGTGCTTAAAAAGTGCTTGAATTTCATTCAAGAAAATCTGTATGAGGCCATCCTTAAACAGTCTTCAAATGAGCCTATAAGCCCGTAGCCGGAGTCGATTCTTGGGACGGTCGGTCGATCATAAATGCATATTAAATAGCCCGACTGGTCGATTGAATATTTTAGCGTAAAATAATAAACAAAGTGAAAAAAATACATGAACACCGGTCAGCCACTTTGGTTAAAGACATAATCAATTGAAGTAGTCGGTACAAGTCGTTAGCCAATCAACACGTCTGAGTTCCACTCTTACGGAGACTCCGGAGATGGACTATTTTATTATTGATGTTTGATTGGTAAGCGGATAGAAAAATAACTGACGACAAATCTCCGCTACTTGCCGAAAATCGTACAAGTCAGCAAACGTTACAAATGAAAAAGTTTGAGTGATCGATTAGCAAAATAAAGCACTGCAATAGCATATATTTAAGCAATATGTTAACACAATTATATATTTATTACGTATTTGCTAGGTAATTGGTTTTTATTTTTCTTGAATCATACGATATGCACATTTGATTTCATGTTCAAAACTATTTCATATTCTCGGACTGTTATTTTTGGATACAGTTTTGTTTTTGTCGATTTAAATTTATTTTCGACATTCTTTATGAAAATGTCTATAGAATGATGAATACACATGCAGTGATACGGATGGTATGATTTATAATATTTTGCATTGTTTTCACCAGAAATTGCAACTAGAAAGACTTAAAAAGTACAATAGGTTAGGGCTAAGGGCCCTAACAAAACTGTATGAAAATCGTTTCATGATTTAGGACATATGTCCTGAAAAAAATTGACCATTTAGCCATTTGAGGAAACCTGTCCTGAGGAAATTGGGGCCAATCTGAAACACTGAGATATGGAGCTGTCCGGAGAGCATGCCTTTGCTGTTGTTATCAAAAATAAATAAAACAGTCTGTTGAAAATGGGACAGGGGAATGTTTTTACTCATTAGAAGTTATTTCTGATTGGAAATGAATATTTTTGTTGCTCCGAGCCAAAAAAGTCATAAAATGTATGTTATAACCTTTTCGGGCTATTGAAACTGTCTTCGGGCTATTAAAAATTCTATCTAATTAGCCCAAAGGGCTATTGGTCTAAAATATAAGCGTGAAGACTGCTTAAAAATTGTTTGTTTGGCATAACCCGACCCAGGTTAATTTGGGTGGGAAGGTAGGTAGGGATTTTTTATTTATTTTTTTTAGTATTTTTTTTCGTCTGAAATTGAACTCCGACATATACCAAACTGAAAGGTAATTATCAAATAAAGCCCCAAGTCTTCTGCATCATGAAAGGAAATTGGTAAATATTTTTCTGCACCGGCCGTATCACCGCTTGTGTATTCGTAAATCTATTTTTTGTATAAAGAACATTGAAAATATAATATAATCAACAAAAAATACTTTATCCGAAAACGAGAGTCCGAAAAATTGTACGCATTTTGCACATGAAATGTGCATATCGTGTGACTACAGAAAATGAAAACAAGTAACCTACGTAATTAATATACTTTTGGTTGACATATTACTTTACAATAGCATAGTTTGTGAGTAAAAAACAGCAAAGTTATACTAACATTTTAATTTCAATCAAGAAAAGAAAGGTGTAACATCTTCGACATGTAACTAATTAGTTAATTATTATCCTTTAATTCAGATCGATAGACTGTAGAAAGTTGTAAAGTGATCAGCTTAAAAATCATTTATTGAGTGTTATGCTTATTTTCATTTGCTTATTTTTTATACAACTTTTGCCATCGGCCATTATATTGCAGGCAGACGACAATTTCAACTGTGTATTCCATTATCTACGCATGAATTACCCAATATTACCCCATAGCGAACTCAATGTTGATTGGCCAGCTACCAATATATGCTCTTCAAAACGTTCATGGAAACAAAGAGAAAAAATAGATAAAAAAACAAAACAATCCGGATTAAAATGGCCGAGTGTTTTTAATGAAATTTAACGATATTTTAGCATATTCGCAAATTATATTTTTCTTGAGCCAAATTCGCCATATTTTAGCAAATGCCGAACGACAGCGCAAGCCCTGTAATAGTGAGCATTTATTCCAATAATAACACGTTCGCAATGCTCGTTCTGTCATTTGCCATTTGAGCCATCTGCACCATTTGCAAAAATATTGAGAATTTGGCTCAAGAAAAATCTAAATTGCGAAAATTCGAAAATCTAGTAAAATTTCGTTGAAAACATCTGCCATTTTAATCTGGACTGGTTTTCTATATTTGTCTCTTTGTTTCAATGAAAGTGTTCGCAATTCGAACAATTAACAAAACCCGGTCTGTACCCGATTAGACACAATCATGGTAGCTGGCCAATCAACATTGAGCTCGCTTTCAAATGACATGACGTTGTCGAATGAAAGGTGAGAAAGGGTGAAGCAATCGGATAATATTGGGTCATTTATGCGCAGATGTTGTATAATTTCAATACACATTTTATATCGCAGTGTGCCTTCAAAATAGATAAAAAAAATGAAACAAAAATGAGACAATACCCGTCAATAAATATTTCTAAGCTGACCACTTTTCATCTTTCTTCCGAATATTTACCAATCTGAATTAAAAAGTGATAATTAAATAATTAGTTATATGGCGATAATATTACACATCTCTGCCGATTGCCGAATTAAATTGAACGTTGATAATTAATCGATTTGTTTTTTACTCCCAAAATATCCTGAACAACAGCAGCGTATTTTAATTAAAGGGATACGAGAAAAACAGGAGCAGTTTAATTGTATTTAAAGTTTAATTAATCGCATATGCATATGTCAAATAAATAGGCGACTCAAATAAATACCGGTACGCGTTTTGTTCATTGCTATTCTAGATATCCTTGAAAGACCATTCAATTAAATGACGCAAATAACCGGAAAGGATAAAAAGCAGAAATGCAAAATTTAGCAGAAAGAATTTTCGGGCAGCAAAAAATGTTTTTTTTTTTGGAAAGTGACAAAAATATTTTCAGTCGGGCCGATTTTAGTGGGTCGGTCGGGTTATGCCAACCAAAAGAATTTTTAAGGATGGCCTGAACCCTGTGTAAGTGTGTTTAATCAGATTCATGTGCATATTCTGCTTTATTATGTTTGCCACTCTAAACGGTTTACTGTAATGGCATGTTAGTGAAATGGATATTTAAAGGTTAACTTATTTAATATATTAATTTCTGTTAGCTAAATATATTGACAACACTCAAGTATATAAATATGTTTAAATCATAAACATATCCACAAACTGAAACTAACATGCTTAATTTATTTCCCAAAATCAAGTTTTCATGCTTTTGTTTGCCCTTTTGTGAATTTACATTGCCATGCCGAGATTAATGGCTCTATGCACTCCCCAGTCAAACACTTAACATTGAGGCCTGTGATTTTTAGCATAGGTGCAATGCACCTATGCTTAAGGTATAAGCTACATTTCGGAAACCGACATGGTACAGTTGACCATTATGATGCCTTACCTGATCAAAAATCAAACGAAATATCTAATTAATATAGTATATGGTAATTCTTACAATTTTTTTTTTGGAAACGTTTTTCTAACGTTTTCTTCCAAGAATATTACTGACACTGTTTTTAGTGAATTTTTCTAAAACCGTTTTACGTGAAAAAACCTTCTAAGAAACTAAAACAAATTTTGTTCGTAAAACAATTCTGTTCTTGTTGATAGTGACCTCACACCTAATTTCTATTTCCTTTCTTTACTATTCTGGGGAAGTCAAATGTTAACATAACTGAACTCATAAGGCCCTGGTTTAAGGATATAGGTAACATTTCATCGGTTAATTATAAATAGAAATTAACATATTCTCAGCAGGAAGTGGGGCATAAAGCACTTTTATTCTTTGAATATGTGTAAAAAAATGGCGGAGTACGATGAATGTTTTCTGATTTATGACATCGATTCTGACCTGCCTTTCTATGGGTTTGATGAAGTAGAGTTTGAAAGTAATAGAGATGTGTTAATTGAAGTTAAAATGATTTACTTTGAGCCAGAAATTAACGTTACGAGTAGAGCTAACGGTTTAAATGTGGCATCGGATTTAATGGATTCGCGCGAATTCTGGACGAGTGTTTTGTCTGTAAAATATTAAATGGAAAGCTGTAAATGTATCAAGTCAGAAAAGAAAAGGGATGGTTGCATTATAGTATGCGTGAAATAATGTAATTCTAAGTATTTATTTTCATAGTTATGTCATTTTGGAACCATACACATTCGTCACTATTTGGAATTCCCGTTTCTAAAAATAGAACATTTTGGTAGCAACAACAAGGGTGTCGACTCGTGATGTCAGAAATCGTTAAGGTTACAATATACTAAATAATCGAGTCATGAAGGTGCTTAAGGTATAAGCTACATTTCGAAAACCGACATGGTACAGTTGACCATTATGAACCTGATAAAAAATCAGACGAAATATCTATTTAATATAGTATATGGTAATTCTTACTTTTTTTTTCGGAAACGTTTTTCTAACGTTTTCTTCCAAGAATATTGCTGACACTGTTTTTAGTGAATTTTTCTAAGACCGTTTTACGTGAAAAAACCTAAGAAACTAAAACAAATTTCGTTCATAAAACAATTCTGTTCTTGTTGATAGTGACCTCACACCTAATTTCTATTTCCTTTGTTTACTGTTCTGGGAGAGGTCAAATGTTTACATAACTGAATTCATAAGGCCCTGGTTTAAGGATATGTAACATTTCATCGGTTAATTATAAATAGAAATTAACATATTCTCAGCAGGAAGTAGGGCATAAAGCACTTTTATTCTTTGAAAATGTGTAAAAAATGGGGGAGTACGATGAATGTTTTTTTATTTATGACATCGATTCTGACCTGCCTTTCTATGGATTTGATGAAGTAGAGTTTGAAAGTAATAGAGATGTGTTAATTGAAGTTGAAATGATTTACTTTGAGCCAGAAATTAACGTTACAAGTAGAGCTAACTGTTTAAATGTGGCATCGGATTTAATGGATTCGCGCGAATTCTGGGCGAGTGTTGTGTCTGTAAAATATTAAATGGAAAGCTGTAAATGTATCAAGTCGGAAAAAGATAACGGATGGTTGCATAATGGTATGCGTGAAATTATGTAATTGTACGTATTTATTTTCATAGTTATGTCATTTTGTAACCATTCACATTAGTCACTATTTGGAATTTCCGTTTCTTAAAATAGAACATTTAGGTAGCAACAACAAGGGGGGCGACTTGTGATGTCAGAAATCGTTAAGGTTACAATATACTAAATAATCAAAACTGAAGGGCTGTACTCTCTAAACAAATCATCATATTTCCTCGAAGGCATGTTAAACACTTTAGACTGTTATTGTGGTTTTATCATTTGGAGATATTGATAGGGTAAGCATAGGTGTTCACTACTAAATCCCTGAAATAGGATAAAGTTGGAGATTAAAGTAAAAAATGGCACTGCAAAAGGTTACAATCCACTAGAAAACGGCCGAAAAATAGGTGCAAAAACAGTCGATTTTGATTTGAGTAAAATTCTTTTTTGGTTTGAACATGACATATCTTTTTTATTGCTTAAATCGATTCAGCTAAGAATGCCCGTCAAGAAAAGGTATGGCTATGGGGGTGTCTATGTGCAAAATGTTGTATTTATTTTCGCTTAAAATTGTCGCTTTTACATCGAAACATATAATGAAACTTTTTAGTATATTTTGACCTAAACATTTACTTCAGCAGCAACTTCCCTGTATCTTGCAACTATGCTTTCAGAGCAATCGGCGCTCTCGTTTCTTCTGGTAGGCAAACTGTGACGATATTTCGCAATGTCTGGAAATCTGTGTTTAGGTTTCGAAAAAGCATTTTACAGGGGCATATGTCATCCTATGGTGGCAGCTCTTGTTTAAAGTCACTATCACGCTCACCAATACATACGGCTACTGTATTATGCTATATAAAAACATTCGACAACAAGTAGTACCATACGATGGTTAATTGCAATAGGAAGACCCTAAAAACAAGAAACATTGATGTAAAAACGTTATATTACAAGCATTCGGCAAGTTTTGAGCATCTAAATATCTAAATATCGTTCCACGATGTAATCTACTTTCGCTTTCGAGTTGTCTTCATTTGCATAATTTATACAAGCCATTTTCACATTCGCTAAGTTCCAGTTACCCAGAATTCATTTTGATTTCACAGAATGATTATTCATGAGAGCTACGTCATGCTTCCGACGCTGACCGTATCCAATCTCGTGTTCGCCCGTAAATGTTCGGATATTTCACGGGAGATATAAATGGAATTATTTGTGGCCACAAAAAAATAAAAACGAGCATTTTGTATCTCGTTAAATCAATTCTACCAGACAACATATATCTCGTTAAATCAATTCTACCAGACAACATATAACGTTGAAATTTTGCATTTTGCTAAAAGGAACATTGATTTTTTTATGGGTTAGCTTTATTTAACGAAATATTCGATATTTTTTAGCGTGATTGTTACTTTAATAATACTGGTATTATCTTTACACTTTCATTAAATATGCAAAGGATACAGTTCATTCAAAGAATCATTTTCAATGAGAAGGCAAAAGCTAGATTGTATACTTACAGTCTTCGAAATAAGCTTTGAAAAGTTACATGCCAGTCGGACCAGTTACTTAAGAATTTTTACATGCCCAGCATATTTTTTACATGCCCAAACTTTTTTAACCAAAAATGTAACAAACCACAATATGCTTGCACTTAAATGCTACACATAGTAAAGCAGAAAATTTGTTTCAACAGTAGTGAATACAATGACATCTAATCAGTCACTAGAATAAAGACGATCGTTACACCAGAGCGCTTGGAAAGAGCGTTCTCTGGTGTCCTCGTACGGTTTCTTGGCTTCCTTTTTTTATTAATCATTGTCAATTTTCTATTTTGGAAGTGCTTTACCGGGCTTAGCCCCATCAACATACAATAGACACTACATAGCCTCTATGTCGACAATGACATTTGTTGACATTGACGAAAACGGAAGCGTATTACTTGATTGAAATAATCGATTAAAAAAGCATCTACTCTATTACTTTCTAAAGAAACCGTCGATAAGAGCTGAATGTGACCGAAATGCATCGGTCAAAAACAATAACGATGACGTGAGCAAGCAGGTGCGTGTTGTTATACCTATCGAATTTCATTGTTTTACAACTTCCAAAATTGAAAAATAGATTTGCAAATATCAAGAACTTACAAATTTTTTTTATAAACTGTCAATTGGCTTCAATAATTAACATGCCTGGCGGGCCACAAACGTGAATTTTTGTATGCGCCCGGCATTAATTTTACTCACCACGGGCGATCGGGCATGTGCTAATTTCGAAGACTTTACTTATCATTCTTCATTACAATATATGTATTGCAATTGCCTTGTAACCTGAAAAATTAGTAAGCTATGTTATATGTTTTTTATACACCCACAAACAAAGTTTAGGGGGGTATATAGGAGTGAGCTTGTCTGTCTGTCTGTCGGTCGGTCCGTATTAAGTCTCGCTCTCTATTTCAAGTAGTTTTCATCCGATCTTCACCAAACTTGGTCAAAAGTTGTTAGGGCTGTCACGATAGGCCATGAGCATACCGCGGTATATCGTGGTACAGCAACACTGTATCGCGGTATGTACCGCGATATTTTACAGAATATGTATCTGTCAAGAAAACAGCAGAATAACAAGTTTTACAAACTTTATTAAACTCAATAATCAGAAAACACTGGTATCATAGTATGACTAGAAACTGTAAAAGAAACTGTAATAAACTTGATAGAAGTAGTCATTGTTATTGTTCGCGTCTTTTTCTAAAATGTCCGCCATGTTGTTTACAATAGCTGTGACTACGAAAATCGAACGCTTCAAGGGCATGTTCAAAATGCGGAGTCAGCGGGCCCAGTATTGAAAATCCATAGCGTTCTGCTTTGAACGATGGATATACTAAAGAAAGAAAATAAGAAATAGAATAAACATCTTTTGGATAATTATGAACTTATTGGCAAAGGAAATCTGTCCCTAATTCCAAAAAAGGTACGGACCCATACATCGCCGTATTTTAAACGTGAAAGTTAAACATCTACAAGTGGAAGCGCTTGCTAGACCTGGATATTAACGGATTATTTATTTAGCCCTTTTGAATCGCTTCTACATTTTTCAAAAAGATATATATATCAAAATAATTATGTAATGTATTTATATCTGTGCTAATATAATAATATTAAAAAACCGGTGCGGCAACGCCGTACCGCGGTGTGATTTTTTTCACGACATGCACCGCGATATACCGATATACCGGTGAATCGTGACAGCCCTAGAAGTTGTATCTAGATGATGTCTAGGCCAAGTTCGAACATGGGCCTTGCCGGGTCAAAAACTAGGTAACGGGGTCACTTAATGCGTTTTAAACATTCAGGATGTTGTCCGCTCTCTAATTCAAGTAATTTTTATCTGATCTTCACCAAACTTAGTCAGAAGTTGAATCTACATGATGTCTAGGCCAAGTTTGAACATGGGCCTTGCTGGGTCAAAAACTAGGTCACGGGGTCACGTGGTACGTTTTAAACATTCAGCATGTTGTCCGCTCTCGAATTCAAGTAGTTTTCCTCTGATCTTCACCAAACTTGGTTAGAAGTTGTATCTAGATGATCTTAAGGCCATGTTCAAACATGGTTCTTGCTGGGTCAAAAACTAGGTCACGGGGTCACATAGTGCGTTTTTAAACATTCAGCATGGTGTCCCTTCTCTTATTCAAGTAGTTGTCATCCGATCTTCACCAAACTTGGTCAGAAGTTTTATCTAGATGATCTGAAGGCCAAGTTCGAACATGGGCCATGCCAGATTAAAAACTAGGTCACAGGGTCACTTAGTACGTTTTACACATTGAGCATGGTGTCCGCTCTCTATTTCAAGTAGTTTTAATCCGATCTTCACCACACTTGGTCAGAAGTTGTAACTAGATGATGTGTAGGTCAAATTCGAACATGGGCCATGCGGGGTCAAAAACTAGGTCACGGGGTCACTTAGTGTGTTTTAAACCTCACCATGTTGTCTGCTCTCTAAGGCCACGACTTTTTTTTTTATTGGTTTACAAAAATTATTTTGAAAATGGTCCATCGGGCGGTCGAAAAAAAAAAAAAAAAAAAAAAAACATCATTGGAAAAAAAAGTTAATACTAATAACATCAGAACAAAGACAACATATCTTTTATAATCTTAACACAGAGACAAAAAATCAAATTATGCAATGAAACACATCTATATCTTCAAATGAAATGAGTCCTAAAAGCACCTTTTGTAACATCAGGCAATTTTAAACACTCCATTACATGACATGCGTTCTTCTCCCATTAAAACGAAAAACTGCGTTTCGTTTCCATAATTCGATGCGCACCATTACGCAACAATGCGATGCCCGTTGCATAAATCTTATATAAGATAAACTACTCATACACAAATTACCCGGTATGTGTTTGCTCTTACTCGACTTATGAGATCGTACATGAAAAAAAAAATCCAGGTAGATCGATCCATGCGTCGTCGCGGTAATGTTTGTCAAAGTTGTTGTTGTCATGAAAACTCGTTGATTTACAACGCAAAACGTCTTATTTGAACTGACGCGAATTAATTTAATCATATTTGTCAACTTCGCTTTTGCTTTATTTTGATAATTTAATCCAAAGTTTAATGTTAGCAAGTGTTTTTTTTTACTGGAATTGTAAACAAGGAGTCAGTTAAAGTCTTCCGAAAATGTGCAGTCTGTGTGAATTGACTGTTTGACGTCATCAAAGGAAAGCCGCTTTCTGTCGGAAGCAATAAAGCGACAAATTTCGCGCCGAAAAAAATGGCTTCCTTTGTCTAGCAATCAACATGCCGAACCAATCGTGTGTTTGTTTCTCAATTGCAATCCTCCAATTTAATAAAAGCACGTGCATAGCTCCGCCTTCGAATCTTTTGCAGAGAACGGAGGCGGAGTTTAACGGTTAATTGAGCTAGTGTTTTACGCACGTTGAGTTCCGATTTGCCGAAATTACTCGGCCCTAAGCATTGAAAAGACAAATACATTTATCAATGATTTTCCGAGATATACCGATTTGTTCCGATTTCCAAACTTTCTGTACAGTTCCTATAAACTATGGCGGACGTGTTTACAAAATTCCTAAACACATATATCGTAAATAATGGCATTGTTTTATTGGATTATTTATACTAATTATCAAATACTTTTTTATCTACTATAATATCGGGTTTGTTTAATATAATTAACATGTTAAACAATATAGTTGCGTCACAGACTCGGAAATAAATTTTGATGGGGTCGACATTTTACTGACGCTGATTTTCTTATTGTCTGTAATTTTTACCCGAAATAAATTTTGAGAAGTGCCCATAAAAGGACTGGTACATAATGTGTCACATTGAAAAATATCCCGATCTCTGCAATATAGGTGAACCAATCGTTGATTGTACTTACCCGATTTTATTCGCAACCGTACTCAAACCGGATCGTTTTTTTTCTCGTTTCGCTCGTTTTGCAGTGCGGTCGGGAATAAAATATTTAAAAAAAAGACGATTTATCGATTTTATTTTTTTTCCCATTTTCCAAAAATTAGGGTCGGCGGTTTTGTAAACCAAGAAATATAAAAGTCGTGGCCTAATTCAAGTAGTTTTTATCCAATCTTCTCCAAAATTGGTCAGAAGTTGTATCTTGATAATGTCTAGGGCAAGTTTGAATATGGGTCATGCCAGGTCAAAAAAAGGTCACAGGGTCACTTAGTGCGTTTTAAACATCACAATGTTGTCCACTATCGAATTCAAGTAGTTGTCATCCAATCTTCACCAAACTTGGTCAGAAGTTGTATCTAGATGATGTCCATGTCAAGTTTGAATATGTGTCATGTCGGGTCAAAAACTAGGTCACGGGGTATCTTAGTGCGTTTTAAACCTTACCATGTTGTCTGCTCTCTAATTCAAGTAGTTTTCATCCAATCCTCACCAAACTTGGTCACACATTTTATCTAAATGATCTCTAGGACAAGCTTGAACAAGGGCCATGCCGGGCCTAAAACTAGGTCACGGGGTCACTTAGTGTGTTTTTTAACATTCAGCATGGTGTCCGCTCTCTAATTTAAGTAATTTACATCCGATCTTCACCAAACTTGGTCAGAAGTTTTATGGAGATGATCTTAAGGCCAAGTTAGAACATGGGCCTTTCTGGGTCAAAAACTAGGTCAAGGGATCACTTAGTGCGTTTTAAAAAATTGAGCATGGTGTCCGCTGTTTTTTGTGAAGACGACATGCAAAATATTATGTGTCAATGCGGCATGTGGGGGTATTGGTCACGTCCCTGACAAAGCTCTAGTTGTATATTAAAGGGTAAATTGACAAAATTGAGAAAAGTTGTTTCAGATTCGCAAATTTTCGGTTTAGTTATGATATTTGTGAGGAAACAGTATTACTGAACATTTGCCATGGTCTAATATAGCCATTATATGCATCTTTTGACGATTTAAAAACCAAAAAATTATAAAGCGTTGCAACGCGAAACGATTGAATAATTTGGAGAGTTCTGTTGTTGTCGTTTAAATTTGTGAAACTACAAAGATTGCGTATATAAGGTATATCATGCGCATCTTATGTATGCTTGGCAGGATTAGTCCAGTCAGTTTAGCTGAAAAAAGGGTCGAACCTAGAACTAATTGCAACAGAATTTCTTTTTGCATTTTCAACAACATATATGTATGTAGTAACTGTGTTAAAAAGTCCTCAAGTGTACCCGCTTCCATTAAAAAGATTTTTTCATTCTAGACAAAAGGGTGATAAAGCTATTGCAAAATTCATTTGATCTTACTGGTTTAGTAAAATGAGTCCACAACATCGATTGACAATGAATTAACATTTTATTTTGCATCACAACAGCAACATTTATTATACAAAACAATTTACAATTAAATTTTATTAATGTATACATGCCATATGCGTATTTTTTATTTGAAATTATTATTTTCAGGGTCAAATTACCCCACCAACTAAAACATTTTCTTTTTTTTTCAAAAAGTTCACTATTTACATACTTAAGACCACTGAATAAAGGTTTGCAACAAAAAGGATATAAATAAAAAATAGTTACCCAATAATATATGAATATACATGTATATTATATTATTGGCACATATAGATAGTTTGATGTTTTATATTTATTTGGCTTTAAAAAAAAACGTTGATTCACAAGGTTATGAAAAATAACACCTGTACAACTAGTTACGTAGTCAATAACAAGCGGTTTTAACTGTTAATATATTATCTATGCAAACTAAAAATTTGCTGTGACATATTTTTGTTAGGCTTATACAAAACTTTCTAGTGATAGACATATATAAGTATTTTTTGACAGCAACAAATCAAAGGTTCAAAACACATCAGGTTCAAAACGCATCATGTAATACATGGTACTTTTATAGATGTATACAAACAATATTCAAACATATAAATAACCAAACATCCATCAATTGTCTGTACCATATGCATATGAGGAAAAACAAGTGACATGAATCAATAAAGTCTAACTGAAATGAAATCAGTTGCAGTTTTGATTTTAAATGTTTTATCTATGCAAGCAAAAAATTTGCTCTGACATATTTTTTTGTCAGGCTTATACAAAACTTTCTAGTGATAGACATATATAAGTATTTTTTGACAGCAACAAATCAAAGGTTCAAACCGCATCATGCATACATGCCATAATTTTTCAGACCAATTCCGGGACATTGAGTTAAATTGTCCGGGACTTTTGCCAATTTTCCGGGACATGTATAAAATGTAGCGATATATATAGACATATGCATTTTTGGTATGTTTTTTTGTGTTTCGCATCGTTAATTGCAAAAGTTCAAAAGCCTATCCAAAATACACTTGATCTATTAACGTCAAATTAAACATAACTACTTCCGTTACTAGATACAAGCCACGTGTTTTCAGTGTAAGCATTATAAACATAGATGATGACGTCACTGCGTTATTTTTATTAAGACCGGTGTGTAATGCGTAGTTGTTGATACGCCTTAATTCATTTATAACATTTATATAATAAAAAATACAACAATGCAGTACAGCTTTTGACATGGCGAAATTCAAATTCACTTATTATTTTTAACGTTATGTTTACTGGGGGTTTAGAACAAGACAATAATAAACCTAGTAAGGATGACGTTTTTATATGCTTACTTTTTTACTCAACTTCTTTGTCGGTTAAACGTGCGAACATAAACTGCTTTTAATTTTTTACTCAGCGATGTTGGACTTCAGATGTGTGAACAACTATCCTTTGCCCTTACGCAGCGGGAAATAATGACATAGTAGATTAAAGTCAATTAAAAACCACATTAAACAATGCCACCTTTTCGGTTTGACCGCGAACGTGAGACAATTGATATGATAACAGGACCCCTGTTAATTGATCGATTTTGACACGTAGCGTTGTCTGCATATTCGGGTAAACATTGTCATGGAGACTCTGCAGATATACACAGATTCGAGGTGCAGTTAAGCCTAAGATAAGGTACATGTATATATGGATTTTGTAAATTCCGGGACATTTGACAGATTTCCGGGACAGCGGGACAAGTTCTTCATTTCCGGGACTGTCCCGGACAATCCGGGACATATGGCATGTATGCATCATGTAATACATAGTACTTATATAGATGTATACAAACAATATTCAAACATATAAATGACCAAACATCCATCAATTGTATGTACCACATGCATTTGATGAAAAACAAGTAACATAAATCAATAAAGTCTAACTGAAATCAGTTGCTTTTTGGTTACAAATCATTGTTTGCTTAGCATAATCAGTTTACACATTCTTGAATGTGTATTATATATACCTATCACAGCATTAAAGATTATAGAAACTTTGTATCTATGTACACTTACATACCGCCAATCTAGCAAATATTTCATTCCATACAAGTCTCATTTTCATCTTAGTCCAGTTTTGTAGGTTTTACGGAATTTGAACAGGATACTCCCCTGCATCCACCACAACAATACGATCATTCTATACCATGTTTTCTACAGGTGCATTTTTTCGTATCGCAGTTCAGCTTACAGTTGCAGTGAATGATGGAAAGCAATTTATCAGGTGCCGGTGGCAGTGAAGATTTCAGAGGAAGCATCTTTCCCTGGACAACTTGCCACCCATAATCAAGAGGGTTCAGCGAGTTGTTGCCAATCAATACTTTTGTCTGAAAGTAAACCCTTAATGAGTGGAACTTTGCTGCCGCTGAGGTGGGTGGAAGAGATTTGACTTCTTCATGAGATGTGCTGCTAGCTACTTTAACAGAAAACTTTTTGAAACGCAATTCGTCATGCGAAATCGGGTTTTCTGTTCTGTACAGCATGGCAATGAGCTGCTCACCATTTTCTTGAATGGTTTTGATATCAGTAGCTTCATTAAAAGCGAGGCATTGTATTTTAAACCTTTCACTTTTAGACATCTTCAATGCAGCTGACTTGCTTATGCCATACATTCTTGAGGTCGTGTCACACCCAGTTAGAGCATGTAGTAATGGCAAAACATAGCAAACAGTCTTACCAAGCAATTGCATGTTTTTTTTATGTCCCATTCCTTTTCTTCGTGTTGGCTATTTTTTCGTAACGCCAATCTGAAAATTATTTTCTGATGATTAAATTTATAATGATAACACAATAGCACAAGTAAATCTGTATCCTCTCCAAACAAGACTACTTGTTTCGTTTTTGCCTTTTAAATAGCGATATTCACAATGTTAGTGTTTTCATCGTCATTGGCATGATATTCTTTAACATTGCGATTGCTCAAGTATTCACCTAGCAAGTAGATGAAGTTCTGTTTGTTTTGAAGATTTGTCAGGAAAACATCTTTCTTTATTTAACACAGAGTGTCAAGTGAAAATATAACCGCTTGGCCACATATGCCTTTTATTCGCCTTATGTGCGCTGTTGGACTCACTGGATAGCCATCGAAGACAACACAGGAATCCCCTTGAGAGTTTCTTCCAATGAACTCGAGATAGCCCTGACAAATCTCACCAAACATGCTTCCTTTGTTCCATATCAGTTTGTGCAGGAGCGACCTGCCATCAAAAACAAAAGTTGTTGCGACGTTGTTTTGTGATTTTTTTAGTAGATCTGCAATTGATTATTTTAGCAGCAGACTCAATTAT
Organism: Dreissena polymorpha; assembly: GCF_020536995.1. Lineage (NCBI taxonomy): Eukaryota > Metazoa > Mollusca > Bivalvia > Myida > Dreissenidae > Dreissena > Dreissena polymorpha. The sequence goes on from NC_068370.1 coordinate 36,454,354, forward strand.
TTTTCTTTCTTTTTTCTTCTTCTGACATATTTGAAGCGTCTTCATTGTAGATTTCATCAATTATGTTTGCGATTTTTTGTCTCAATGTCACAATATCCCTTTTACCATCTGAATTGCTTATAACAACACTCTCGCCAAAATGTTCAGTAATGTTTCTTTTCATATATTTTGCAGAATATGCATTTTCTTCCCCACAAATGTTTGACATTTTGTTTACAAGATCAACAATCGACATATTTTTGCCCGATTCTATCAACTTAATCACATGTTCATAAGCACCAACCTGCCTTGTGTTTTCTAGTCTTCCAGGAGTTCTTTGTCGTTTGGCACTACATGAAGATTCACTGTTATCCTTACGGTAACATTTTGGAATACCTTTTCCAGTCCTGAAGTTCACACTACATGACTGGTGGTATATGGCTTCTGCTGCAGGAAGGTCAATGACGTGTGACAGACAAGCCAAAATTGCTGTGAACCACTCATCTTTCCTTGTATTGCAAACGTCCACAATAGATTCCTGAAAGTGCAAACTTCTAACAGTATATGTATCACTAGATCTCTTGTTTGTTTGTAAAGAAAAGTTTGCTCGATTTGCACAAAATAAACAATTTTGTTTGAAATCATACTGAATATCAGAGCGTAACACACGTGACACATTGTTAGTGACAGATATATCCTGCTCCTTGACAGGCCGTGTGAAATCTTTTCTACACTGAACTTGGACGATGTCACCCGGTGCAACATTCAACTGAAGTCCTCTTTTATTGCTTATTTCCAATAGCGTTTGACATCCCTTTGGACCAAGACGGGCTGGGCTGTTGGGGTACTTTCATCAATGCATTCATGACAAAAACTGCTAAATATATTCATGATCTGCAAGATTAAAAAGAAGTATTCTATAAATTCTAATTTAAGTTGGCATTTTATTGTCATTGTGTATGAAACTATTGTCCTCCACTACATTAATTACAGTTTAGCATCCGAAGGCTTAAATGAAAACGCTTATAATATAAGTGTTGATGTTAAAAGGAACCAAATTACCACCATTATAATACATAGAGAATACATGGTTACTTTCTTATGATAACAAATTGTTATTGGACAAGGATGATATCGGCACCTGGAGCATGTTTTATAACAGGAACGTGGAAATATCAATCTTACAATTTTTTTATAAAGAAAGATATTTTAATTTGAATAACATAATTTTAAACGCCATCATAAATAATGCTTCTTTTTTATTATAAGATTGTTTTTTATCATCAGTGAAGCAAAGAAAAAAAGCTACTTACGATGGAAAAAATATATTTAATACCATATAAGTTCAGATGTTTGAATAAAGAAGTTTGCCTCAGAAGAACCTTCGTAGTATTCATGCAGTCGGTGGTTTCAACAACACTAGTGTATGCATCACAATGAAACATTTAAATGAAATATTTTCATTTCATAATTCAATTCCAATTAGTAAGTTAGAAGCGAATGAGTACATTATTAAAATTGTTTACTAATTTTATGTTTATATGTTTCGTGTTTTATATAACTATTGTTTAAAATTATACTTTTGAATATTTCTGCAAATGTACCTGTCAGTGTTGTTGCACGATCCTGGACACCGATATGTTAGCCCCCGCACACAAGTTACCTAAAACAAAATAATAACTTTACTATACTTGTTTGTTTATAAAATATTTGTTTATGTGTTTATAGCCAAACTTAACGCTTTAGTATATTAATCTGGATCTGTAATATCGTAACATGTTGAACATAAAATAAGAGTTTTAAAAACAAAACAACAACAAATTAAATGGATTGGAATACCTTTGTGTAAAATGGATTAAAGGTTTCCTTCTTCACATATTGGAACAGTGTGGGCTAGAAAGTAATTAGCCAAACTATGATACACAGTCCATCTGCAAAAAAGAAGTGATTGAAGTGGTTATTAGAGTCATTTTTATTAATTTCAAAATAGATGATTATGCTGAAATAAGACCTCAATGGCCTTCCGTTGAAATAAAAAAAAACTGCAGGAGCAGTTGCTTTGTTAGCGAAAAAATCCTTTATAAAGCAAATAATTTCAGTCATTCAATGTGTTTACTGAACTGCAACATTTGTTTTATCATTTTTAAATTATGTAACATCATTATACCTTTAAACACTGATAAATGAACATCTATCTTGTATGAAGGTCACTATTTTTTTAAATTTCAACAATACATTTCTCAAAATACTTTTACTTCACATATATCAAAAACTTGTTAATATATAATTATTTACATACCTTCGATGTGTTTCAGACGAGTAATTTAATGACATAAAAGAAAGATGACAAATATTCTTAGCTAAAACAACCGGTTTTCAAAGGCGCAGCCATTTTTGAACTATGACGTTTACATTCCAATGACGTAATAATTCTGAGCGTTTGGGGTAAAACTGTTTGTAAGGAAGTCTAATGTGTCCATATAAAAATTATTTCTTTCAAGCGATTTTTAAACAAAAATATCCGAGTTAATGCTTCACAAAATATGTGGGACTTTTTGTGGAAAAACATTTCAGTGATGTCTTATACTCTATGCAAAGAAAATTTTTGTTTCAATTTGTTCTACCCCAAATGTTAGACTGACTGGACTAGATAGCTCAGTTGGCTAATGCTTTTTTTACTTCAGGATTCCAGGGGTCACTGGTTCGAGTCCTGCTGCATACTGTAGTATGAAGAACATCAGAGAACAAATCCCAAAATATTTTACATGCAATGCCTTTTAGTTGGTCTTAATATTGTAAAGATGTTGGCATCGCATGATAAATGACGTTTAACCCTTTCCTTGACAGCCATTTAGCCAATATAAGCCTCTCCAGTTACCACAAGACCTAGCTGCCTGCTGACCAATGGCTGATAGCCATCTTATCAATATCAGTACCCCATCTTTACAGGCATTATTGGAAAAACGCTGTTTTATGACCCTCATTGCTTTTAAACCTGATATTCTCATAAAAATTGAAATATTATTGAAAAATACACAATATGAAAGTTTAAGCTAATAAAATTTCCTTTCCTGTGGTGTAAACTGTATGTTTATACCTTAATTTATTGGTCAGTTATAGTCATGCAAAGTTGACCGTTGTGTGTTTTACTGCATTTAAATGCAAATCTCTTTCCAGCTCATATAAAAACTTTGCGAAGTTGGTGTGTTGAATCAAATACAAATAATTATATTTTGGAATATTAATTTTTTTTCTTACTTTCCAAACTACAATTCTTCTTTCTTGAAGATTTTTTTATTTTATAAATTCATTCTGCAAGCCTCAAAATTCATGTAAATTCTTATAAATAACTATAGAAAAACACAGAGTTTCTCAAACAACTTCATGCATTTTCAAAATAAATTGTATTATTTCTTATAAAATTCGTACGATACTTGGTATTTCTATTACATTAATTCACCTAATGATTTATAAACATTTATAGATACCGGTAACAATTTAATTGGATGTTGCATAAAGTGCCATGAATATTCATATAATTAATTTGCATTTTGCATTTTATTACCGATCGAAATCCGGCAATGTCGGCGTCTTCAATAAGTCTTCAATTTGTGTATTTATTTGCAAAATTCCAAGTTTATTATCAAATACTCCAGTTTATCTGATCGCCGACATATAACTTTATAACCCAGAAGTCGCCAACAAACCCGTGTATTTGTGTACCAAATTACAAAACGCCGAGGTAACATGGCACGCGCGCCAATGTCATCTGAAGACTACTGCTGCGTCCGGTAAACATGTTTATTCAAAGTGTCTAGAACCCGTGTTTCTTATCCCTAAATGTTAGATTAGCTTGTGCGCTATTAATTATTATTGGTCAGTTCAAAGGCATATTGAAGACCGCCGACTGCGTCTTTGTTTTATTGCCCAATCAAGCACCGATAATCCAATATCCTGTGTATTACGAAACACAAACTTTAGATAAGCACGTGTCGTTTGTAAAAACATTTTAGTGTACATGCCATTTAACATATCGATGTAATAGTCGTATATGATCTCGGAAACAAACATTTACGATATAATGGAATCAAACAACAATAAGAATGAAATCGATTTACACCCAAATGATATTATATCCCTATGGGACGTGTTTATTTTTGCGACATTTTTAACGAGTTATTAATACGTTTTCGGAAAATGTCCAAATTAAATATGGTTCGAGAATAGCAGTTATTTTAGGACATTACGAAATGCCTGAAGCGCGCACATCCCGGAACGTGATTTACGCATGTCAAATGGTAAACCCTCGTCTTGATTGGTTGCCAATTGCATCATAACTTTAAATAGCAACATTACCGGATGTTTACTCGACAGTTTAGAAAAATGATGAGCGCAGGTGTATATGCATTTCTGTTACACTTAAAACGTCATTTTAAGCATTTAAATAGCAAATTAAATCGTGACGCGTAAAAACGCGTATATATCAGGTAATAGATAGGGTAGTAGAAATGCGTAGATAACAGGGAATCGATACAGGCGTAGATAAGCGTATTTGACAGGGAATCGATAGGGTCGTAGAAACGCGTACCTGTCAAGGAAAGGGTTAAATGAAGTAGCTCTTCCTATATTATGGTCCAAAAGTTACTGCAGACATGGCGGAAGACCATAACAATTTACTGGCCAGACTGTCCTTAAGGAGATATATTTACAGACAAGTTGTAAATTTCACCAGCCTAAATAATAAGTGTTTTACCCAAGAATACAGAAGTATATATGGCAGTGATAATCTTTCATGTGCGTTTTGCGTTATTTGCGCATTAAAATTACCAATAGTGCATGTTACAAAAATATCTGCGTCAAAAAAAGCGCATTGATTTTTAAATAAGACAAAATCGGAAAGATATTTGTCAATACCGAATTTTTCCGCATTTTATCGGAACACAAAAGGTGATTTTTATTGTAACACCGGCTATATGTGCATTGGAACGCAAAAGGTGATTTTTACTGTAACACCGACTATATGTGTACTACGCCATACTACGTAATTCGTATCCGTGTTTCATACTGGTGATCTTGTATGTGCGTGAACTATGACTATAAGGTTGAAATAGACGGCGTAGAACCATACAAACTTTCGCATCCAATTTTGCTTTCTGCACTGTCAAAATGCCACCAAAAATAAAATTAAAACCCTGTCAAGATCAATTATTTTAAAAGGCTTTTGGAGTTGCTGAAAGTAATAAACATGTAGCATCATCCGATAGCGTAAGTGAGGCAAGTACATCAAGTCACCTTCACTTTCAAATTTTAACCAACTATAAGTTATTTGCCATTTAGGCAAAAACTTATTCAAAATAGTAGATGTACTTGCCTCGCTGATGCTCTTGGATGATGTTATAACAAACTCGAAACTGAGTGATAATGATATGTGTTTTTAGTTATAACAGTTACTTTTAGAAATTTAAATGTAGATCTATATGAATCATTAAAAAATCGTTGATTTTTCAAGATTTTTTAAATTAATAATTTGAAAACCAAAAAAGCTCATTGTTTTTGGAAAAAGCTCATTGTTTCAGCACATGTGCACTTTAAAAACTCATTGGTTAAAAATTAAAAATGATCACTGATATGGCAAAGTAAATTCACAAAAGGTACTTCAATGCATGGTTGATTTAAAAAAAAAAGAAAAAGTAGGGTGAAAAGCTAGATTTTGGGAAATTAATTAAGAAATAATAAATAGTTTCAGTTAAGAGAATATATTTTCACTAAGTAAAAATACATGTTATTTTTCCGCAGATCCACAGATTTCGCCGGATCAGATTGTCCTGGGGGTAGATTGTCCTGGTGGTAGATTTTCCTGGGGTGTTATTTGCAAGATTTGCATACATTTGTTTAAAAAAAAATAGGTTGGGGAAGCATATGACCAATTCCTTATTTCACTAGCAGCAAAATATATCTGCGGCCAGCAAAACCTCTCTGCATATTACACTGGTACAGTACAGCCAAAGCGGAACAAACGTATTTCGCTATCCGCGGCGGCAAGGCGAAACGAGTGGATGCCGCGTCAGTCGTTGAAGCCGCGTCAGTATGCGTCGGCAAGTCGCATTTCGCCGCGAAACTTCGCATCTGTCCGCCGAGGCATGCCGCGGTCCGCGACATGATGCCTAGTCGATGCGATCATGATTTTTTTTTTAATTATTAGTTACATGTAGTTAACAAATATTGAAAGAACAATTATAATAATAATTAAAATCATAATAAATTTATTGTGCGCGGATTGTATTAGCATATACATGTAAGCATAGTTAATGTGTCTGGCCAATTATTAAGTTTGTTTCCCGCCCGTAGCGTATGTATTTCACACATAAACTAGGTCACATAATTATGTTTTCGCACATACAAGTGGCCAAGGCTCCAGCATATGGTGGATTTATAAATTAATTGCATGTTGATTCTGCTATTATATTTTAGCTGAGAAAATTAGCAGTTTGAAGCCACATCAATAATCAAGACGGTGACGACGTATTTGTAGTTTTGTTAATTATCAGCTTATTACAACAAGTGTTTGAATATGCGTATATAAACACGTTTTATTTTGTTCATATTATACAGTTAATATCGCTACTAATTACCCGATAATCCCGTATATTCCAGTTTTAAAGCAATTGCTGGTAAATATTTACGATACACAAACATTCTCGATATTTCCTTAAGAATCAAAAACATTTGGGCATTTGTTACTATTTATAGAGATGATGAAATAACGTCTAATCGGGGCGTTTTTTTTCTCCACTGAACACGCGATTTACGCCTGACGTGATGTTCATGTATTTATACAACACAAAATACACCCAAACTTTCCAAACGACGTTCTACATGTCTGCATAATTTTCGCGCGCTTTTTATGAAACAAAGGATAATTTAGCACTGTTTATTTGACGCTAGAATTTGCCAAAGGACGCGTTAGCATTAACATTCTGAAGTGTGTTTCGGATTACAAATATAATAATGATAATCGAACGAAACATAAACAGTTGCGCGTAATTAATTCTACGCTACACATACATGTATGTACATGTAGGTGGATATCTTTTCACTCGATCCGCCGCGTACGTATGCGGCGGATTTACTCCGCGAAAGTACGCGAGGTTAATACAGACTCGGCGTCGTTGCGCGGATCGATGCCGAGTGCCACGGCGATACGCCGCGTGAACACACGATTCGGCCGCCGCGGACTAATAATCTGGCCGTGGCGTAGCCGCGGATTATGTTTGTGCCGCTTTGGCTGTACTGTAGCATGTGCCTCAGCATTTTTTAAACAAGCAACGTCATTGGCTGTTGTTTTCCAATCAATTAAAAGTTCATTAATAAGAACATTGGTAATAACCAACAGTGGATGTAATAAAAAAAAGCAACACCACTTTCTGAATGGGTAAGAAAGATCGACTGTCCTGGTAAGGCAACATATATTATTTCAATTGAAATAATCTTGAACTACAGATCCTGTTGTAAAGTGTCCTTAGATTAACACTCTACTAGTGTTGGCCATAATTTGATGGTAAAGGAATGGAAACTATCAACATTACAGAATTCAATAACTATTTGTTACAAAATTGCACACAAAAACAACTTTGTCAGAATCAATCACGAAACAATTAACATCTTTCGAAGATAGAACAACTCAAGCTCAGGTAATCATTTGTCAAAAATATAAAACTTGGTAATGATTTTTGTAACAGAAATTCATGCTTATAAATTAGCTCATGAATAAATTGTATGCTCAAAAAAGCTTAACATTGTAACATGAACATTGTGCTTAAAATAAAATTCTGTACAGATACTTCACATGTGGCCGGCTGATTTATATGTTTTAATTTCACTTCCATTCTTCTATTGTTTTTCTGTTTTGTATCTATAGATATATGATAAGCAATAATTATGTAATAATGTAAAGTAAGTCTCAAAAACTCTGCGTAACATCCCGTTCTCCGTGTGATGCAGCTAAGAACTGCATGGAAAAAGACATTCACTATCTTTGATCTCATTCATTAAACTCTTTACCTTTCACCAACTCCAACCACAATCAACGCCGTGTATCTTTTTAATTATTATGCTTCGTCATTATTCTTGTTGTTTTAATAAAAGTTTGACTATTATGCCGGTCAGTCTTCCCCAAAAATGTGAAATCCACGAAATTACATGTCAACGAATTAGTTGTTTTTATGCCCCCATTTCGAAGAAAAGGGGGTATATAGTTTTCGCACTGTCCGTCGGTCGGTCGGTTGGTCGGTCGGTCGGTCGGTCGGTCACACTTCGTGTCCGCTCTCTAATTCAAATAGTTTTCATCCGATCTTTTTCAAACTTGGTCAGAAGTTGTATCCAGACAATATCTAGGTCAAGTTCGAATATGGGTCATGCCGGGTCAAAAACTAGGTCACGGGGTCACTTAGTGCATTTCAAGGATTTAGCATGGTGTCCGCTCTCTCAGTGAAGTAGTTTTCATCTGATCGTTACTAAACTTGGTCAAAAGTTGTATCAAGAAATTATCTAGGTCTAGTTCGAATATGGGTCATGCCGTGTCAAAAACTAGGTCATTGGGTCACTTAGTGCATTTCAAGGATTTAGCATGGTGTCCGCTCTCTTATTGAAGTAGTTTTCATCTGATCTTTACTAAACTTGGTAAGAAGTTGTATCAAGACAATATCTAGGTCAAGTTCGAATATGGGTCATGCCGGGTCAAAAACTAGGTCACGGGGTCACTGAGTACATTTCAAGGATTAAGCATGTCTGCTCTCTAGTTTATGTGGCTTTCTGATTTATTTTGATATTCTAAGACATTTTTATGCCCTCAAAGGGCATATAGTGATCGGACTGTCCGTTCGTCTGTCCGTCCGTCTGTCCTTCACACTTTGCGTTTAGATTTCGAAAAATGCTCATAACTTCTATGTCGCTTCTGATAGCAATTTCATATTTGGCATGCATGTGTATATGGACAAGGTCTTTCCATACGCACACAAATTTTGACCCCTGTGACCTTGACCTTGAACTTAGGGTCCGTGTTTAGGTTCGAAATCTGCGTTTAGGATTTGAAAAAAAGCTAATAACTTCTACCAAGCGTTTACACAGTTATACTTTTATGTAGTGACAAAGTTACAGTTGGGGGCATCCGTGTCCTGTGGACACATTTCTTGTTTATTTAACCACGAAATTTCATACGGACGAATTTCTATACATTTACAATATTTTTGTTTTATAGAGATAACTTAAACAAAATAACAACAACATGGCCCTTTTTTTTAACGTTCTGAAAGCATATAGAAAGTATGCTGAAAATGGTAAAAAGAACTCGGCTGAATATTAAATCAATTTGCTATCACCATCATATTAAATGAATATTGTTGGAGTATTGATTACCTATCTCACTAAGAATATAATGTCATGATGGAAATTCCCTGTACAAAACTTTTGGTTGTTGACACCATGTATAAAAAAGGTTCAAAACAGTCTTCGAATTAGCCTATAAGCCCGAGTCGATTCTTGTGTCGGTCGGTCGATCCTAAATGCTTATAAAATAGCCCAACCGGGCAATTAAATATTTGAGCGTCATATCAATAACCTGATTTATACGCGTTTTTAAGAGGCACGATTAAATTTGCTATTTAAATGCCTAAAATGACGTGAAATGTTTTAAAAAATTGCATGAACACATGCGGCCGCCATTTTTCTAAACTGTCATGTAAAAATCTGGGTATGTCGCTATTTAAAGTAATGATGCAATTGACGCCCAATAGAGATGAGGTTATTCAAACTGAACATGCGTAGATCACGTTCCGGGATGTTCGCGCATCGGGCACATCGTAATGTTTTAAAATAATGACCAATCTAGAAGCGTATTTAATTTAAGAAGCATTTTCCAAAAATATATTTATAATTTATGAAAAATGGACGAAGTAATTTTTCAATAAAAGAGTCTGTAAGGAATATTGTACGCATTGGGTTAAAACAAATTGATCCTTATTACAGTTTTCCATTCCATGTGTTTTAATCAATTATTCTTGCGTATTAGTAGACGTTTTTTCAACTAATTATTTATACTTGTAGTACTTTCAAATGTTCTGTAATCTTGTTCTGCTACATGACCTACTTTGCTACTTATAATCTGTTTACGAATATACAATACTTTTCATGGCTGACACATGCTTATCAAAACATCAGGAGTAAATAATAGAAGCAGACATTGTCACTTGGTAGATTGGGCAATTAACACACCCAGTGGCCTTTTGTTCTGATTAAGCCACATGCCGACAATTCAGAAATTCACCGGCGATTGTCCTAATAATATTACGATAATAATCAATTTGCTTTAAAATAAAACCAAACACCAGTCAAACTGATTAATGGAATCATTGAATGAGAACATGTGTAATAATAAAGTTACAATAAACAGCATAATTATCTGGTGCATTTTGCATTTCAAAAGGAAACAAAATACCCTTTATTACTATAATCACATGCATCTGTTTTTACTAATTGAAGTAGATTTTCTGATTGTTAATAACTTTTTTGGTGGTCCTGGTCAAAAAAGTCATAACATTTATATTGACCTTTTCGGGCTATTGAACATGTCTTCCGGCTATTCAGAATTTCATCTGATTAGACCGAAGGGCTATTTGGCTAAACTATTTAGCGTGAAGACTGGTTCAAAATATACAATAAGATAATTGAGGACAATAAATATAAAAAAATCTGCAATCAATACTTTTTAACTCACAAATTAGGTAGTCATAAAGACAGCCCTGTTGACCCGAACTTTGTTGTTCATGCATAACTTGTTACCCTAGCAGTTCACAGGGTGTCAACAACTCTGATCTAAACATGGTTATAGAGCACTAATGGGCTTTTCGGCTAGCTGTTTTCTCAACTTTTCACCTTAAATGACTTTTAGATAACGCCAGCAGACAGGCATGATTATATTCGAATATTTCATAGGCTGATTCGGAAAAAAACTCTGAACTTCGTCTACATCACTGTGTCTGTACTCAGCCGTTGGATGAAAAACTGTTCAGATGAGAAAACAAACATTACCGAAAAAGCATAGTGTCATGATAAGAGGAAAATTGTTTAATTATCCGACCACGAATGTTTTCTGTACTCTGTAAGCACGTCTGGAAATCGTTCCTGAACGCATGGATAGGCTGCCTTTATTAACAAGTTTGCTATTCTGTATTCAATTTTGTATCGAAAAGCATTGTGCTAAAATGTGCCATTTACAATCCGCAATGAGATTTGTAATGACCCTTGTCATGGGAAAATGGGCCTTATTCCATATGCGCCTATCATAGATATATTCCACTTAGCCTGCGCATGTCTCAGTCTGGTCAGGAGATACATAATGAGACAGGGGTTTTTCTGCCTACTTAGGGAAAATGAGTCTGACCATATTGGGAATTTTTTATCGACAAAATTGCCCATTTTGGGAATTTTTGTTTTGTGAAACGGCTCTTTTTGGGGAAAAAAAATGAACTAATCATGCTAAAATAAGTCTGTGGTTTAACAATTTTCTTTATATAAACACATGCAAAACAAACACTGCCCAAACACAAGATACAGCAACATTTTTGGCCAAGCTAAAATAGAGCCAAGGGTATTTCATTTCATACTTTACTGTATTAAATGACAATTGAACTACAACTTTCTTACAAGGCTCTGAGCATTCAGTTGCCGATTTTGTGATTGACGGCCCTGGCATTACTTCTGTTGCTATTACATTTTGCTGCGTATCATCCGAGCCTGTCTGTTCAGGGTTACTCGCGGCAGTAATTTCGGAAGATTCTGAGCGTTTCGAAAACATCGATGATATCGTTACACATCCTTTAGCGTCTATTTTTTGTGTTTTTTTAATGTAATATTTACTATTGTGCGAAGTTATTATTGAAAATAAGCGTCTACAGATATGGTATAGAATGTGTATTGTGCGGCTCTATATACTCTTGTATAATGCGGAACAGTTTGAACGTCATCGCTGAGAGTAAATGCATCCGGCAAATACACCAAAAAATCTGTGTCACTAGGGATGGCATTGAATACCAATATCGGTATTCGAATGTTCGCAAATTCATTCAATCGAATATTCGAATATTCGCATAAAATGGCTGGATTGATTTTATCTTATTATGTGTTAATTTCCATTGGTTTGTAAGTTATATCCGTTTGCTAAATACGAGGCTGTTTATTAAGGTTGCTATAAAAAAATTGTATCGCTGTCGACTAATACTATGACCAATACTGTGATCGGGCACAAATAGAATGAAAAACATCGTGTCATTGAATTATATTTTTTAATGATTCCACAGATTTGTAGCAGACCGCGCATATGTAAAACTAAGTTTACACACATTACACGTTGCGGTCTTCTTATCCACAGACCGTGTAAAGTATTCTATACTGCAGAAGGGGCTGGTAGCATTTTCAGATTTGAATTATGGTTCCTTGATGACTGTTTAGTTTATATCATCTGTTACTTTTTATTAATTCACATATTTAAATGTCTGTTCAAACTGTGATCACAAAAACTAAATTTTTATTCGCAAGTAAATTGAAGCCCTTAATTGGTACCTAATTGACAAACAACAGTTCGGGCCCTTTCTTATAGTAAGTATATTGCATTGTGCGATTTGAGTAATTAACACATTTTAATGGCTGTACATACTGTTATCACAAATCTTAATAATTATTCGCCTGACAATTGAAACCGTTAATTGGCACCCCATTGGCAAACAACAGTCGGGGCCTTCCTTAGAGCCTGTATATTGCATTGCGCAATCAACACTGATACGGGCTGCGTTATCAGTTTGACACGAAGAATGTCATGTCAAACATGTTACTCCCAGGTGATTTCGGTTGCTTTTTAGTAAGCGGTGCGCAGGTCATTAAATATTGGTGAAATTACGTTTGGATAAAAATGCGAATATGTGAATATCATTTTTATTATTCGAATGCTGACCATTCAATCGAATATTCGAATAATGTTGCCATCCCTATGTGTCACTAAAGGCTTTATTACGTCGCGAATGAAGGGAAGTCACTCTTTCGATAAAAATTATGTTTACTTTTTACGATTTTGGAAGATTTTATTTTTTGGAATTGGAAAAATGCAATCAAAATTCGATTGGGAACGGGTCCGTTTGATTTGGGAATGCCTCCGTTTCCCTGGGGCGCAGACAGTGCTGAAAAACCCCTGTGTAACCATAACACAATGAGTGATTTTATAGCGAACAGCATTGCCTCTGACCAGACTGCGCAAATGCACAGCTTGGGCTTAAGATACGAGGGCCGTAATGCATAAGACCCATTTTCGCATGTCGCGGCCATGAAAGAGTGATTTAAATGTGTAGATGGGTATCTGCGTTTTAATCAAATATTAACATACAATATATTTTGATGGTGAAGAAATACACTCATAATAAGGCATGTGAGGACACACATGATGTGCAATCCGGTAGTATAATTTTTAGCTCGGCGGTTTTTAGAGAAACACCGAGGTATTGTCATAGCCAGCTCGTCCCCCATCCGCGTCGTGCTAAAACCTTAACATTGGCTTTAAAATCAAAGTGCTTCCACCTACAACTTTGAAACTTGATAATTATGTAGCTGCACCTTGATGAGATCTACATGCCACACCCACTGGGTCACAAGGTCAATAGTCAAGGTCACTGTGACCTCTGATAGAAAACTTTAACTAACATAGGCTCTTTTCTTTTGACAAGCTGTCATATATTAAAATAGGCACCTACTGCCGGGCGTTGGCACCCTCTATGCGGTGCTCTTGTTTCATCTTACAAATTCAATAATGTGTGGTTTGACAATGATAACATTCATTCACTATGAAAAAGCTGGTTACGCAACATTCAACTATACTATAGAAGTTATATTTTCCCGCATCTATAAATAGCCTCAGATTATGAATGAGTAGTGCTGAGCAAATGTACTATGTCATTTAGACGCAGCAGAAAGTGGACTATTTTAATCATTCATAGACATCCTCTTCCACAACACGTATAATACAAACATAGTTTATCGATTTTTTATGCTCCCCGAAATAAAATTTTGTCGGAGCATATAGTTGCCAGTTTGTCCTTCCTTCCTTACTTCCTTATTTCCGTCACACTTTTGTTACAGCTAGTTTCTCATAGCACCTTCAACACTTAACCGTTCTCTTTCATATTTGGCATGTAGGTACCTTGCATGGACCTCTACCTTTTGATGAGGTTTGAGGTCACTGGGTCAAGGTAACTGAGGCTGATAATAGATTTTTCAGTCACTCGTTTGTTACAGTTTCTCATAGCACCTTCAATACTTAAACGATCTCTTTCATATTTGGCATGTACTGAAAAAATGCTGTCATAGGTCTACCCGTTCATAATTCGGGGGTATAAAAATGGTTCCAAAATGTGTCATTTTGTGTATGTTCACTTCATAAGTGGGGTAAAAAATACAGACAATTGGAAAATAAGCGTCAATAAAATTAAGACCCCATCAAATTTAATTCCGATTTTTTGACGTAACTATATTGATAACTGTAAACTTATAGAAATTCGTCGGTATAAATTTTGTGGTTTAATAAAAAAACAACAAATACCTTGACTTGTAATTTCGTGGATTTCAAATAAAAACAACTAATTCGTTGATACGTACCGTAAAAACGCAGTCATAAGTCTACCCGGCTCATAAGTCGGGGGGTATACTTTGGTACCAAAATTGGAGATTTTGAGTATGTTAGCTTCATAAGTCGAGTCAGAAATTTTCTGTTTACGAATTTCATAAACGGACGCCATTTTAAATGTACATGAAGTTGCGGTAGTATTCTATACATTGCATATGACGTCAATCACGCACTAGTTTCTCACTTATACCAAACTCACGTTCAGCAGCACTGTTGTTGTTTAAATTCTCCGCAAACTCTATAACACGTATTTTAAATGCATTGTCATAAGCCTGGCGTTTGCGTTTGCCAGGCATTTTCAAAGATTTATTGTAAGTCCAGTTGTGTTTTTGTTTATCTAATTAATAAATGGTTGCACTCAATAATCCACGCTAGTAATTATCCACACACTATTTTCCGCTTTTAATCCGATGAAACAATATTATCACTGTAATCCAATCTTTGTTCTTTTAATCTTACTGTCAAAACAATTGATTAGTGTCTCGGTAAAACGTGTTTTTATAACATTGATTGACATACCCAAGAGACCGCTAACTACACCTTTTTCTCTGAAACAGTTTCAAAGGTGGAGCTATACACGTGCTCAAGCATAATGGGACGATTGCAAGCGAGTTACAAACACGTGATTGGTTAAGCATATCGCTTCTTTAAACAAAGGAATCCAATTTTGTCGGCGAGAAAGGTGTTCTTTATGGCTTCTTGACAGGAAACGGCTTTCCTTTGATGACGTCAAACTGTCGATTCACACATATTGCGAATTTTTTTTGATGTCCTTGATTCTTTGTTTACATGAACAGTAAAGAAACAACACCTGCTTACATGAAGACTTTGGATTAAATTATCAAAATAAAAACAAGAGTAATTGCAAACTGTGATTATATTAATTGGTAAGTATCAGTAAAAATTCGATGTTTTGTTAGTCGTAAATCAACGATTTATTTTTATACAACAACAACAACTATTGCCGCGGGGATCAATCTTCGTCGAATTTCATTATTTTTTCATGGAATTTCATTATTTTTTTCATGGACCACCTCATAAGTCGATACCGGTTTTTTAATCAAATTTTGGAGGTAAAAAATCTCGACTTATGACTGCGTTTTTATGGTAATTTTGTGGATTTCAAATTTTTTGGGAAAAACTGACCGTCATAATAATTAAGATTTTATTAAAACAACCAGAGTAATAACGAAGCATAATCTGCTAATCTGTGTTGACAGCAAGATTTGAGGTTAATGTGCACTGAATCATGAAAGTGTTGCCAAAAATTATCGATAAGAGTGATAAAGCGGCGCACTGTGGGTCCCTTGCTTGCTAATTGCCATCAATGTTGTTTTGACAATGTTTGCAATTCTCAGCACAATCAATCCCCTAGTAGTAACACTTGAGTAATAAGCTCCCCAAAATACTCGAGTGAAAATCATTATGTCTCTTTTAACTTTAATTGGCACTAATTAACAATATGTCATATGTGATAAATCTGCAAACTGTTAATTTGACGGCGTCATGTAAAAGAGAACAATCGTTGATGTACAGTTTAAATACCGTGCTTGATTAAAAAAAAGTATTATTTCCCAAACACTTATCAAGAAAACAACATATTGTATTATCTAGCATATCTCAATCAAACAATATCTCTTTCAACATGGTTGAAAACGGGACCAGTTCAGACACGTTCTCCTACAATAGCAGGATTGCCCGACCCTGCAAAGGCTCAGTCTACGACTGAAGCATTAATGGCACAGGCCGCTAAAGATTCAGTGGAAGAAATGGTCAATTACACAAAAGGAAATATCTCAGATAACCCACAACAAAAGAAAATGTTGGAAATTACATTTGGAAATGACCGATTTTGAGTTAAAACTGTATAGATAATCGTTGGTACTTGAATTCGTGGTTCAGCGGACCAACGAAATGCACGAAAATTCGTAGCACACAAAATTTAATGGTTTTACAGTAACATGTTTATTATATTAAACAAACCCAATATTATAGAAGTTAAAAATAGTTTTACCTTGCAATTTGATAATTAGTAATTATTCAACTACACACTGCGCCATTATTTACGATATGTGTGTATATGAATTTTGTAAACGCAAGCGTCGGCCATTGTAAGGAACTGTACATGAACTTTGTAAATCGGAAATTATCGGAAAATCATAGATAAATGTATTCGTCGTTTTAATGCGTGGGCCGAGTAATTACGGCAAATCGGACCTCAACTTGCGTAAAACACTTGCTCAATTAACCGTTGAACTCCACCTCCGTTCTCTGCAAAAGATTCGAAAGACAGAGCTATGCATGTGCTAATATTTAATTGGACGATTGCCATTAATGAACAAACATACGAAAGCGGCTTTCCTTTGATGACGTCAAACTGTCAATTCACACAGATTGCAAATTTTACTATCTCTTTGTTTACAATTCCAGTAAAAAAAAAACACTTGCTAACATTAAACTTTGGTTTAAATTATCAAAATAAAGCAGAAATTAAGTTGACTAATATGATTCTATTAATTTTCGTCAGTTAAAATAATACTTTTTACGCTGTTAATCAACGAGTTTTCGTGAAAACAACAACTTTAACAACCATTACCGCGACGACGTGTGGATCGATCTACCTCGATTATTTTTTTTCATGAAGGATCTCATAAGTCGAGACTATAATTTTAATCAATTTTTGGAGGAAAATAATCTCGACTTATGATTGCATTTTTACGGAAGGTACCTTGATTGGACCTCTACCGTTTGATGAGGTTTGAGGTCACTGGGGTCAAGGTCACTGAGGCTAATAATAGATGGCTCCGTCATTCTTTTGCTACCGTTTCTCATAGCCCCTTCAATACTTAACCAATCGCTTTCATATTTGGCATGTAGGTACCTTGCATGGACCTCTAACCTTTGATTAGGTTTGAGGTCACTGGGTCAAGGTCACAGAGGCTAATAATAGTTATTTTTAGGTGTTTATTAACACATACATTGACAAAGCTCTATATATGCTCCGTTAAAATATATTCTATAAAACACGATATTCCCATTATGTTTTCATTTGTTAATAAATATAGTTGATGAACTTAAACCTCTTGCATGAATTATACAACTCTTTCTCACGTGGATGCGGCAGATGCTGCAGGTTCATCGTAGTTAAGAGAGAATTAACTTGAAATTTTGGGCACTAACATTAGTTGTTCGCAAGCGAACCATAGTTACAATATTTGTTTTAAAAAGTGGACCTTAGGTTTCTTACAATATCTGTTTAACAAGAGCACCGCCTTACGGGTGCAGACCGCTCATCTATTTTTCTTTTATAAGGTGAAGGGACTAATCGCAATACTTCGATAAAAAAAGATCGAGGGGTGGGGTGGATAGGGCTGTGTATATGTGGGGGTGTAGTAATTTATTGCATTATATTTCAAAAATAAAAAATAAAAACGCAAAAAAATATATGTTACAAATTTGGGGGGGGGGGATTCTTTAGTGAGATAGTTGGACGGTCTTTCAAAAACAAAATAATCAAAATAAATATTTTTGTTTTTTAACCATGTTTCTAAAAAAATATAATTGGGGGGGGGGTCAGAGGGGTGAGTGTGTGGTCATTTATAAGATGATCTTTCAAAAAAAAAAAAAAAAAAAAAACTTTTGGGGGGGTGATTCTGAGGGGAGGGGGGGGCATGGGGGATGATTTGGGTCAAGTTTATTGTAGTATGTCAGGTAAGAGTTGTTTTGTCAAAGTATCAATCAAATCTTATCATAAATAACAAAGTCGTGGCAATTTAAGCAAAATTTAATTATTTGACCTTGAGAATCAAGGTCATTCAAAGGTCAAGATAAAATTCAACTTGCCAGGTACAGTAACCTCATGATAGTATGAAAGTATTTGAAGTTTGAAAGCCTTGATACTTTAGAAGTAAAGTGGATGTAAACACAAAATTTAACCATATATGAAAAGTTACTAAGTCAAAAAAGGGCCATAATTCCGTCAAAATGACATCGAGAGTTATGCAACTTGTCCTGTACAGTCCCCTTATGACAGTTTGAGAGTGTTCCAAGTCTGACAGCAATAGCTTTGATACTTTGGGAGTAAAGTGGACCAAAACACAAAACTTTAAGAAGTTTTCAATTTTCTAACTATAAAAAGGGCACATAATTCTGTCAAATTGCAAGCCAGAGTTATCTTACTTTGCCTGCCCAGTCCCCTCATGATAGTAAGTAAGCGTACCATGTTTTAATGCAATAGCTTTGATACTTTATGAGAAAAGTGGACCTAAACACAAAACTGAACTGGACATCAACGCAGACGTCAAGGTGATGACAATAGCTCATAATTAATTGTTTCCAAAAATATATGAGCTTAAAACGAATGCTAGATTTTTCGTTTGTTTTAGAATGAACCTGCCTATGAAAATTTCAACATTTCTATATCTCAGGGCTCTCGGAAAGGCTTAATTATTCGTATTTGTACGCATAAATTTGAAAAAGGACACAGTCATGTCCCAAACCAATCGAGAGTCCTTGGTATGCACGTTTTTTTGCAATAAAAATGTATAAAAATATCGAAAATTGTGACATATCCAGCAGCTAAAATGTACTGAAATTGTCCGCCATTCAAATCAGGGCTGGTTTTCAATGTGGTTTCATTGTCAGGGTAACCATTTAAACAAAAAGCGAAACCCGATCTGCAATTGAGACTTTTTTGTTATGGGAGCGCGTATGCTAGCTGGGCCAATCAATATCAAGCTCATTTACACCTGAGATAACTTTGTTAAATGAAACGTTAGAGGAGCTAAAGGTTCATTATCCGAGCTAGCTAGACGCATTATATCGGGTGTTAGAAAGCACATGCAGCATTTATAGTTTGCACATTAATTTGACGGGGGCAAACTTACTGTATCTGATTGCACATAAAGTGCCGTGTACTGTTCATAAATATTCTTTTACAACAACCAATGAACAGCGTCATCTATATTTAGATTTCCTTCAACATGTATAAGTCATTTTTTGGAAATCGGGAGAAAGTTAAAGCGATTTTTTCGAAAATAAAGCGTTTTTTATTTTAATTTGTCATAATTATTTTTATTTTGTGTTGTCTGTACACGTTTGTTTGGTTCTAATTTGTTTTCAGCAAATCTTATGAAAATAAATATTGTAATTGTAAATGTTTAAAGCAAGTCCTGTTTTCAATATCATATACGAGAATTACTTTGATATGTTTGCTGACATATACAATCATTGTTTTGACAGACGACACGTGCTGATATAAAGTTTGTGTTTCGTAATACATAGGATATTGGATTTTTGGTGTTTGTTTGGGAAATAAAACAAAGACCCAGTCCGCGGTTTTCTATAGGCCTTTTGTACTGACCAACATAATAATTAATAGTGCACATGCTTATTTAACATTTAGGGATAAGAAACATGGGTTCTAGACATGTTGGAAGAAAGTCATCACGGGGATCATGGGTGTTCCGGTTAACGATAGCGTGCAATCGCGACGATTTGGGGTGTTTGCTGAACACCGCGGGCAGTAGCATGTCCGTCCCCCACAAAATGTCACCCATCAGGAAAAGTGATCACCGCGGACAGGCGTTTTGTTTAAGTACACGGTGCCTGTACTGTATATTTTGCTGAAATTTGAAGATGTGTGAAAAATACAACTGGACTCCTACTTTTTCCTACTCTTCCTTTTGGACTCCTACTTTTTCCAAGGGAGGAGTCCATGGACTCCTGTTTTAAAATCCTAGCAAGAGACCTACATCTGTCCCATTTAGGTGAACTGCAATCTGAATATCAACGAACTACAATCTGAATCACTGAAATTGCTGTTTGTGTACACTTTAATTACGCAATGGTCAGTGAACGTTACCCCACAATGATAACTGGTATTGAATGCATGGATAATGCTTTTTAAAAGTAATATATTGTATACTTTATCCTGCCAGGAAAACCTGGGAGGAAGTGAAGCTGGACTGTACTGTGCACAACAGAAGCAGTTATTGCGATGAAAATTCATATTATGAAAGGAATTATCGCTGCTGCCTGGATTACAGCTGTTATATAGCTAAAGACACATGCACCTTAGTTGATTACAACGATAGAAAGTGTGAAATGGAGGGAGGAGAGTATCATAGCCGGACACGTAAGCATACTTATTGTTAAGTATATGGTTGTCTTATTTAAATTTATAATTGTTTGAAGGTGAGGACACACACTTGGAATTTTTCATTTAATTTGAAGAAAATATTGCAAAAGATAAATTATTATCTAACCTGAGCACTAAGAGGTCATATGGAGCCTCAAGGATACCATTTTGTCTGTGGTCCAAAAGTGAGTGCATGAGTCGCTTAAACTTTTCTTCTGACGGCTTTCCTATTTTAGTAGCCCCTTTTTTAGATTTTAACAAAACTTTGTTGAAGGAATAATTCTTAGATTACTGTCTAAGTTGTTTTAATTGTTTTGGTCCATGGAATATGTAGGTCACCAAAGCTAAATTGGATTGAAATATGAAAACTTCAAACTTCTTCTAAAACTATAAGAGGTGATATATTAAGCTTGTAACATGTTGTGTACTTCTTAATATTAATGAATTAATTGTTAGCTCACCTGAGCGATAGCTCGGGGTGAGCTATTGTGATCACTCAGCGTCCGAAGTCCGTCCGTCCGTCTGTCTGTCTGTCTGTCTGTAAACAATTTGTAAACATCTTCTACTAAACCATTGAGCCAATTTCAACTAAATTTCATGTGGAGCATCCCTAGGTCATGGGACAAAAGAATTGTTAAAAAAAATTTGATCACATAACCAAGATGGCCGCCATGAACATATATGGTAAAAACCTTAAAAAATCTTCTTGTCAGAAACCGCTCATCAGATTTTCAAAAAATTTCACAGGGATGACCTTTGAAGGCTCCCCTGAAAAAGTTGTTCAAAGAAATTTGATTCGTCAAAAAACATGGCCGCAGGAGCTCGTTGAACTTTGCATGTTTATTCGTTTTTGCCTATTTTGTGAAAACTTTCAAAAATCTTCCACATTTTTCATGCAATCTGTATGAAATTTGGTCAGAATGTTAATCTTGAAGAAATCTGGGTTGGGATTGTATTTGGGTCATCTGGGGTCAAAAACTAAGATCACTAGGTCAAATAATAGAAAAACCTTGTGTAGACAATGGAGGTTACATTTTACATCCAATCTTTATGAAATTTGGTCAGAATGTTTGTCTTGATGAAATCTGGGTTGGAATTGTATATGGGTCATCTGGGGTCAAAAACTAGGTCACAAGGTCAAATAATAGAAAAACCTTTAACAGCATAATTAATTGTTTTTCACTAAGTGTATTATAATAATTTAAAAATCAGATTAAAGAGAATAAAATTTTCTTTATTATGGTTTTTATTTCATGAAAATCCATTAAGGATAAGTGTTATTAATCGTTGCTTAATTATTGAACAATGCAAAATATCGGTATTGATTTTTTTCCTGACATGCAGTCCCAGATATTAACCGCTTTAAGCTGTAGACTGTGCTTCAATACATCGCCGTGTTATTGAGCTGAAAAATTGATACGCAGTCGGCATACACACCGGTCATCGAGACAAATTACTGATGTGAAAACAAATTGTACATCGTAGCGGCTTAAATAAACAATTACATCTGATTAAAGATTAAAGATTGCTGCCGATTTAAATCAATTTGAGTACTTTTTGCATATATTTAATGCCGAATGGGAAGCTGTGTTTAGACTCAAGTTGACAAAAATGGCAACGAGATACTTGCCTGTTGGATATAAGGTGAAAGATCTTGAAGGTGCATAAAATAAGTGGCGCTGGGAATGGTTACACGAGAAAGACTACGCTGTAGTCTACGGGCGTGAGGGAAATGGTTGATAAAAGTGGAAGCTTGTGGAAAAGCGATTTGAGAAGTTTGTAAGAAAACCCTAAATTATCAGTCTTGTGGGAAGAAGGCATTTCGTTTCCACGCAGAGGACCCTAATCACATAAAGAATATAAGAACCCTCAAGACCAACCAGGTAGGGTTTTTATTTTTTTTAAGCTAACACCCCGAATTTGGTCGTATTTTCTGTTGCTAAAGTTTATTGTTTAGTTTTTTTTGCATCAAAAATCAGCAAGATAGATCTAGCAAATTTGCCAATTTTTTAGCTCACCTGAGCGATAGCTCGAGGTGAGCTATTGTGATCACTCAGCGTCCGGCGTCCGTCCGTCCGTCTGTAAACAATTTGTAAACATCTTCTTCTACTAAACCATTGAGCCAATTTCAACTAAATTTCATGTGGAGCATCCCTAGGTCATGGGACAAAAGAATTGTTAAAAAAAATTTGATCACATAACCAAGATGGCCGCCATGACCATATATGGTAAAAACCTTAAAAAATCTTCTTGTCAGAAACCGCTCATCAGATTTTCAAAAAATTTCACAGGGATGACCTTTGAAGGCTCCCCTGAAAAAGTTGTTCAAAGAAATTTGATTCGTCAAAAAACATGGCCGCAGGAGCTTGTTGAACTTTGCATGTTTATTCGTTTTTGCCTATTTTGTGAAAACTTTCAAAAATCTTCCACATTTTTCATGCAATCTGTATGAAATTTGGTCAGAATGTTAATCTTGAAGAAATCTGGGTTGGGATTGTATTTGGGTCATCTGGGGTCAAAAACTAGATCACTAGGTCAAATAATAGAAAAACCTTGTGTAGACAATGGAGGTTACATTTTACATCCAATCTTTATGAAATTTGGTCAGAATGTTTGTCTTGATGAAATCTGGGTTGGAATTGTATATGGGTCATCTGGGGTCAAAAACTAGGTCACAAGGTCAAATAATAGAAAAACCTTTAACAGCATAATTCATTGTTTTTCACTAAGTGTATTATAATAATTTAAAAATCAGATTAAAGAGAATAAAATTTTCTTTATTATGGTTTTTATTTCATGAAAATCCATAAAGGATAAGTGTTATTAATCGTTGCTTAATTATTAAACAATACGAAATATCGGTATTGATTTTTTTCCTGACATGCAGTCCCAGATATTAACCGCTTTAAGCTGTAGACTGTGCTTCAATACATCGCCGTGTTATTGAGCTGAAAAATTGATACGCAGTCGGCATACACACCGGTCATCGAGACAAATTACTGATGTGAAAACAAATTGTACATCGTAGCGGCTTAAATAAACAATTACATCTGATTAAAGATTAAAGATTGCTGCCGATTTAAATCAATTTGAGTACTTTTTGCATATATTTAATGCCGAATGGGAAGCTGTGTTTAGACTCAAGTTGACAAAAATGGCAACGAGATACTTGCCTGTTGGATATAAGGTGAAAGATCTTGAAGGTGCATAAAATAAGTGGCGCTGGGAATGTTTACACGAGAAAGACTACGCTGTAGTCTACGGGCGTGAGGGAAATGGTTGATAAAAGTGGAAGCTTGTGGAAAAGCGATTTGAGAAGTTTGTAAGAAAACCCTAAATTATCAGTCTTGTGGGAAGAAGGCATTTCGTTTCCACGCAGAGGACCCTAATCACATAAAGAATATAAGAACCCTCAAGACCAACCAGGTAGGGTTTTTATTTTTTTTAAGCTAACACCCCGAATTTGGTCGTATTTTCTGTTGCTAAAGTTTATTGTTTAGTTTTTTTTGCATCAAAAATCAGCAAGATAGATCTAGCAAATTTGCCAATTTTTTAGCTCACCTGAGCGATAGCTCGAGGTGAGCTATTGTGATCACTCAGCGTCCGGCGTCCGTCCGTCCGTCCGTCTGTGAACAATTTGTAAACATCTTCTTCTACTAAACCATTGAGCCACTTTCAACTAAATTTCATGTGGAGCATCCCTAGGTCATGGGACAAAAGAATTGTTAAAAAAAATTTGATCACATAACCAAGATGGCCGCCATGACCATATATGGTAAAAACCTTAAAAAATCTTCTTGTCAGAAACCGCTCATCAGATTTTCAAAAAATTTCACAGGGATGACCTTTGAGGGCTCCCCTGAAAAAGTTGTTCAAAGAAATTTGATTCGTCAAAAAACATGGCCGCAGGAGCTCGTTGAACTTTGCATGTTTATTCGTTTTTGCCTATTTTGTGAAAACTTTCAAAAATCTTCCACATTTTTTGTCCGATCCTTTCCAAATTTGCACAGTGTCTTTATATCAATGAGGACACGAACCCTACAAAAAATGAGCATTATTGGTCCATGAAGTACAGAATTACCTCCCCTTAAATTGAGAAAATGGTGTTTATGCAATAAAGTCCAAATTTTTCATCCAATTCTTTCCAAACTTGTAAGGATTTAGCATGGTTCAAACAAGGGAAACAACTACGGTTTATGCATGTTCTTTTTAATACAGATTTGCCTCCCTTTAATTTATTCAAAATCTCATTTTACAGCAGAGATTCCAAATCTGACCTGTAAATGAGCCCCATATTTACTGCTGGTGCTATGTTACCTTTTCCCATTTGATCATTCTTAAGTATTGGTCTTGTAATGCTGCTACTGCTACTGCTACTGCTACTGCTACTGCTACTACTACTACTACTACTACTACTACTACTACTACTTCTACTACTACTACTACTACTACTACTTCTACTACTACTACCACTACTACTACTACTACTACTACTACTACTACTACTAGTACTACTACTACTAGTACTACTACCACCACCACCACCACCACCACCACCACCACCACGTCTACTATTACTACTTCTACTACTACTGCCACTACTTCTACTACTTTTACCACTACTACTACTACTACTACCACTACTACTACTACTACTACTACTACTACTACTACTTCTACTACTACTTCTACTACTACTACTACTACTACTACTACTACTACTACTACTACTACTACTACTACTACTATTACTACTACTACTACTACTACTACTACTACTACTACTACTACTACTACTACTACTACACCACCACTACCACCACCATTCACAGTGACAAAAAACGTATTCACACAATGGCTGCTACTACAACTTATAGCCCATATAGGGGGGCATGCATGTTTTACAAACAGCCCTTGTTTCTATGGGATTTTAACCACAACTGTTCATGTTTATCTCCGACACATATTTTTAGGTCACCTGTCATGAAGTGACACGGTGAGCTTATGTGATCGTGTGATGTCCGGCGTCCGTTGTGCGTGCCTGCGTGTGTCTGTGCGTCCGTCCGTCAACAATTTGTTTGTGTAGACAGTAGAGGTCACAGTTTGCATCCAATCTTGATGAAATTTGGTCAAAATGTTCATCTTGATGAAATCCGGTTTGGGATTGTATTTGGGTCATCTGGGGTCAAAAACAAGGTCACTAGGTCAAATAATAGAACAACCTTCTGTAGACAATAGAGGTCACAGTTTTCATCCAATCTTTATGAAATTTGGTCAGAATGTTTATCTTGATGAAATCTGGGTTGGGATTTTATTTGGGTCATCTGGGGTCAAAAACTAGGTCACTAGGTCAAATAATAGAAAAACCTTGTGTAGACATTAGAGATCACAGTTTTCATCCAACCTTTATGAAATTTGGTCAGAATTCTTGATGAAATCTGGGTGGGATTGTATTTGGGTCATCTGGGGTAAAAATCTAGGTCAAATAAATAGAAAAACCTTGTGTTGACAATAGAGGTCACAGTTTTCATCCAATATTTATGAACTGTGGTCAGAATGTTTATCTTGATGAAATCTGGATTGGGATTGTATTTGGGTCATCTAGAGTCAGGAACTAGGTCACTAGGTCAAATCATAGAAAAACATTGTGTAGACAATAGAGGTCATAGTTTTCATCTGATCTTAATGAGTTAGGTGAGCGATTCAGGGCCATCATGGCCCTCTTGTTTTATTAATAACGTTTGATTCATTGATTGTGAGCTTTTAAAATATTTTGACCTTTGAATAAAGCATAAAGCAGGAAAAGAATTTTAACAGTAATTGAAAATACGATCAAATACGCCATTTTTGCTGACTGGGACAGGTCTTTTTTAGTTAAATAAAATGTTTTATTGTCCCCAACATATGAGCCCAGCAGCAAGAAATGTTTTTTTTTACTTTTTGTAAAACAAATATGGGCAACCTACCGTAACCCAAATTCGACGATGTTCTATTTTTATCGATTAAATGGATGATTATTGTCTTGGAATCATTTCAAAGTAATACAGCCGAGTTTAAAATTATTATTTTGTGCTATTTAACATTTCATTATTTCTTTAATTATTTGCTAAATATTGCTTCATGTAACCATTACATCGTCGAATTTGGGTCACACCGGGATACAATTATTTAGCATTCAAACAAAACGATTGGGATAAAAACTAGGGGAACCCATGCTGAAATTTTCAATTTTAACTGTTGAGCAGAAGCCACCATACCCAATTTTCTTAGGTGAATGTGGAGGCTTCTGGAAGCATGATTCTGTGAATATAAATGGTGACAAACATTTGATTCTGCATTTATTAAACATGTATTATTGACTTTTTAAAGTATGTGTGAAAAATATAATAATTTGTAACGACTGTTACAGGTTTGACCGGGTTCTTCAAAAGCAACACCTGCAGTCGAGTCCATGCCAGACAGTGGGTGCATGTGAATGAATTGCCTTTTGACTAACTTTTGTGTGTTCCTTATCAAATACATGAAGATTTTCAAATATATGTGTATGTTGTTTTTTTTAAGAAAATAGAATCACCAGAACAGGTACAGGCACCCTTTAAATGCGTCGAATCCAGGAGCTTTCGGGGGCCTCCGGCCCCCTTGTCCCCTGGACCCACTGAGGGCCCTGCGGCCCCCTGGCCCGCAGCTTTAAGTTGAGGATTTTCAAAATATCCAACTTTGACCCCTACAAATGCTTTGCTAAAACTTTGGCTACAGTTTCTAAAATTTGGCTACGCAAAATTCCATTTGGCTTAAAAGTTGGCTGCAGAAATTTTTGGGCCAGGGGAGCCCTGTTTGGATTGTATTTGGGTCATCTGGGGTCAGCAACTAGGCACTAGGTCAAATAATAGAAAAACCTTGTGTAGACTATAGAGGTCACAGTTTTCATCAGACCTTAATGAAATAGAGTCAGAATGTTTGTCTTGTTAAAATCTGGGTTGGGATTGAATTTGGGTCATCTAGGGTCAAAAACTAGGTCAGATTTAAAAAAACTTTTGTAGACAGTAGAGGTCACAGTCATTAAATCTTTATGAAATTTGACCAGAATATTAATCTTGATGAAATCTGGGTTGGGATTGTATTAGGGTCATCTGGGGTCAAAAACTAGGTCACCAGGTCAAATCATAGAAAAACTTTGTGAAGACAATAGAGGTCATAGTTTTCATATGATCTTAATGAAATATGGTCAGAATGTTTATCTTGATAATATCTGATTTTGGATCGTATATGGGTCATCTGGGGTCAAAAATTAAGTCACCGGGCCAATTCTAGTAAAACCTTGTGTAGATGAAAGAGGTCACAGTTTTCATCACGTCTTAATGAAATTTTGTCAGAATGTATTAATTAATGAAATTTGGCTTGGGATTGTATATGGGTCTAATAAAATTTAAGTTTATGAAGCAAGGTTAGTCAGGTGAGCGATTCAGGGCCATCATGGCCCTCTTGTTCAAATAATTCCCCTAGGCTTAAACATTCCCCGCAAAGGGGCTTTTTTGTTCCGCTTTAATAAATTATAGAAACACAGTTCTTAAGAGAATAAGCAAACATCATAGTCACCATGAAAACATAGCATTTAAGATATTTCAATTTTACATTTTTACTGTAACTCCCCTTTGACTGCAATTTTATTAGCGAGGGCTGTTTTCAGAGAAAACCCGAGGTATTGTCTCTAAGCCTGCTCGCCGTTCGCCGGCGTAGTGCCAAAACCTTTACTGGCTCTTAAATCTAAGTGCTTTCACCTACAACTTGGAAACTTCATAATTATGTAGATGCACCTTGATGAGTTCTACACCCCACACCCATTTTGGGTCACTAGGTCAAAGGTCAAGGTCACTGTGGCACCCGTTATGCGGTGCTCTTGTTCATGATTGTTAAGTTTATGTGTGTGTTATTTCCATAAAAACTCTGTCATACAGTCTTCACGATAGTTCATTTTATCCACTAGCCATTCGGGCTACTTGAATGATGAAGACAAGTAGCCCGGCAGCAAAATTACTAGCCCAAAGTAAATTTGTTAAAATATACACCCTGCTAAAGGGTTTAATCTTTCAATAGCAGATAATCTATTAAAAGTAAAATTTTATCCAGGGTATGTAAACTGTAAAGCCTATTGCAAAAACAATTGCAACACAATATAACAAGTCAAGGTAATTAACTAATTATGTCCTTTATTAATTATAAGTCTTTAACATGGGATAAACAACTTCTTCGTTCATCTCATCATCACTGCCATCCTGGAGATCCTCTTTGTCAGAAACCATATCCTGTTAAACAAGCAACCTGATAGTTATTTTCCAGAAGTTTACTTGACAAGTGAACGCATAGATCATAAGATGGCATACATGTTGACTTTTTTCTTATGTTGTGTTTTTAAGCATAGCTTATTAAACTCTGTCTTACAGAAGTAGCTTCTCCTTCATCACTGATTTTTAACCACTTTTCTTGAAATTCACGTTTCCGTGATTTTTCATAGTCATTTTTTGACTTACGATCAGTAGTGGGCAGTTTCTTGCCAGGCTTCGCTTTAGCTACGTATTTAAGCATTATGCAGCCTTATGCGCGTAGGGACTTACAACTTTGGAAATAAACACACACACAAGGTTACAAAGTAAAACGATGTTAATTCCGGAAATGCAAGCCGCGGACGTCGATTGGTTTCCTTCAGCAGTAAACACATCAGCATGACGTATGCCAATAGTAAATAACCAGTTTAAATTGTTCATCACATGGCCTGGGTTACGACTCGAAAATGACCATTGAATGTATGGACCAATCGGAACGCATATATATCTCGTATTTTAGGCGAAGTTGAACGAAGTTCTGTCGGAAATCTTCGGGAAGTACTCACAAAATAATGACGTTTATCACACTTAAAAATGTAAACAATATTAATACACGGATTTTCTACTGGCCCGACGGGCGTACGATATGGCAATTTTAATAGGCCCGAGCTATAATTTACACGCCCAGGCCACCGGGCGTGCGCTTATTTCGCAGACTGGTCATACTTCCACCTGCTCATACGTAGGTAGTGTAAAAATGATGCATGTTCACTTCATAAGTCAGTGAAAAAAAAGAAAATGGGAAACTGAAAATAGGCGTCAGTAAAATTGCGACCCCATCAAATTGATTGTTCCATTCTATGTCACCACTATCTTGTTTAACATTTAAAATATCTTAAATAAACAAAAAATTAAATTAGTTAACAATATCCTTGGCCTACCTTGATATTTGATAACAAGTTATAATCCAACCCATTGCTAGTGTCTGTTATTGACAATAAATGTGTTTAAGAATTTTCCGTAAACATATACATATGCCTTTTTTTATTGTAAATGTACAGGAAGTTGGTAAATCAGAGCTACTCATTCTTTTTCTGCCAAAGCCGAGATAAACTTATTTGTCGCATCTAAGCTTAAGCCTAGATTTAATGATTGCCAGGCGGGACTCAACTTGCATGCAGTATCCAAAATTAACCCATCGCCTGATCGCCAATGCGTTGAAATCTCAGCTCTTGCGATAGAAAAATTGTCTATTGATTGCCTGAATGCATATGAAATAATTTCGCCCAATAAGTTTTAAAATAAACCAACAAATAATTAATTAACCATGGGTGAAAGTTTTCCATTATTTTCATCTTCAGTCCAACATCATTGAGTAAAAATTTAAAAGCAGGTTATGTTTGCACATTTAACCGTTAAAGAACATGAAGAAGTTGAGTAAAAAAATTAAGCGTATAAAAAAGGTTTATTTCTGTCTTGTTCTAAACACCTTGTAATTATTACAACAAAAATAATATGTGAATTTGAATTGCGTTCGCCATGTCAAAACGTCCAGCAGATTCTTCCACCTATTTCCTGTTATATATGTTATAAATGAATAAAGAAGTATCAACAACTATACATTACAGATTTTTTTATACAAAAGTACAGATCTCAAGGTCCTCTGCACTACGAAGTTTTTATGCGGCCCTGAATACGCCCATGCGTTTCCTGCAGATGATGTGACATGTACACAAAAGCAATTTGGTGCTCTTTTCTAACACCAAAAACACGTGGCTTGTATCTAGTAACAGAAGTAGTAATGTTTAACTTGACGTTAATAGATCTAGTGTATTCCGCATAGGCTTTTGAACTTAGCAATTAATGATGTGAAAAAAAATGCGTACCAAAAATGCAAAAGTCCCGGAAAATTGAGCTCAATGTCCCGGAATTGGTCTCAAAATTTATGGCGTGTATGCTGCTGGTCGTGGTGTAAAAATGTCCGAAATTAAAAAACCTTGTGTCAAAAAGTATAATAATTATGTTCTATTGCTCATTCTCAGACAGTTTCACATATCTTTTCAATGGCGCACAGCCATGCCCATCCGTGTGTGAAGTATGCTGGATCGGTAAGTCAGTCGAATTTGGTTTCGGAATTTGCAAAATAACAGAATATGAAATTTTATTCAATATATCTTTGGCTGTCACAGATGCTGATTTTAATTATAAACTGAATGCTTAGTCGAATTTTAAAGATTTGATATTTGGAGAAAATGTTTTGGAACATTTATTTTTTATACAACTTGTCAACAACCTTGTAATTGGGGTATGGTCCTATCCTCCCTTGTGGCGATTCTTGAATCACAGCCCTGTTAATGTTTTTGAAGTTGGGATGCCACTGATCACCATTAAACAATATCAATGTATGACCATGTTTACTTACTACTTCAGAACCACCAACAAAACAAATGTATAATCATTATTAGGGCTGTCACGATTCACCCGAATACCGATATATCGCGGTGCATGTCGTTAAAAAAATCGCACCGCGGTACGGCGTTGCCGCACCGGTTTTTTTAATATTATTATATTAGCACATATATAAATACATTACATAATTATTTTGATATAGATATCGTTTTGAAAACTGTAGAAGCGATTCAAAAGGGCTAAATAAATAATCCTTTAATATCCAGGTCAAGCAAGCGCTTCCACTGGTAGATGTTTAACTTTCACGTTTAAAATACGGCAATGTATGGGTCCGTACCTTTTTTGGAATTTGGGTTAGATTTCCTTTGCAAATAAGTTCATAATTATCCAAAAGATGTTTACTCTGTTTCTTATTTTCTTTCTTTAGAATATCGATCGTTCAAAGCATGGCACTTCCAAATCATGTTATCTTAAGATTATGAATAAGTCGAGGAAGAGTCAGAACGCTACGGATTTTCAATACTGGGCCTGCTGACTCCGCATTTTAAACATGCCCTTGAAGCGTTCGATTTACACAGGTCGTAGTCACAGCTATTGTAAACAACATGGTGGACATTTTAGAAAAAGACGCGAATAACAATAACAATGACTACTTCTATCAAGTTTGTAACAGTTTCTTTTACAGTTTCTAGTCATACTATGATACCAGTGTTTCCTGATTATTGAGTTTAATAAAGTTTGTAAACTGTTTTCTTTACAGATACATATTCTGTAAAATATCGCGGTACGTACCGCGATACAGTGTTGTCGTACCACGATATACCGCGGTACGCTCACGGCGTATCGTGACAGCCCTAATCATTATCCAGAGTGTATCTATTGAGTTTATGTATATATATTATACTCACCTGCACTTAATGTGGGTTTTTTATACAAAGACTCACAGGAAAAATTGTCATAAATCGTTTATATTTATTAGACAAGGGGGGCATATTTTCGGGGGGCATATAGTTGCCAGTTTGAAGGTGCCTACTTCCTTCCGTCACACTTTTGTTACAGTTTCTCATAGCGCCTTCAATATTTTACAGATCTCTTACATATTTGGCATGTAGGTACCTTGCATGGACCTCTACCATGACTACCATTCTTCATAAGATCTTTTCTAAGAATGAAATTAGGTAGTAAGTTATTTAAGCCAACTTTTTTTCAACTCGTTGCAGGAAACAGACAGAGTTCTCAATAAGAGCCGGCCAAATCGGCCGTTTGAAATCTTATTTTGGCTGGTTGAAAATCGCTCAAATTCAGAAAATCGGCAATTGACTTTTGGAAATTGGCGTGTCTTTTAAATAATTTTGTTCCTTTTTGCTATTAAGCAAAGACGTCGCTTGATTATCTCCCTTAACGAATTACAACAACAACAACAATGAAAAGGCGCAAATTGAAATCGGTCAAAAAGCAGTCAAAACTTTTGATGTTCTTTTCATCACATGATGAGATTTTGTTCCTGATTGCTTGTGTTTTTTGTGTTAATGCAAAGTTTTTGTTGTTGTGAAAGTTTTTTTTAATTCAGTTACGTTTCAAACTAGAAGTGTCACAAAAAATGTGCATGGTAGACAGACGATCAGGCCTTTTCCACCCATTCCTGTAGGGCCGAATTTCGGCCCCATTCCCAATCCAAAATCAAAGTTTTTTCCCAGAATAAAATGTCCCAATTAAAACCTAATTGTGCAAAAAACACACATCAATATCATAAAAATTTACCCTAAAAATTGAATTTAATTATGTATCCGAAAGTGGCATTTATCCGTAATATGATACACTTTATTTGTGAAAAATCATATTTTAAATGACTTAGGGCAAACCTCTGTTGGAAAACTGCCTTTTGTTAGTTAAAAAAGCTAAAAATCATAATATGCACAAAAAATGTTCAAATTTAAGTGCCTGGTTGACCATCAAAATAGCCATAAAATGGCCCACAATTCAGGAAACCAAGTGATCAATTTCAAAATTTTCATGGGGAGCATGATCCCGGACGCCCCACCCCCCCCTGAAGGCCTGTTGGTTTCACATTTTGGCCTGTTGGCTCAAAAGTTATTGAGAACCCTGAACAGACCTATTATTTTAGGCCTTAATGAAACTTGGTCAGAAGATTTGTCCTAATGATATCTTAGACAAGTTTGAAAATGGTTCTCGGTGGTTGAAAAACTTGGCCACCAGGTGGTGGGGAATTTTCGGGGGGCATATAGTTGCCAGTTTGAAGGTCCCTACTTCCTTCCTTCCGTCACACTTTTGTTACAGTTTCTCATAGCACCTTCAATATTTTACAGATTTCTTACATATTTGGCATGTAGGTTCCTTGCATGGACCTCTACCTTTTGATGAGGTTTGAGGTCACTGGGATCAAGGTCACCGAGGCTAAAAATAGATTTTTCCGTCACAATTTTGTTACAGTTTCTCATAGCGCCTTCAATAATTTATCGGTCTCTTACATATTTTGCATGTAGGTACCTTGCATGGACCTCTACTTTTTGATGAGGTTTGAGGTCACTGGGGTCAAGGTCACCTAGGCTAAAAATAGATTTTTAGGTGGTTATTAACACATAGATTGACAAAGCGCATCTTCGGGGAGCATCCATTAGTTTCACTGATATTCTTGTCCCTTATGTGGCTTTATTAAAAACTTTTTTACACTTATTTTTCAATCTTCATAATACTTGGTCAGAACATTTTGGTTTAATGATATCTTGGATCATTTTGAAAATAGTTCTGGTCTGTTGAAAAACATGGCCGTCAGGGCTCAGGGAATTTCTTCAAATATGGCTTTGGTCAATCCTTGTTAGCACTCTATAAGTTACATTTATAGTTCACTCTTCATAAAACTTGGTCAGAACATTTGTTCTTATGCTATATTGGGGCTGCGCTGAGCAGGTCAGTTCTTTTGTATCACTGGTGAGTTACTTTGGACTTTGAAGTCCCTCTTGTTAAATTTTATCTTAACTGCCACAATAGGTTGAGCAAATGTTTTAAAAACAGTCCAATCACTACTAATGGATCTCAATTTGGAGCATTTCATCACATTCCCTGCCTACAAGCAGTCAACATTAGTTAATTGGTTGTCATATGTATTTTTGTTTAACTGTTTTATAATAGCATACAACATTGCGACAATAATAATATCCAACTTGAAATACTGGGTTGATCTTGCTCAAACTGTCACATTTTAATAAGCGTTATGCGTAGATCATTAACCAGGTTTTCCGAAGGAAAAAACTGGTTATTAGATTGGCGAATGCGGGCGGGCTGGCTGGCTGGCTGGCGGGCTGGCGGGCGGGCGGAACAAGCTTGTCCGGGCCATAACTATGTCGTTCATTGTCATATTTTAAAATCATTTGGCACATTTGTTCACCATCATTGGATGGTGTGTCGCGCGAAATAATTACGTCGATATCTCCAAGGTCAAGGTCACACTTTGAGTTCAAAGGTCAAAATTGGCAATAAATGAGCTTGTCTGGGCCATAACTATGTCATTCATTGTGAGATTTTACAATTATTTGGCACATTTGTTCACCATCATGGGACGGTGTGTCGCACGAAAGAATCACGTCAATATCTCCAATGTCAAGGTCACCACAACTTAAAATAGATTTATTTTGAAACAAACTTACAAAGGGGGTTAATTTTGTTTGTTCATTTCAAAAGTTCAGTTTGAGTTGTCTCCCTTAATGAGATTTTTTTTCACAATGAAAACCTGGTTTTGTGACAATTTTGTCCCTTGTTTTAAAATAGATTTAAGGCCTTCGACATACATCAAACCAATATCAATATCAAAACTTTGTCATGAGTGATAAAAAACTAGGTCCTCGGGTCAAAAGATTAAGGGTAATTTGGCTATACTTAAAGCATTAAAAACTGTAGAAGTTTTATTTCTAACTCAATCATTGTGAAATCACTCAGAACTTTAAAAAATGTATTATAATAATATCTTGGCTAAGTTAAATAATGATAATGGTTTGTAAAAATAAGAGATTGCTGCCGGTTTTGGAGTTGAGGAAGTTTTCCTTGTATTTTATGAAACCTTGTGTACACTACCTGCTGAGAAAAATTTAGTTTCTTTGGGTCTCAGGTGAGCGCATTATTTCCTTTATCCCTTTTGTAATTATACATCATCAGACCATGAACATTGTTCCAGTTTTTTTTAAAGGATGGAGTCCAGAAAGGTGGGTCAGTTTTCCTTTTTATTGTTGCTGAGGTGACTACTTTGTCACTTTTTTTTGGTCAAATTATCATGAAGGCAAGATGCATGCTCAGAACATTTGGCTTGGCTAAGTTAAAAAAAAGGTCCAGAGCATTGAAAAACATGGCTACCGGGTGGTTGGTGGTTGCAATTTTGTATGGCTCTAGGGAAAAAAGGTCCTATTCAGAAAGATTAAGTCCTTCAGATCTCATGTGAGCGCCTGGCGGCTTGTAGCCCTCTTTTAAGTCTTATGCATAGGAGATAATTTTCTAATAAACACTTTATTTAGGTTGAAATACATAATGACTAATAAAATTGCTTGTTTGTATCATGTGAACATATTTTTCTTCTATTTCAGCTGGTCTTATGAATGTGATAAACAAGCGCACATGCAGACATAAACCCATGACAACACCTGGCAAATTTCTGATTAGTCCGCTTTTCATTACATCTGGTATACAAATATACCTTCACAGACATATGCTCATTAAACCCGGAGGTGAGTCTGTTTGGCAGGGGTGGGGGGTAATAGAGTGTTTTTTCGACCAATTCATGTGACAGGCACATTAACAATTAGATAGACACTATTGACTGACTGAGGTTGCGCTTTTAAATATACATCTGAGCCATAGTGTTTGTTTCTTTAAATTAATTTTATGTTTTCATGATATTTAAGTAATATTAGAATTATAGTTCGTCTTCCCATTTCCACCTTCTTAGAAATATTATGGAGAATTCACAGAATACAGTGGGACCTGAGGTTGCGGCCACATGAGCTAAGCAGCCAACCTGCCTTATGTGGCCAGTTCAGGCCCGCCCGTTCATTTCTGCTCTTTAAAAGTCCGTATTAAGCACTATTATCTTGTATGCAGCCAGCGGCTAGGTTTCTTTGTCCAAACAACAAAATTTGACATGTGTATTACAGTAGAGTGACCGGATTTAAGATGCATGTAATCAATAAAGGTTGTAATTTTTTTTTTTAACTTTAACAATCGCAAACCAGACTTTGCCTGTGATGTACATACCGATCAATAAAAGTGATAAAACGGATTATACGGGGGTGTGAATAAGTAGACCATTCAGGGGGTTTTCTGCCTATTTTGGGAAAGGAGTCTGACCAAATTGGGAATTTGTTATCAACAAAATTGGCCATTTGGGGAATTTTGGTTCGATGAAACGGCTCATTTGGGAAAACATTGTAAATTTATCATGCTTAAATAGTTTAGTGGTTTAACAAATAAATTTGTTTTTATTTGTTATTTTGTCTTCTTTATATAAACAGATGCAATATTGGGCATGTTCAACGTTTATTCAAGTACTGCAGTTTTTAGCTCCACTGGCCAGAGGCCAGCGGGGCTTATGTCATGGTCCTGTGTCCGTCGTGTGTGCGTGCGTCCGTCCGTGCGTTAACTTTTTCTTTAAACATCTTCTCCTTAACTACTGGTCCAATTCTGATGAAATTTCTCAGGAATGTTCCTGGGATGAACCTCTTCCAAATTTGTTCAAATTATGCTCCTGGGGTCAAATTTGATCCTGACCCAAGGGGCGAAAAATTGAAAATTTGCCTATATAAGGCCTATTTTGTGAAAACTTTAACAATCTTCTTGTCCATAATCATTGGGCCTAGGGCTACAAAATTTGGTATATAGTGACATCTTATAGTCCTCTATCAAGTTTCTTTAAATTATGCCCTTGGGGTCAAATTTGACCCTGCCCCGGGGGGTCAAAAAATTGAAAATTTGCTTATATAAGGCAGTGTCCGACAAATTTCTTATTTTTCAGGTAGCCCACTGGGCTACCAATAAAAATATTTGGTAGCCCATAAAATTTTCCTACAAAATGATAAGAGGCAGGTTTTCATCTTAATTTTATTATGCCCCCCTTCGAAGAAGAGGGGGTATATTGCTTTGCTCATGTCGGTTTGTCGGTATGTCGGTCTGTCCACCAGGTGGTTTTCGGATGATAACTCAAGAACGCTTGGGGCTAGGATCATGAAACTTCATAAGTACATTGATCATGACTCGCAGATGAACCCTATTGATTTTGAGGTCACTAGGTCAAAGGTCAAGGTCACGGTGACCTGAAATAGTAAAATGGTTTTCGAATGATAACTCAAGAACACATACGCTTAGGATCATGAAACTTCATGGGTAGATTGATCATGACTCGCAGATGACCCCTATTGAATTTGAGGTCACTAGGTCAAAGGTCAAGGTCACGGGGATTCGAAATAGTAAAATGGTTTCCGGATGGTAACTCAAGAACGCATTCGCCTAGGATCATGAAACTTCATGTGTAGTTTGATCATGACTTGCAGATGATCCCTATTGATTTTCAGGTCACTAGGTCAAGGTCACGGTGACCCAAAATAGTAAAATGATTTCCGGATGATAACT
This sequence comes from Dreissena polymorpha, assembly GCF_020536995.1. Taxonomy (NCBI): domain Eukaryota; kingdom Metazoa; phylum Mollusca; class Bivalvia; order Myida; family Dreissenidae; genus Dreissena; species Dreissena polymorpha. Next base: position 36,492,554 of record NC_068370.1, read on the forward strand.
CAAGAACGCATTTGCTTAGGATCATGAAACTTTATGGGTAGATTGATCTTGACTTGCAGATGACCCCTATTGATTTTCAGGTCACTAGGTCAAAGGTCAAGGTCACGGTGACCCAAATATAGTAAAATGGTTTCCGGATTATAACTCAAGAACGCATACGCTTAGGATCATGAAACTTCATGGGTAGATTGATCATGACTCGCAGATGACCCCTATTGATTTTCAGGTCACTAGGTTAAAGGTCAAGGTCACGATTGATCATGACTTGCAGATGACCCCTATTGATTTTCAGCTCACTTTGTCAAAGGTCAACGTCCGCCCCCACACCCCCTCACCCCATCACATTTTTTTTAAACATCTTATTAAATTAATTACTTCACCCCGAATTATACCCCCTCTCACCCTTATCCTTCCACGCCCCAACCCCCCCCCCCCCCCCCCCCCCCCCCCCCCCCTCAATTTTTTTTTTTTTTTTTTTTTATCAAGAGGGCATATTTGGTATTGCCGTTTGGAATAAATTACAATAACATGTAGCAATATGCATCACACCACTTTGTTTTCTCAATCATATTGCAGTGTAAAAAGATGTAGCATTCCAAAAAAAAAATAACATTTTTCCAAACCTAATTTTTTTTTTCTTTCATATTCTTGTTCTTTTGTGTCTTTCTTATCCAAATTTTGTTTTTCCTAATTTTTTCGTAAGTACAATTATTTTACTATCCAAAATGTCCAACAATCGTACCAAAGTCAAAATCTGTTTAAGACTACTTATAAAACAATGCAAATAAATATGTGGGACTTTGTTCATAAATTTTTTTTACATAAAGGAAGTGGAATGCATCTAATTAAATACAGCTATTGTGTTTATGCCAATATACATGTAATTTTCTAATGCACTGGAGAGCCTGTTGTTTGATCTTTAGATGAGCCAAGTGTACCAACTGTGTTTTGTTGTATCAAATGAACAGTTCAATGAAACTGTTTCCATGGCAACTTTGATTTCAGTACAATGTACTGCTTTACCAGTCAATATTTAGTGCAGTTTATAACATCCATCCATAAAGGAGACATAACATTGATAAATTTCTTGCATCTTTTCACAATAGGGTGTCATTATTTTGATATGTGTACATACAGTCCTACTCAGTTACTCCCAGGACAGCTAGATTTTAGCCATCGGCTTATCAGCAGAACTAATTAGTGTTAACTGTTCTGTGGTCATAAAGCACACTCCCCTGTCAGGCTGACAACAGCCTGCTTGGCGATAATAAATGTACCTAGGTGTTATATCTGGCCAAATCTGAATATGCTGCAGCATGTTTCAGAGAGTTATCGACCAGTGTAATTATCAGTTGTGCCAAATATTCATAGCCAATACAACATTTATTTTTATATTTTATATTTATAAAACAGGTAAGCTTGAAATTTGTTAGTAAAATAATTTCATGTTCACCTTTGTTACATCTTAAATTTGACATGTAACAAGCACCGAACATGTAATATGAAATGATTGAAATTAAAACTAATAGAAGTTATTATGATTTTAAAAGATAGTTTTCTTTACTCTATCAGATTGAGAACCAAAATGACTTTTCATATTCCATGACTGAGGTAACTTAGAATAGTTTTTGACGAAACTGATTCAGAATATATTATCTTTGATGAGTTCAAAGCATTTCTAAAAAAAAAGTGTGGAGTTGAACCAGCAATTAAAAGTGGCAACATTTTCAGTTGGTTGAAAGGAAAAGATCACAGTGTAAAATGTGTTGAAGGAAAATCTTTATTTAAACTGGAGAGCATATAGTGCAATACTGCATGTCATATCGCGACACACATGAAGTGTGTAGACAGGTTACGAAGGAATTAAGGGGATATTAGTTAAACAGTCAGAGGAAACCCCCATAACATTTACAAAAGAGATATACAAACATATAGTTAATGCTGATTTTCTATCTAAAGTTTTTTTGTCGGAACTTAAAATTGAGGAAAGTGGCATTACAACATTAAATTCATTTTACAAAAATGAGTTTACTGAAGAAAGCTGGAGGAAAATATGTTTCTTTGAAATGCATTTTATGAGAGAAGGAGATACTGGCATAATATATGCCTACAATAGCAAAATGTTGCTTTCAAATTTTGTAGACTTATGCTGCATAATTACATTTTACTTTAATTCTGATATACATAATGTTTTATTTTGATTGTGTAGGAAGTTGTAAGGGTTCGAACACATGATATTGATAAGTTTATACATAATGTTAGTTTTCGTAAGTATTAATTATTATTATGCCCCCCTTCGAAGAAGAGGGGGTATATTGCTTTGCTCATGTCGGTCTGTCGGTCGGTCGGTCTGTCCATCCACCAGGTGGTTGTCATACGATAACTCAAGAACGCTTGGGCCTAGGATCATGAAACTTCATAGGTACATTGATCATGACTCGCAGATGACCCCTATTGATTTTGAGGTCACTAGGTCAAAGTTCAAGGTCACGGTGACTCGAAATAGTAAAGTGGTTTTTTGAATGATAATTCAAGAATGCATACGCGGCCAACAGGGCACACTCTGAACAATATTACTGAAGCAACTGGTCTGTAATCCTAAATCTATAACTATCAGTCCAATGAAACATCATCCTTTTAGTAAAATACAGTGGACCAGTAAAAATATTATCAGAATATGAGATTTTTTGTATATTTAGTATATAAAAATATTGTGTTAATGTTTAATTTTGTTGATTAATATAAATATAAGCAGGACAGGACACTACTACTGCTACTACTGCTGCTGCTACTGCTGCTGCTGCTGCTGCTGCTGCTGCTGCTGCTGCTACTACTACTACTACTACTTCTACTACTACTACTACTACTACTACTACTACTACTACTACTACTACTACTACTTCTACTACTACTACTACTACTTCTACTGCTACTACTACTACTACTACTCTACTACTACTACTACTACTACTACTACTACTACTACTACCACTACTACTACTACTACTACTGCTACTACTACTACTACTACTACTACTACTACTACTTCTACCACTGCTCTACTACTACTACTACTACTACTACTACTACTACTACTACAACTACTACTACTTCTACTATTACTACTACTACTACTACTACTACTACTACTACTACTACTACTTCTACTACTACTACTACTACTACTACTACTACTACTACTACTACTACTACTACTACTACTACTACTACTACTACTACTATTTCTTCTGCTACCACCACCACCACCTACTACTACTACTACTCTATTACTACTACTACTACTTCTACTACTACTACTACTACTACTACTACTACTACTACTACTACTACTTCTACTACTACTCTACTACTACTACTACTACTACTACTACTACTACTACTACTACTATTTCTTCTGCTACCACCACCACCACAACCACCACCACAACCACTACCACCACCACCACCACCACCACCACCACCATTCACAGTGACAAAAAACGTATTCACACAATGGCTGCTACTACAACTTATAGCCCATATAGGGGGGCATGCATGTTTTACAAACAGCCCTTGTTTCTTCATTTACATATACATAATATGTATACATACATATACATAATACAGCAAGTAGTTTGATGTACACAGTCAATATCGTTAATTAATGTTACAGTACAGGCACCGTGTACTTAAATGTAAATGTACCAAAGAAAATCATATACTACATGTAGATATTACATGTATGTGCACATGTATGTGTACTTAAATTCGGACAGCACGTTAAGGTGGAAACGTAAATAAAACGTTTAGATGATCAATACGATTGACTCGTATGGTATTAATCAATGCAATTGCCCTTTTTAACAACAAATACCGAGTTTCAAGAAATCAAGAGTATTAAATCATTTATTTACTTGTGTCCGACTTAAAGTACTGTCCGAATTTACGTATTGCATCCGTATGTTACGACACTTGCGTGCAGTCAGTATACAATACAATAATTGTTTCAATAATGAAGGAACTGATACAGTGTAACGGTAACGATACAGCGTGTTTACATTATATTTTATTAAGAGGAAATGTTAATGCCAAATTATTCGCGAGATACCCCGGTACTTTAGTTGAAATTCACAACGAAACTTTTAATGGAAATTAAATGATCTCAAAGTTGTACCCGCTACGAAATTTTTATTTACAAATAAATACACCTATGCCAATTTTTGCGCGCTTTTTATCTGGACAAAGAAATTCATGTATTAAATGTAGAATTTTGTAACCTAAAATAGATGTACACCACGCGTGCAAACCGTGACAGGTGATTTACGCATGTTGCAATTGAACGGTCCTGATTGGGAGCTTATTTCATCATATCTTTAAATAGAACCATATGCCGAAATTCATTTGACACTTTAGAAAATTGCAAACGTTTGTGTTTATGACTCTTATCGTCTATATTACCCTCCCATAATTTGGTTTAAAAAATATAAATTGGGCATATATGGGATTATTGATTAACAGTCGATTAATCCAATTATTAATTGACAATGCAAACTAATAAGCCGGTGTTAACCGCGTTCACACCGTTGTTATTAATATTCATTTTCAATTTAGTTACCGTTTTGAAGGATCCGCTATTGTTTTGATTTATTTAATGTTCGGCGTACTTGGATATTTAACGACATCAAAAACGTCATTGTTGCGGTTAACAAAGAATTCCAAACTGCAAAATGATGTTGCATCATGTGCGCCAACTATCCAACCGGCTCTCATTATATTATTAGCAGACGACAAATGTTGATTCTGATTGAATTATTAAAATACACTGTTACTGTTTACGAGATTACCGCAAGTGATCGGTGACTGATTAGATAATTGATTGCACTTTGTTATCGGATTATAAGCAATATACGGTGTTGAAACACATGGTCAGCATGTTTATTCTACGTATGTCTGTCAATAAAACGGGCTACCGCTCTTATAGATTTATAGTAGCACGGCGGGCGTCAGCTGGAAAATTTCAGTAGCCCGATGAAAATTTTCGGTAGCCCCGGGGCCCCGGGCAATGGATTTGTCGGACACTGTATTAGGCCTATTTTGTGAAAACTTTAAAAATCTTCTTTTCCATAACTATTGGGCCTAGGGCTATTAAATTTGGTATGTAGTGACATCTTACAGTCCTCTACCAAGTTTCTTCAATTATGCCCCTGGGTTCAAATTTGACCCTGCCCCGGGGGGTCAAAAAATTGAAAATTTGCTTATATAAGGCCAATTTTGTGAAAACTTTAGAAATCTTCTTGTCCATTACCATAGGGCCTAGGGCTCCCAACTTTGGTGTGTAGTGACATCTTATAGTCCTCTACCATGTTTCTTCAAATTATTCCCTGGGGTCAAATTTGACCCTGCCCTGGGGGGTCAAAAAATTGCAAATTTGCTTATATAAGGCCTATTTTGTGAAAACTTTAAAAATCTTCTTATCCATAACCATTGGGCCTAGGGCTACCAAATTTAGTATGTAGTGACATCTTATATTCCTCAACCAAGTTTCTTCAAAATATGCCCCTGGGGTCAAATTTGACCCTGCCCTGGGGTGTCAAAAAATTGAAAATGTGCTTATATAAGGCCTGTTTTGTGCAAAATTTAAAAATCTTCTTGTCCATAACCGTATGGCATAGGGCTACCGAATTCGGTATGTAATGACATCTTATAGTCCTCTACCAAGTTTGTTCAAATTAAGCCCTGGGGTCAAATTTGACCCTGCCCTGGGGGGTCAAAAAATTGCGAATTTGCTTATATAAGGCCTATTTTGTGAAAACTTTAAAAATCTTCTTATCCATAACTATTGGGCCTAGGGCTACCAAATTTAGTATGTAGTGACATCTTATATTCCTCAACCAAGTTTCTTCAAAATATGCCCCTGGGGTCAAATTTGACCCTGCCCTGGGGTGTCAAAAAATTGAAAATGTGCTTATATAAGGCCTGTTTTGTGCAAACTTTAAAAATCTTCTTGTCCATAACCGTATGGAATAGGGCTACCATATTTGGTATGTAATGACATCTTATAGTCCTCTACCAAGTTTGTTCAAATTAAGCCCCTGGGATCAAATTTGACTGTTCCCCAGGGGTCACAAAATTGAACATATGCTTTTATTGGGCCCATTTTGTGCAAACTTTAAAAATCTTCTTGTCCATAACTATTGGGCCTATTTCTACCAAATTCGGTATGTAGTGACATCTAATAGGTTTCTACTTAGTTTGTTCAAATTATGCCCCTGGGGACAAATTTGACCCTGCCCCGGGGGTCACAAAAATTAACATATGCTTAAATAAGGCCTATTTTGTGCAAACTTTAAAAATCTTCTTGTTCATAATTATAGAGCCTAGGGCTACTAAATTTGGTATGTAGTGATATCTAATAGTCCTCTACCAAATTTGGTCATGACTCGCAGATGACCCCCTATTGATTTTCAGGTCACTAGGTCAAAGGTCAAGGTCACGGTGACCCGAAATAGTAAAATGGTTTCTGGATGATAACTCAAGAACGCTTATGCCTAGGGTCATGAAACTTCATGGGTACATTGATCATGACTTGCAGATGACCCCTATTGATTTTCAGGTCACTAGGTCAAAGGTCAAGATCACGTTGACCCAAAAAAGTAAAATGGTTTCCGGCTGATAACTCAAGAACGCTTATGCCTAGGATCATGAAACTTCATAGGTAAATTGATCATGACTCGCTGATGACCCCTCTTGATTTTCAGGTCACTAGGTCAAAGATCAAGGTCACGGTGACTTTACACAGTAAAAAGGTTTCCGGATGATAACTCAAGAAAGCTAATACGCCTAGGATCATGAAACTTCATAGGTATGTTGATCATGGCTCGCAGATGACCCCTATTGATTTTTAAGTCACTAGGTCAAAGGTCAAGGTCACAGTGCCAAATAACGTATTCACACAATGGCTGCCACTACAACTGACAGCCCATATGGAGGGCATGCATGTTTTACAAACAGCCCTTGTTATATTTTGAGATGATGCTTTACAAAGAAAGATGCTACTATTGTATTTGTTATAAATGTGTGAAAGGCTCTTAAGAAGGAACCAGAGATTATTAACCCTTTGCCAAACACTAACAGGATTTAACAGGTTTGTAGCTGACGACTTAATAAATAATTGTTATTAAAGGAGAAATTGCTCAATGTGTCGTTTGGTAAAGGGTTAAGGCATTTTGATTCATATGGGTCTTGTGAATCTGTTTCAAATCAAATGCATAGATTTGATCTTCAGCATCTAAAAATATGTGAAATAGAAAAAACGACAATATCTTTCGGAGTGATAAATGTACCTACGTTATAAGCAAAGGACCTGTGCAACAATTCCCAGGGTTTTTAATCTGTTTAGTTAACACGGTAGTAACTTTTTCCATATATAAAAATGCTCACCCTTCCAACTTTAAGCGCCCAGTGGGACGAGGGATAGAAAGAGAAAGTCACATGCTTGAGTACATTTCAACCCATGCGCATTGCATGTTTTTTTCTCATAAAAAAAACATTGGAGCGATACAGGGCCATCATTGCCCTCTTGTGTTTTTCAGTTACAGTTACTCTCTGAGATAAGAACTGTACAGTCAAAACCTTATAGCAGATATTTTTGACCAAAACAAACACTGGTTAGTCTCACATGTTATAAGACAATTGATTCTTAAAAAAAAAAAAAAAAAAATTCGGGGGGGGGGGGGGGGGGGGGGAACTTTGGGAATTTTTTTTTAAATTTCGGTTTAGGATCGGGTCCGTTTGCTTAAGGAGTGCCTCCGTTTTCCGGAGGCACAGACAGTGCTGAAAAACCCCTGCCATTATCGATGTTGTTTACAACCTTTGTTTAATGCAACTTTTTAATTCGTCAGTGAAAAAGGTGTTCATTAAAGAAATGGTGTTGATAAAAGAAGTTTGTAATGGTCTAATTAAATGAAATAACACAATGTAATTTTGATTGTCGATAATTACATTACACAGGGTTCCCACAGACCTTGAAAATTGCTTGAAAATCAAGGTTTATCTTGAAAAGTGCTTTAAACCGATCTGGAGTGCTTAAAAGTGCTTATTTTCAACCATAGCCTTGAAAAGTGCTTAGAAAGTGCTTGAATTTGGCTGGAAAAGTGCTTGAAAATGAAATAACAACAATTAAAAATATTAAAATCAGATTCATTATTTCCAAGCTTTCAGATAATTTCACGTCATATCGATCCGATTAATATTGATGGCTCCTCCTATCTGACTAGATACCCACTGTTCATGTACGGTCTTTCTGGTACGGGTTTTGACGGAAATTATAAACTTGCTACAATAACAACTTTCTAGAATCTATTTCAAGGTCAAACAAAAAAAACAGCGCAAAATGCCTGCTAGTAAATGTTTGTTTAAAAAGACTTGGGTAAATCGGTACCCTTGGGTAGTAGAAGTGTGTAAGAAGACCCAGGCAAAATGCAAACAATGCGAAACAGGTATTGAAATTGCCAGCATGGGCAAATCGGCTCTCAAGAGCCATAAAAAAAGCACGAGGCACGAGAGAAATTCTGGCAAGTTAAAAATTCATTGAATGCAAGTTTGCACATCTAATATGCCCATACAAATAAACATAAGTGTGTTTAAAATAATAAAACATATTATTTAAACACAAGCGTTCGTATTTTTGACGTTTTCAATGCTGTTAACTTTTATTTCAAAACGGGGCTGAACTTTGCGTACAAACGGGAAGAGGCCCGTGTCATTATAAATTTGTGAACATGATCACACAGTTTCAGGGTTTGCCAAAACTTGAAAAATCTGTCAGTCATTCGGACTGACAGACTTGAAATTTTTGTCAGTCCGAATCAGTTTCTGTCAGTCCCACTGTCGGACTAAACTATAACAGCAAAACACAACTTAAGATAGCTAAAGAAACTTCAGCGTACAGTTTATATAGTATTGACATACCTGTACGCTGAAGCCAACCCCGTATCTAAAGTCAACCAGAGTCGTAAGATATTTATGCCACGCTATAACCCCAAAGAAAGCTCATTTTCTTGGATACATTTCTCTGTATATTGGTGAATGAATATAAATTACTGCATCGAGGAATATTTTAAGGTTCAAATGTTTCTAATGCATCTTACAAAAGATGAAAATAACTCTCATCAGTCTGAAATTCACAATTTTGACGCCATTGTCGCTTTGTCAAGTGACGAGTTTTCATTTGTATACTTTCGGATCAATCTTGACATTTTTTGCTGAAATTGTAAACATTACTTTTGCTTTCTGAAATCTATTATTTGTGATTAACAACTTACGTCTGGTGTATTATATTTAAAGACTGATTTCAGTGTGAATCAGTTAATTTTAAATAATAATTATTTACAATACAATTTGTTTACAAAACAAGCCGTAGGGCCCTCAATCTATCAAATCTGCCGCCGAATTTCCGCTGCAGTCCCCTACCTGAAAAGTATATTTTTTTCCCCTCAGAACATGTTAAAAAAAAATCAACAACAAAAAATCGCTGATTTATAGTTGAAAATTGACTCCAATATATCACCGTCCGTTATATCGCTTTGTCCAATATAGTCCTTACGAAAAAGAAGTATTGTTTCCGGTTACCAGACGACCCTGTTTTTTAACCGCTGACTCAAAAGTTTTTCTGTTATAAAATCTGCATCCGAATTTAATGTCCGAAATTTACGCAACTGCGGAAAGTGACTGGATCGTTCAGAACTGTTATTTTTGTTAATGTTTTGTTTCATTGACATTTATTCTAATCAATAAATGCTTTATTCAAAATGCAGTCGTCAGTTTTCAAAGAGTTTTAATTTGTACAGCAATTTACAGATAAAGACAAAAGCTTTTTCTGTTACAAATTCCGCGTCCGAATTTTATGTCCGAAATGTACGCAACTGCGGACAGCATCTGAATCGTTCAGATCTGCTATTTTTGTTAATGTTTTGTTTCATTTACATTTATTCTAGTCAATAAATGCTTTATTCAAAATGCAGTCTTTAGTTTTAAAAGAATATTTATTTGTACAATAATTTACAGAGAAAGACAATGTGGATCAAACATCTTCTTATTAAGAACTATATCTGAAAGTTAGTACTATGTCGTCATGCATTTCACACTGCTGAAACCTGAAAATAATGACATTCTCATTGAGTTAAATATACATTAAGTGTTGTGGTAAGAAAAAAAAGCCTATCGACACACATTTAGATTAGATTACTGTTATATAGTCATTAGTTTGAGTAAAAGTCCATCTTTCTGTCCTATAGACCGTTCCAGAATTGATAAATTGACCGCCGCCATATTGTCAGTCACGTGACTGTCCGCCATTACAGTACTGCCAACTTCTGCGAGTCGGCGATTCCAAAAGCCAAAGACGTAGCGAATACCCGCTTTGCCGATGTTGGATAAATAAATTAAATGAATTATTTTCAGACGATTATCACATTTTTTGTTGTTAAATTGATGGTTTGAAGTTGAGATTGATTGTTACAAATAAAAAAATTTAAATGCTCTTGTTTGTTTGTTTTTTGTGTGTGTGTAAACAAGTGGTACCGTAGGTTTCCACGTATAGCGCGCTCCCGTGTATAGCGCGCAGGCTGTTTTTTAAATGCAAAAATGGAGAAAAAAATATTTAAAGACAATAAAACCACCGAATCGGACCGAAAATGGCCGCCATATTACTATTGCACAATCCAATAATCCGGGGCGTTGGAAAGCTTAATAAAGCATTCAAAATAGGAAGCGTCATTATGATTAGGAGCATGGGTTGCATAGCACTATACTTTTCTGACAATTTTGTAATTTTCTAGCAAAAGATTAACAGTCCACGTGCATTTCGTGAAAAACGTGAGAAAATAAGAATTAGTGTACATCGTGGGATTTTTCCACGGGGAAAGCATGGGCATTACCGGTAAATGTCGCATGGGAGACAGAGATACAGTTGTTGAAGTACACCACTGTTGAACGTTCAATATTATACACACAAAATGCAATTGCATATCTTCACGTTCTCAAGTGTCAATTAGTGTCTCAAATGTCAATTAGCGTCTTAACAAGTCGTGGCACATATTTCTCAATAACATCTGCCAATTACGAAGTGCAAAATGACCCCCTTTCACATCTACTGTTACCCGCAAAAAAGACCTCGTTCGCACCTACCCTTGCCTGCTCTCCGGACTATGGACAACAATCCCCATCAAAATTTATCAATAAAGAAGTGTAAAAACACAAACAAAGAAATGTCCGCAAGTTTATTCAAACAAATTTATTTTCGACCAAAACTTCTTCTACCGCATTCATATCTACCAGAAGCAACTTCTTGTTGTTTCGACAATGGCCCTTCAGTCTGTACGATTATACTATACTTAAATTAAACCGCGCGTGTTTTCACGTTTTCCTTTGATTAAAATACGCCGCTGTTAGTTAGCAAAGTGTGTGAGTAAAACGATCAAATTAATTTAATATCACCTTTTTATTTCAATCGAAAATCGGCGGAAAGTTGTAACAACGACGACATAAAACTAATTATTTAATTATCACTCTTTAATTTAGATCGATAGTCAGCTTGGACATAATTAATTTATTGTCGCGCTTATAGGCCAGTTCATTGTTATTGTTTTGATTCCCGATTTTCGCGCATGCGCAATGCACTGGTAGTCAAAAGCATTGCTTGCAGCTAACGCACAGCATACGGATAACGAGACTTGTTTAGTCAATAAATCGAAAAGAAACTAAAAAAACAACACCTAAATAATATTTAAAAAATATAATGTTTAGTGCCAAAAGAATGCATTAACACATTTATTTGCATTTTAAAAGAACGCGTCATTAGCATAAAAGTAATTAAGATTGTCTGAAGACTGAACGACAGACAATTCGACGCAACAAAGAGCTCCATGCATTAGCCGTATAATTATTTGCAGAAAAGCTTCAATAAAAATAATGATACATCTAATTATAAAATTATAATTATCAATTGCATGCGTAAACTAGAATAATAAAAAAATAGTGATAGCTAGAATGTGTCAGTGTTTCATTGAAAATAAACGTACTAAAAAGCCCTATTAAACGCGAAGTTCATGACGGTATTTACATGTAATTTTAATTTGGATGGGTGTTGTTCAGAGAACGGCTTGAGAAATATTATCATTCAACTGAAAAACACAACCTCACATGATGCAAATTGAACTGTGTATTCAGGTATTTTGTAAACTCGTTACTAGTAATCGAGTATGAGTGACAACTATCTAACATTTAACACACACGCACAAACACACACAACATAATATATATACATATATAATATAATATATACACATTGTTTCATTATTATTTACCCCCATTGATGTCAAACGTAATTTCTTGTTATTATGATGTATTTCGTGCATTGCCGTAACATTACATCTTCATACGGAATGACGTATATATAATTAACCGATGCCCGCTAAATACGTTAAATATTTTTTATTTACATTTTATAATTCATAAATACTTTATTTTTTTTATAAATAAAACGGGCTTGTATCTTTACCGTGTTCAATTTCCGATAATCTATAGACTTCAAATTTGTACAATAATTATGTAACATATCTAATTTAAGCAACTGTTAAGTATGTCGGTGGTAAATTTATTCAACCAAATGCCTAGTTACTTAATACTACCAGAATGAAGACATGGTGGCATCATCAATTGCGTTTAATGACCAGACTGTCATCTGCCACCTAGTGTGATTTATGACACCATGTTGTTAGTTAGGTCTGGACAATATCTGATCAAAACGAGATAATCGGATTAGGCAGAACAAAGGGGCAATTAAACACAGGCTTAAATACAAAGGCTTAAACGATTTTAAGATTGATGCAAACAATCAAATGAAAATTATTGCATTTAATTTAATTAAATGTTTATTTAATGTGTCAACATGTTAGTTTACCCGGACCAGGGTAAAGGTCCCTGCCCAGACAAATACCATTATGGTTAATTTGTAAATGTTTTTTATTTGGATTTGATCTATTTATTCATTGTGTTCAATCTTATTTGTTTCAGTAACGTAGAACATTGTTGGCATGTTGAAAAATAAAATCTAAATATAATCGTTTAAATTTAACCGATCACGCTCTATTTCTCCCCATTGATTGTATCTTTCTTTTGACTACCAATATAGCCCGGATGTAAACACGCAGGTGCGCGTGACGTCACGCGTGAACTGGTCTATTCTCAGTTTTAATCTTATAATACGACATTTGCGACTGGGCGCTATTTTGTTTGCAGACGACAATATTAACTGTGTATTCATAGCTCAACCCATTTTTACGTTTCATTCAACAACGTCATTTCATGTGTAAGCGAGCTCAGTTTTGATTGGCCAGCTACCATGTGCACTTCAATAACAATAAGGTCAAGCGATGTCTCGATACAGGTGCAGACCGGTTTTCGTTCACTGTTCAAATTGCGAATACTTTCATTGAAACAAAGAGAAAATATACAAAACCAGTTTCGGGTTAAAATGGCGGCCGTTTTCAATGAAATTTAACGAGATTTTAGTTTTTTCGCAAATCGGATTTTTCTTGAGCCAAATTCTCAATATTTTCGCAAATGGCTCAAGTGGCGAACGACAGCGTGAGCCCTGATTATAGGGTGGTAGTTTTCTGGAAAAAAACATGGCGGCCATTTTTATTATTTACGATTACACAACATATTTTTTACCAATTAAGCAGCCAGGATAGCGTTGTATCAATGTATAGCGCGCACCAGCTTTTTTATTTGAATTTTGGAGGTAAAACAATGCACGCTATACATGGAAACCTACGGTAATCATTGGCGAAAATTTGCCTGTTCAGTCGTTCATATTATTTTGATTAGACATTTTACTTATTACTTGTTACAAACAATTCACGCATGTATTGTTGTGTTGATTTTAATAGCCGCAACTTCAAGCAGATTATACTTATTAAAGATTCTTGCGCAATAAATTAACGCTTATTGTTTGAAATGGGTAAAACTCTATACTCTAAAATCATAACATATTGTACTAGTATGGTATTTTTGATACACCTTCCATTATTTTTCTTGTTCTAACTGAAATCAGATATAAACAAATTGTTGTTTGGATTTAAATTTAATTTTGTGAGCTGGAATTATGTCTCGTACAAAAACCCGAACTTTTGGGAGAGTGATATTGATCTTGACGATCTTTTAGGAGATTATATGGAAGATGAAGAGAAAGTGAATATATCTAGTTGAGTAGATTTTCATCTTTGGAATCATTTAACAGCTATAAAGCTTAAAATCTTAAAAATGTATTTTATAGGTTTTTGCAGTAACGCAAAACATATGGATTGTTTAGGCAATTAATCGAAACGAAACTCCGAAAAAAAAACACCTAAATAATATTTCAAAAAAATTAGTGCCAAAAGAATTTATTAATACATTTATTGGCATCTTAAAAAAACGCGTCATTAGCATCAAAGTAAAGATTATCTGAAGACTGAAAGGCCGACAATTTGACACAACAAAGAGCTCTATGCATAAGCCGTATTATTTTTTGCAGAAAAGCTTCAACAAATTACAATAGTAATACATCCAGGGATCATATTTTTTTCGGTTGTGTCGGTCCTAGACCGATTGGGGTCATGAAAGACCGATTGAAAATCCCAAAGAGTCGGTCCTATTCTGTTTGCTAAAATTCCCATGTCATGAAATCGATTACGCAGTGCATTTGCTAGCATACCCTAATTACATTCTTATCTCGATTAGTTGTGATAAACCATTCACTGCAGTCTCTTAACCGGTCAGGACCAGTCTATTGCACATCAGCAGACTAGTATCAGCGTATGATCCCAAACAACGAAGATTCGCGCGGTTGTGTATTAGTCAAGCGTGAATAACCCAGTGTCAATATCAATCGATAATAGACTGATCCCGGAAAAGCACGAGTTTAGAAAAACCCACTAATCACCTCGGTACAAACAACACTGGTACATTAAATCAGCCAATGATAGCTTACTTTAAATAATAACGGTTGATACGGTGTGTGATTTTGAAAGGATTATAAATGGGTCATGTTTATTTGTAACAGCAGATTAGTGGGTTTTTCCAAAAAGTTGCTTTTTCCGGGATACATATATTTCACTGGCTTATACCTAGCACACTAATCGGTCCGTAATGTGTGCTCGTCCACGATAAAATCGTTGACAGTTTACAGTCGTAGATTAGAACCTCGATGTTATCCTCTTGGAAATTGTGCATTTCATGCATGATACAGTCAGTAAACTTCCATATAAACAAAGAAGAAAATCAGATATTCGGCAATATTTGTGGGCAGACCTTATACATTGAAAGCACGGGCTGTAACTAAACAAAACATGCCGATACATTTTCCATCAGTGTAATAATCCTGCAATAAATGAATGAAAGTTGCGGTTTTGATTGACAGAACAGCCGAAAGTTATTTTTATGGGCGGAACTTCACATAATATAGTACACAAGAAAAATTATATACATTGTATAAATCTTTAGTAAAAATCGTGTTAAAATCGAAATTATTCGTGTACTTTATTGTTTGTTGTTGAATAACCAACGACCAGAAGTTAAGATGGGTGGTTTTTAATCACTCGTGCTTTGCAATCGTGATTTTATCCCTACGCATCTTAACTATAGGCCATGGTTTATTCGACAACAACCTATAACGTACACGAATTGTTTTTCAACTATTTGGTTTTATTATTGCCAGTAGCCAACCTACGCACAGACATTTGTAAGATTCAATGCATGTGTGTAAGCTATTATCGAGTCGACAATGATTTAAAACATCGGTATAGACTTACACAGATTAATAATATTGACAACGATGAAAAGTCAGATAAAACAGTTACCGAAACAACAATGAAATAGCTAATGATAAAACCAATTGAAGAAACTTGTATGTTCCGTTTAAAAAAATGCTGAAGGCAATTTAACTTGTACATTATTACACCCTCTTCATGAATGGCAAAATCAATGGTATATATTTTAACTTAATTTGTCATAATTTTGGGAAAAAAAATTCGGATACTTTTTCCCCATTTAAATCCAGACCAATTGAGGTTGCTGGAAAATATGATCCCTGAATACATCTAATTATAAAAATATAATTATGAATGGCATGAGTGTGATAAACACGTGAGTAATAGAAAGTGTAAGGGATGCATTGAAAATAATCATACTACAAAGCCCTATTAAAAGCAAAGTGCATGACAGTATTTACATGTAATTTTAATTTGATGGGTTTTGTTGGAGAATGACGCTTTTGAGGAATATTAACATACAACTGAAAAACACAACTTTACATGATGCAAATTGAAATGTGTATTCATGTATATTGAAAACTTGTTACTAGTGAGTATGAGTGGCAAATATCTAACATTTTAACACATATATCTATATACATATATTTTTTTAAATATTATTTACCCCCTTGGTGTCAAATGTAATTTCTTGTTTTTATGATGTCGTTCGTGCATTGCCGTAACATTAAATCTTCATACGAAATGACATAGTTTTAATTAACCGATACCCGCTAAATACGTTAAATAGTATGTTTTTAGGTAAATTTTATAATTATCAAATACTTTTTTTCATAAATTAAACAAGGGATTAAACGGACTAGTATCTTTACAGTGTACAATTTCTGATATTCTATAATGGACATAACTTTTAATTTGTACAATATGTAACATATCTAATGTACGCAACTGTTAAGTATGTCTGAGGTAAAATATTAAACCAAATGACTGCTTAATACTACCAGAAAGAGAAGAAATGGTGGCATCATCAATTGTGTTTAATGACCAGACTGTCATCTGCCACCCAGTGTGGTTTATGACACCCCGGGATGACACCATGTTGTTAGTTAAGTCTGGATAATATCTGATCAAAACGAGATAATCGGATTATGCAGAACAAACGGGCAATTCAACACTGGAATGCAAAGGATTACGCGATTTTAAGATTGATGCATATAATCAAATGATAAATATTGCATTTAATTTAATTAAATGTTGTTTTTTTAATGTGTCAACGTGTTTATGAATCGCCTTTCCACTTAAATAGCGACTTATCACCACCAAGGGATTAGGACGGAGTAACGAAGAAGGTACAGAAAACCAGTCTGAGTGAAAAGGACATTTATTGCAAAATGTCATAAACTTATACAAAACATCTAAATTAATCCAATACATTCATGACAAGTTCCCTTCTACCCTGCTGGGCAAGCAAGAAACCCACCTTATTACATATAAAGGCAAGGCATACCTGAAGGTACATAATAAAAGAAATATTTACATCTGCATCAATATGCATGACAATGTAAAAGATGACAAGTTACCTTCTACCCTGCTGGGCAAGCAAGAAACCCGCCTTTTAACATATAAAGGCAAGGCATACCTGAAGGTACATAATAAAAGGCATATTTACAACTGCATCAATATGCATGACAATGTAAAAGGCATTAGTCAAAAACACACATAGAAGGTATTATGAATGAGGAAAAAAAAAATTTTAAAAATATATATATATATATAAATGTATTTAGCGGAGGCAGAATGGAGGTACGATAATTTCCCAGCAACTTTCTGCTAACAGCGTTCTCTAAGACTGAGAGAAGGGCGCTTTGCTTTGTCTGCGAAAGGACGCTAAGCGCGTGGTCACGTGACTTGGACCCCGCCGCCCGATTGGCTGAGCGTTAAGCAACATTAGGCAACCTATTGGCACAATTCCAATCCGCCCCGCGTCTTTACATAACTTAGAACCAAGTTTGATTCATAAAACCTTTTATGTGTGCATAAAATTTCATTTATGAATCACCTTTCCACTTAAATAGCGACTTATCACCACCAAGGGATTAGGACGGAGTAACGAAGAAGGTACAGAAAACCAGTCTGAGTGAAAAGGACATTTATTGCAAAATGTCATAAACTTAAACAAAACATCTAAATTAATCCAATACATTCATGACAAGTTCCCTTCTAACCTGCTGGGCAAGCAAGAAACCCGCCAAACGTGAAACGACGATTTACGCCCGCCCAGCTGATAAAGTCGCGCCTGTCAAAAATCATATATCATACATTCATTCATACATTTACAGTTATGGTAACCAGAACTAAACACAAGAGAGTGAATTTTAGATGTGTATTGGTATGGATCACATTAAAATACAATAAAACATGTCGAAAGTTGATATTATTTTTAACAATTGTTATAAAAAGTAATCAACCAGAAATAATCCAAAGGGGAAGAAGGGGAACGGAAAAGGAGCCGGGTGCAGCTTAGTCTGAAATGAAAACAAAAATATGCCCCAATTCTACTTGAAAGAGTCTATTTCGCTCTACATTTCACAAGTGTCAGACTTTTGCGAGTAGCATTGGAGCTTATTTTCGTTGTCTTTTTCGCTTTTTGTATCAAATTCAATGTCGTCATTTGTGTTGTCAATATCATCATCATCATCTGAGTCTGTTATCTGAATTACCGGAATTCTGTCACTCATTGTTTTCTTCAAAGTGGAGTCATCTCGCGAAAACTTGTTTCTGTGAAAATCCTCGTATACGATTGGTTAAAGAGGAATTTAAATGCAGGAGTCAAGTCCCAAACTAAGACGGTTCATTTCATATCGGTCTACTAACTATTCGAAAAAAATTCTGAAAAAATCTCTTTGTTCAGCCGAGCTTGGATTATTTGTGATTTATTATTTGCTCCACTGGCCAGAGACCAGTAGGGCTTATGTCATGGTCCTGTGTCCGTCGTTCCTGCGTCCGTGTGTGAGTCCGTTAACTTTTCCTTAAAACATCTTCTTCTCCTAAACTACTGGTCAAATTCTGATGAAATTCCTCAGTAATGTTCCTGGGGTGAACCTCTTTCAAATTTGTTCAAATTATGCCCCTGGGGTCAAATTTGACCCTGCCCCTGGGGTCACAAAAATGAAAATTTGCTTATATAAGGCCTATTTTGTGAAAATTTTAAAAATTTTCTCGTCCATAATCATTGGGGTAGGGCTATCAAATTTGGTATCTAGAGACATCTAATAGTCATCTACCAAATTTCTTCAAATTATGCCCCTGGAGTCAAATTTGACCCAGTCCCGGGGGTCACAAACTTGAACATATGCTTATATAAGGCCTATTTTGTTAAAACTTTCAAAATCTTTCGTCCATAACCATTGGGCCTAGGGCTAATAAATTTGGTATGTAGAGGCATCTAATAGTCTTCTACCAAATTGTTTCAAATTATGCCCCTTGGGTCAAATTTGACCCTTCCCCGGGGGTCACAAAATTGAACATATGCTTATAAAGGGTCTATTTTGTGAAAACTTTTACAAATTCTTGTCCATAACCATTGGGCCTAGGGCTTCCAAATTGAGTGTAGGGACATGTAATAGTTCTCTTCTTAGTTTGTTCAAATTATGCCCCTGGGGTCAAGTTTGACCCTGCCCCGAGGGTCACAAAATTGAACATATGCTTATAGGCCTATTGTGGAAAAACTTTTAAAATCTTTTTGTCCATAATTGTATGGCATAGGGCTACCAAATTTGGTATGTAGTGACATGTAATAGTTCTCTGCTTAGTTTGTTCAAATTCTGCTCCTGTTGTCACAAAATTGAATTTATGCTTATAAAGGGCTTATTTTGTGAAAACTTTAAAATCTACTTGTCCATAACCATTGGGTCTAGGGCTACCCAATTTGGTATGTAGTGACATCTTATAGTCCTCTACCAAGTTTTTTCAAATTATGCCCCTGTGGTCAAATTTGACCCTGCTCTGGGGGTCACAAAATTGAACATACGCTTATATAAGGCCTATTTTGTGAAGACTTTAAAATCTCATTGGGCCTAGGTTACCAAATTTGGTATGTAGTGAAATTTTATAGTTCTCTACCAAGTTTGTTCATATTTGACCCTGCCCCAAGGATCACAAAATAGATTATGCTTATATAAGGCCTATATTGTGAAAACTTCAAAAATCTCTTGTCCATAACCATCCTGCCTAGGGCTTTCAAAATTGGTATGTAGTGACATCTTATAGTCCTCTACCAAATTTGTTCAAATTTTATCCCTCATGGGGTCAAATTTGAACCTGCTCCTAGGGTTACAAAATTGAACATATGCTTATATAATGCCTATTTTGTGAAAACTTTAAAGAATTTCTTGTCCATAACCATAGGGCCTAGGGCTACACAATTTGTTATGTAGTGACATTGTATAGTCCTCCACTTAGTTTGTTCAAATTATGCCCCAGGAGTCAAATTTTACCCTGCCCTGGGGGCCACAAAATCGATGATATGCTTATATAGTGCCTATTTTGTGAAAACTTTCAAAATCTTTCTGTCCTTAACCATTAGGCATAGGGCTACCAAATTTGGTATGTAGTGACATCTAATAGTTCTCAACCAAGTTTGTTCAAATTATGCCCCTTGGGTCAAATTTGACCCTGCCTGAGGGGTCACAAAACTAAACATACGCTTATATGGGGCCTATTTTGTGAAAACTTAAAAAATTTCTTGTTCATAACCATTGGGCCTAGGGCTACCAAATTTGGTATGTAGTGACATCTAAGAAACCTCTACCATATTTGTTCAAATAATGCCTCTGGGGTCAACTTTGACCCTGGGGGGTCACAAAATTGAATAAACGCTTATAAAGCGCCTATTTTGTGAAATCTTTAAAAATCTTCTTGTCGAAAACCATTCCGACAATGGCTACCAAATTTGGTATGCAGTAACATCTTAAAGTCCTCTACCAATTTTGTTCAAATTATGCCCTTTGGGTCAAATTTGACCCTAATCTGCGGGTCACAAAATTGAACATTATATACGCTTATATCTTGCTTATTTTGTGAAAACTTATTCTTGTCCTTAACTCTAGGACCTAGGGCTACCATATTTTGTATGTACATGTTGTGAGATATAGTAGTCCTCTACAAAGTTTGCATAATGCCCCTGGGGTTAAATTTGACCAAGCCCAGGGGGTTACAAAA